>NC_057868.1:37523458-37838605 GCF_019740435.1 Gambusia affinis | reverse complement strand
GTGTGTTAAACAATATAGTATTATATAATGTACATTTTAAAGATAACATTAACTGCTGTAGCCAGTACATTGTCTTAGCAGCAGTAGATACAAGAATATTATGTTAGATTTATCTTTTTAGTTTTTGTGATGTAATAAAATGCTGGTGTTTTTATACAAGGTTATGGACCCATACCTACTAGAGAGTTTTCCAAACCACACATCTGGAATGAAAGGAAATGTAGCCATTTCACAATTGTTCAGTTCCTAATGACACTCTGAAAAAGCTTGACACATTTCACATCAGATTTTCTAGGATACAGTCTGAATTCCTTGTTAAGTGCATATGAGAGCTCATATTCGTCCAATTAAATTCGTCTGAAAAGCTCGATCGAGGAGAGACAGGCACAAATGTCAGAGATGAGGAAAAAGGAATAACACAGCTTAATTGCTGCATTGTCCGTCTTCTGAATGCAGCAGCTGAAAGTAAAGACGGTTTCAGATGGTGCCTTTATTGCATAAAAAGATGTTAGAAATAAAGAAATATTTTGAGAAAAAAAGAAAAAAAAACATTTGTTTTTATCTGAAAAATTTAAAATAAAGACATCAACCCATAAAGACAAAATGCTCCTGCAAATATGCTGGAAAGGTGCCATGATTAGCATAAAAGGAAACCCCTTTGTCTTTATTCATTCAGGAGAAATGCTGCAACGTTAGCTTTCAATTGCAGTTGTGTTTTTAACTACCTGATGTTAATATTCAGTGTGTTTTAGGTCTGTGCTGCTTGCTTCCAACTCCTGGGGGAAATATGTGTCTAAGCCGCTAAAGGCTTTACTGTGTTTCCGAGCTAGCTAGTTCCAAGCTGCTGCTATGACCTGGCTCAAAGGCCAAAACAAAAAAGGGAGACACAGCATGATTCTGAAATATAAATTTATTCAACACAAAATAAGGTTAAAATTAAATCTTTGAATGTGAATTGTGATTTTTGCTTTTTGTGCAAATATTGAACTGAACAATACATCAAACTGCACCTTAATAAAACTTTAGAGGGAGTGGGTGGTTTTTAATTGCTAATTAAACAAAGACATTGGTTTTCATAACCAATGTATTTGTTTAATCAGCTAAACACTTTTAGTAGTTGAGAAGGAAATATCATAATTAATATCAAAGAGACACAGCACGATTCTGCACACCAGGAAAATAGAATCTTAGTCAATTTACCTCTTTTCCAATTCATCCCACTAATTTGTACGACTCTCTTGCTATTTTACTACAGTAGCGCTGGATAAGGCTGAAAATCCTGTCCCGATTTCATATTAGTCAATATCAATAATTGATTACTTTTTTGTTTTAAATATCTAATACACTGCCAAATTAGTGATGCAACCTTTTTTGTTTTATCCATAGTTTTCACTCCATACTGTTTTTTTGTTTAGCAATAAAGAGGAATGGTGGCAAAACATGAAATGGCTGCTGCACATGTTACTCACCAAGTTGTTACTCGGTGTGTAACAACTTGGTGTTACGAGTGAGTGAGATGCTTGGTAACCAAAGAGGCAGTGAGTTAGTTGATTCCATCAAACTTGCTTAGCTGAAGCCTTTCCACTGCCTAGATCCCCCAGAATGCCATGCGGTTCAGGATCGGAGTTCAGTTAAATGATTTTATCAGACATGTTATCTATTGATATTGATCATGTGTCTATATATTGTTATTGATTTACTGTTCGATCTCTTTTCATTCATCTTTCATTAACAAGTGTACTTAACAATTGCACATCTTTTGGCAACTAGCAACTATTTTAACAAACTATGTAAGGTAAATATTGATGAAATTGCTCAAATCTCAGTTTTAACTTAGTTTAATTAAACATTACCTACTTATTTTTTTTTCATATTATACCGTGTTTTCATTTGTTTTGGTTCTGATTTCTGTTTTCGTCCAGTCAGCTTGTTCTACATTCTGGAGATTTGGACTCCTACCAACACAGCTCTTTGGATGCTTTAATAGTTTTTAGTCTGCATAGCACTGACCAGAGTTTATTTCTCAGGATTGTCTGCTTTGTTTGGACAGGTGTGAAAGCTCATCTAAACTCTGATGCGGCCCAACAGCCCTCGGCTAAGTTGCAAGTGAAGTGTGATGGGGTTTGCTTGCAGTGGGAGAACAGAGGACACTTTTAAGTCCTTGCAATGCTTTGCTCTGTCAGTGTAACCACAAAATGTCTGAATTTCTCCCTTTTTGCTTTTATTGTACTGTTTTGTTAAGTTTGCTGAATAACTTGTTCTGCTCATACAGGGCGGCCTCATGTGTTAGCGCTGCAAACGAGCTGCAACTGCAGAAAGTTGTTCAGGTGGTTTGGTCTGCTTACAGTAGTGTAGCGTAAAAATGAACAAAAACCAAATACATTTTTGATTGTAGACAATATTTAAAGGGGCAGTATTATGTAAAGTTTACTTTTTGGATCTCTCCGTCATGTTATACATTTATTCACTGATCAAAAATATACCTGTAGTATTGCCTTGATTCTTTCATGGATGTTTGAGAAATTCATTAATCTCCCATTTCAACCATTCAAGTGTGTAAAAAGGTTGGTGGAACTGAGAAGCAGCTCCTCCTTGGATCTGCAGTTTCCAAGTTTCAGAGCTTCCACCTCGCAGAGTATCCCTCCCCAAATCTCCCTCACTCAGCTCCTTCAAACTAGCCAGCAACAATTCGTAAAGAGTTGGTGGAACTGATCACCTGCTGGGCTCAATAGAGGAGCTACTTCTCAGTCCAGTGCTGATTAAAATGTTAAATGTTAATAGAAGAGTCATGTTGTGATGACTTCCTGAAGGCGGGGTTTCAGAAAGAGCAAGAGTTTTTAAAGAGACAGTGGCACAATTTCAAGGTGTTAAATTACGAAGCAAAATTTTTTTTAAGTCATATTTGATATCTATATAGCATTTTTATAATAACTGAAGATTACATAGTTAATTGATTGAGTTCTAAAATGACATTTTGATAAATACATAATACTGCTCCTTTAATGAATTTATAATATCCAGGACAGGTCATGTGTTTTAACTTAAAAAATATAAATAAGTATTGTGAAGATTTTACTATATCAATCTCAATAAACTTGTAGGCTCATACCAGACGTTACAACCATCTCAGATTATTCATTTTTTGAAAATAAATTACATACTGTGTGACTCTGACGTCAAACATTGTCACCTTAAATGTCTTCAAACACATGTTTTTTTTTAGATTACTGACTGAATGTTAGACATACAATGAAGGGTAATCCCACTTTAATACTGATAGGTAAGGTTCTGCTGTCTAAGAACAAAAAAGCCTGTGAAGCTGACACCAACTACCGTACAGCAAACATCAGAGGTCAAAAGTGTGAAAATGAAAGACTTGTTCTAAAACCACCTCGCTGACAGAAAATAAAAGGCCGATTTTGTTCGTGCTTCCGAGGTGTGGTGGGTGGTTGTCCAAGGAATGAGGGCACACTTACTCTTCCAGAACTGACTCAGGCTTACATACAACATCTTTTACAACTCTTTGTCCACATAAAGAGAAGCCTTTAATTGATAAAATCCTCTTTTGTTGCAATTACATGATTGAACAGTGAAAGTTTTGCTACAGTTCTAGCTTTGGAAATATTTTATTTCCCTTCATTATGTTTTACCTAACTGTATGATGCCAAGATAAACAGTAGTGTTTGGGAAAAACCACTGGGCAGTCAGGCATCTTGGCCGACCTGCTTCTCCTTTAATCTTATTCTAACAATTTTTTAACCTTTGAAACTTTTGTTTATCAATCTATATTTCCATTTTTTTTAGTAATGCTTAAGAGTTTGTCACTGGTTGGTTTATTTCAGTGACAATTTTAAGCATTTTGAACCCTTAAGACACTATTTCGCTATTTAGAAAAAAAATAAATAAATCTCAAGATAGTTTCTGATATACTTTGTGACACTTCCTAATAAATTTCTGATAATCAAAAGTTACTTTTTGAACATTCTCAATAAATTGTGTCTGGAGCTGGATAAGTTACAGCTGCTGCTATGATTCCTACTGCTGAAGAGGAGTGACATGTCTGCCAATAATGAATCTGAAAATGATGTAGGATATGAGAAATGAACAGGACTTTGAAAACAGCAGCAGAAAGTCGGATGATCATTGTATTTTTGACTTCAGTGTCACTTTTAAATAGAGTTTCGTTTCAACTTCCTGCATTTCCAACAGTAATCTAATGTGATGTATTGGTAAAGATAAAAGTGGTAGGAGGGTACACTTGTATCTTTATTGTATCTATGCTTTTTTTATTTGCCAAGATTACAGTACATGATAAAATATGCAAATGTCAAAGATGGCTACAACACCCACTGTTCCAGGCAGGAACAGCTCTGGAGAAAATTAAGAGACCCCTTAAAATAATCAGTTTCTCTGACATTACCTTTTATAAGTATATGTTTGAGTAAAATAAACATTGTTCTTTTATTCTATGAACTACTGACAACATGTCCAATTCGAAGCAAAAACTTAGTATTTATTTGCAGAAAATGAGAAATGGTCAAAATAGCAAAAAAGATGCAGAGCTTTCAGACCTCAAATAATGCAAGGAAAACAAGTTCATATTCATTTAGAAACAACAATACTAATGTTTTAACTCAGGAAGAGTTCAGAAAACAACATTTGGTGGAATAACCAAGATGTTTTCAATGGGATTCAGTGCAGTGGCCTCTTAATTTTTTCCAGAGCTGTATATATTCCAAACTGTGGTTCAAAAGATCTTGTGAGCACTGAAAACACTGCCAATGTTTTTGAGCAGCCATTTTCAGAAAATCCAATATCCATGTATGGCATGTTCTCTTGTCTTACCCATTTTGAAGAGTGACTGGGAGGACAGACCTTTGTGCAGTAAGTGATGGATCACTAAATATATACCAACACTGATCAAATCTTACAATTATCAGGGACTAATCTAACGGAGAAAAAAGTTAAAGATTTTTTGTAATGTGAAATGTTCCCCTCAGAATAAAAATGTTAAAGTAAAAAAAAAAAATTAATGGGGAATGTTTCTGAAAAAAAAAGATCCCTGTATTCTACTGCTTTTTACAAATCTTTATCAGTGGTCCCAGAAAATGTGCAGGGCACTGTACATACAAATTATGGTCGAACTGTTGTTTGTTCTTTGTTAGAAAAGCAGCTCTACTTGCTAATGAGTGTGATAAAAGCCACAGGTTCTTTCCACCAACTATATATATAAACAACTAAAAAGGAACATGTTGAGTAAAATCCTAACGCAGCCAGGTTTGCGAATGGCAGGCGTGTGATTGTAGGAGAAGCTCATCAAGACTCAAAGGATGACAGACTCCGCCATCTGCACACGGATGTCACGCATGAGTGGCCGGTAAAAAGTTGTAAATGATGAGAAACTTTTTCTTTATTTTTCACAGTTTGGGGCGTAAAGGTGCGGAGAGGCAGCTGTGGCAGAGATACAGCGTGGGTGTGGGTTGCAGTGGAGCGAGGCCTTTCATGGGGAGATAAGGTGAGGCAGCGGTGGGCACCGCTGCAACGGCTGTTACGCCTTGCGTACGCTTTGTGTACACACAGGGTGTTAGGAGCTGTCAAACAGGTACGGCTCAAGCTTGATCTGAGCCATGATTGATCGCACAAGTTCAGGTGGAGTTCACGGGAGGTCTCGGGTATCATTGGTGAAATGAGTGACAGACACAAAATAGGGTGATGGAATATTATCAGGAAGCCATTTGTAATGCGGGGCGAGCCTGGATCTCTGAGGGGTGTTGTCTCTCTGAAATGAAGTCATCCATCACCTCCGCTTCATATTTGATTAGGTCATGAGAGGCTTTTAAAAGAGAAAGCAAGCCTTTGTGGGGCAACAACCACATATGGAGGATGTGGTGTGAAAGAATGCTTTAGAAAAATATTGCTTTAGATGTAAAGACTGAAGAAAGCAGTTTTAGAAAAACATGGTGAGGAGTAAACTGAAACAACTTTCACTTTCCTTTTCTGTCACTTTTAGTAAAGGAGTTACAATTTTATAGCTATAATTCTTTGTCTTATTTTCCTGTATAGATTTTGTTTTTGGCGTTTTGGTAAATTCCTAAAATTTTTTATACATATAACAGTAAAACCTCTGCTTGACTAGTTGTAGTTTTTGATATGGGTGACATGGCTCAGTTCCCAGGGTGGCATCATGTCAGGAGTGGCACACTTGAAACAACAAAAACATTATCTATCTTTTTATTCCTGCACACGTTTTTGATGGGCACTAAAAAAATGACCTTTTATTGTTATAACAGACTTCTTTTTTTTTTCTAAATCTTAAATATTTTGCCTAGTCAAAGATAATTGTGAAGTCAATTTCATATGGCGTTTTGTCTTTCACAATAAAATTTAGTCTTACATCCTAATACAAAGAAATGGTCTGGAGAAACTTGGACAAAGTTATTTTTAATAATTTGTTAAACTTTTATTTATGAAAATGGGTAATCCTAATGTTCTAGTTTCATTCTTGGAAACCAGACATTTTCTATCCTCTCCTGTTGTAAGTTTTATTGTTTCACCCCAAATAAGTGCTTAAATATATGTATAAGTAATAACTTGCGGACTGGTTGCAATGTGCAGATAAGTGTGAGGGTAATCGTCATTGTTGTGAGTATAAAGGCCGTTAAAAGGTTAAAACATGTTTGTTTTAAAAACCATTTTAAAGTTCAGTTTTTGATTCCTGCTAATCAAAGTATACTGAAATGAAGAGCTGAAATATACCACTATAATGACTGTGGAGGAGTTTCACTTTTTGAATTAAATTGCTGAAACAATTGAGCTTTCTGGTGACATTCTGAAGTATTTAGATGAACTTGCATTTTTTTTAAATCATATATGCATTTCTTTCTTCCACTCAACTTTCCATCCATAGCTGCAAAACTGTGTGCGTCCACCTTCCTTAGCAATTACGTTTTAAAGATTATTGTATGTTCTTATAAAGTTATTTTTTTCAGCTAACTTTAAAGAAGTCTTTTGAAATATATAATTGTGTGTGTAATGCATTTGACGGAGCTGCATTTTTGAGTTGTAATGGATATAAAGGAGCTTTTCAGTGATAGTTTAATTTATTGAAATGTACCTGAATGTTACGACCGGCGTGTGATTCAAGCAACTTCATTCATTTTTCTTTTTCTTTTTTTTGTTGTGAGATATTTCAAACTTCTTCCAGCGACCAGAGCGGAAGCTGTGAGGCAGAAAAGCCAGAGAAAAGCAGAGAGTGACAGAAAGCAGCCGCGGCACACACAGCCCCGGCTCCTGTGTCTTTTCTCTGGCCTCTGTTCCTTTAATAAACTCATGGTTATCTAGTGTAACAAATGTCTCGCTGCCATCATCAAGTCCAGGCGAGGAGGGAGGAGTTTTTAATGTTCAGTTTGTTCTATGGATCGATGTCTGCTGGCATCGCCTCTCCCCCTCCGCCTGCACCGTGCGTAATCCACCGTACCATTACCAGAAAGCCTTTTCTTCATTTTTACGCGCACATTTTTATCCACGGACGGAAGAAAACCACAACAGCCGCTCTGCCCGGACTCTCTGACTGACTGACACACGTCGATCAACGTACGAAGCACTGATGGACAAAAGCGGATGGTGAAAAGAGACGACTCGCAGCTCGGAGGAAGAGGAAGAAGAGGAAGGTGAACAGAGAGAGCCCGCGGTTGAAACATCTGCTCCTCGCTTTTGAAAACGATCCCTTCTTTGGATTCTTTTCTTTCTTCTTTTTTCTTTTTTTGTTAAAAAACGCACCGAGCAACTCGGGGAGGGAGAAATAGAGACTTAACACACACTCCGCACTCTCTGCTCCGTGTGCGTGCGGTTGAGTGTGTGTGGGTGCGCGCGCGTGTGTATGCATGGACTATCGTACAGACCGCATTCAGATTTCACCTGGACACAGTGAAGTGAGCTGCGACTCCAGAAAGAGAAAGAAAAGCAAAAATGCCACGGAGGAAGCAGCAGGCTCCCAAACGGGCTGCGGGTAAGCGACAAAAAGAGAACCTTCTTAACACGAGTGGGATTTTTTTTTTCTTTTCTGTGTGGAAACCGGTTTTAAACACAATTCAAACTTTAATCCAGTGGGACCCCCCCTCCTCCGTCACCCCTCCGCCTCCTTCCGCCTGTGTGTCCCAAGGAGCCCCCAGCTAAGCAGGAATTTTGTAGTTTATTCAGGACAGAGTTATATAACTGTAAATAATCTGAACGCAGACTCCGAACAGCTGTATTTTCTTCAGGGACGTCCGGATGGGACCCATCAGGGTTCACTTTGGGCTCAGGTCCAATGTGATAGCAGCAAGGTGGGGGGTACATGTAGCATAAAACAAATGATCCAAACAGTTATGAGGGGGGGAAATAATAATATGATAAATGAAGTCATGAGTTTGGTAAACAACAAATAAAATGCATAACTTGATCTAATTGTTTTTCATAAACCTAAAGCTGCTAAAGTAAATAATACTGATTTGTACTTCTGGAATGATATATATACATATATTTATTCATTGTTCTTCTGATTAGGACGATTAGACTTAAGCAGAAACATAAAAAGCTGATACAGAACTAAGTGGTAGTTTTTTGCTGAATGTTAATCATTTATGTTATTCTCTGTCTTCTTGAGCAGCAGTGGAAGTATAATAATATGTTATTAGCCGGGTAAGTTGGGCTACCTGCTGTTTTAACCAGCGAGCAGCTTTTAGTTTTTACTTTCACAATTGTAAATATTTACACAATTAGAATATTTGTTTTTTGTAAGTGAGTGAAAAGTATAGTTCCCTTCTTTTAGCCAGCTGACTGGCAGTGTGCAGCAGCAGGCGGGGGAGGGAAAGGTTAAGGTTACTCTAAAGTCGGGGGAAAAATCTGGTCACTTTGGTTCTTTCTCTTTAGCAGATAGTAGGAACGTATTCAGGGAAAATCTAAGTGATTTGAAAAGTCAATTCCTGAATGCCCGGCCCATGTTTAAAAGAGTTAAAGGCATAATTGTTGTTTATTTCTTCCTTTATGATGCTAAAAGCAGCCGCAGGGCGTTTATTCACTCACTGTTTACAAACTTTTTCTCAGACCTGAATAAAAAACAACAAAATCTCTGAGGGTGTTTCGATTTGACCCGCATGAAGAAGAGAGGGGCTGAAAGATGTGCTGCTGCCGCTGTATCCGTAGCAGATGAACTCTGTATGAACTCTTCATAATCTTATGGACAAATGGAGAATGGGTTGCACTCCCTCTCACACACACACACACACACACACACACACACACACGCATACACACTTACTTATGTGAGGTTTATCCAGGAGAAAAAGAGTAAAGCACACCTCTACAACACACTGATTTGTTTTGTTTTGGGGTTTTTTCGTACAGAAGGTCACATCATTTGCTTGTGGAAATCATCATCTTCATCTTCTGATGCTTTTTTTATGATCTCATGTTTACAGCAATAGAAAGAAAAAATGTAGAAAAATTTTGACCACAGTCACACAACTCAACGTAACGCCGCCTCTTTCATTTCCTGCACTCCATTTTTCCTGAAAGTTCCCTTAAAACAAACAGCTTCAGCAGTGATGGAGCTGCTGGATTAAACCCAGATTGATCAAGGGCATTCCGGCGTTCTGAGGATGCAATTACTTGGTTGTGGTGCGTCGAGGAGTTATCAGTCTTTATTACGGCTGCGGATGTAGCAACCAGATGGCGATTGTTCTCTGCCAAATAATAGCATCTCTTTGCAGCCGCTTAAGATACTGAGACCCTTATCTGCCCGACACACTCTCAGTTTACACACACGCTCGCTCACACAGCCATACATTCGCACAGTAAATATTTTTTTCTCTCCTCCCCCCCCACCTTACACCCCAAGGCTTCGGAAAAGCCGCCTTTTCTGCAAAACAATGCCCCCAGCTTTTATTCGGAGAACTTTTGAGAAGATGCCTAAGTGATCCCTTTACACGCTCTCAGCTGCCTCGCCTGTACTCTGGTAAATGTGTCAGCCCTACAGAGAAATAAGCCTTCCAGAAGAGTTTCTTCATTGTTGAGGTAATTGTCTCCTCTTTGACAGGCACATTCATCAGTGGCTTAATGGTCAATCAAAAGTTGGCAGGCAGAGTGTTTTCATTCTTTCCTATCCACTACATTAGGAATACTTAATCAAAATGTCTCCCGGTAATGGCTGTGAAGAGTTCATGACTGACTGATCCGTTGTCTGTGCCGATAGAAAATTAACAGCTCGGCACCGGAGAGATGTGGGCCCGCAGATAAACAAATTGTGCATTAATATTTCATCTTCAAGACCTGGGATGTGCTATCAAGCGGTGGAATATTCCTGGGCTGTGTTGTCATTTTTCTCGCTTTTTTTTTTGCCCCCCTCCCCTTTTCACTTCCCCCCACAACTACTCACCCTTCTTCCCCCCTCCCTCTCTCCTGTATTCTTGAAGGCTCTTTGCAGCTGTAACTCATTTCACTTGATGACTTTACTGGGGTTACAGAGAGTGACGACAAATTGATTACCTGGCAGAGCAAGAACGGAGCGAGGAGAGGCGCGGGCTGACAGTCATGTTATAATAATATGTTTAATGATGTGTGGAGGGGGAACAAGGAGAGAGCAGTATTGGAATAAGGGTATGGAAGATGCAAAGGAATAGGTTTCATTTTTTTTTCTTTTTTTTTTGTCTTTGGTGGCGCTCTTAAAGATGCAGCATCTCTCTCTTGGTGAAAATTGTTTTTTTTCTTTTTTCTCCAAAACGAACCCCATTGCCAGTTTAGACATTTATCCTCCGGATTCAGCATCCTGTTTGCTTGTCCTTTTTTAAGGATTGTAATATCACAACCCTCCTCCTCCCCCCTCCCTTTCCACAAATACCTAGTAATATTTGTGAACGCTTGCACAAGTAAAGGCCAGTTATTCACAGATTTACTTCCTTTGCAAACATGGTCTGTATGGTAATTTAGAATGCCAATTACTCACCGGTGCAGAATAGGCTGCACTAAAGCTTTGCTTTATTACTGGGCAGGCATCACAAAGCCAGAGGCTAACAGGCCGCCGTGTCCAAGATGGAATTTGTGTATCAGGTTTATATACGGTGTAAACACGAAGCCCTATAAGTGCTCGGGATGCATTTTTGAGTGAAGGGGGCCATATGTTATTCTGTGGCCGTGGGAGTACTCCCCTCACAGTTTTTTTTTCTTTTCTTTTTTTACAATAGCTCCGTGCTTCAAGCCGTTAGCCCAATTTGCTGTTAACAAGATAAATTGGAGAACAGACAAAGGCATTAAGTGTTGCAGTGCCAGCGAGTGACTGACAGCAGCTTGTGGGAATTGGCTAGCAGAAACTCCTCCTAAGTGGTTTGTTCAGGAAAAACATCCTACGATCAAGGCAGATGTTGTTTATCCAGTTTAAGTAGAAAAAGGGAAGTAGAATCGGGATGAGAAAATCTGCGGGGAAAGCAGCAGAAAACGTGAAGCCTGGAAATATCAGATTAGGACTCGTTCAGTTGTCTCTGTTTTTCTTTAGATCAGAGGTATACTAAATTTCAAAGAAGTTTGAGAAAAAATAAGCAGATAAAAAGTAATCTGTGTGTTTAGAAAACACTAGAAAATTTGTTACTTTTGTCATTTTGTGATTTTATTTTTTCTCCTGAGTTTGAAAGAACCTTATGTTGACTCTAAATCCACGTCTGTTGTGACCCGATTCTGCTGGGTCTGTCGGATTCTTAGTTTGTTTATTTTCTGTTCTCACAGCTTAGATTGAAGTGGGTATGATTTCACAAACAATTTGTGTTGAATTACAGTGGAAAGTGAAAGACTTTGGCCACTTTTGAATAAAAATCGTTCATTAATCTCACAATTCAACTCTTGTAAGAGACTTTTAAGTATATTTTTAAGTATTTGCTCGAATGAGGCCTGGGCCAGCATGGGATCCTTGTGGTATGATAAACATGGGCAGCATTCACACTGCTGCAAAAATAAGCAAACATTTATTCTTACAGTAAATCTCCAATATTTATTTTAATTTGGATTATGATGCATATATTTATAAAAAAAATATAGAAGATTGTTGCTTGTTGCACAGTATTTACTTAATTTATTTATTTCCTTTAGCATATTTGCTCTTCATAGAGAAATACTGGGATTATAATATGTTGAAATTAGCAGGTTATTTGTCAATTTGCCTAGATAGCTAGCCTGCAGTCTGCTGCTTAACAGTTATGCCAATTGTAGTTTTACACCTGTAGTTTTGTAACATCATAACATTATTAGAAACTAATAATGGCGGTATTTTACTTTCCACGTCAGCTAAATTTGAATTTGTTGTAAACACAGAAAATGTCTGATAGTCGTCTTTCTGTCAGCTGCTTGGAACTGAGCAGCAACAAGCAGAGGAGGGGGAGATGTATTCATTGACTTTCCTCTGGTCACATTTGTACATTGTCTTGCTATATTATAGCCAGTGCCGTAAAGGTGATAGAAATTGTGCTCCTTTTTAAAAATAATTACTGTAAATGTGATAATATATGCACAGTAAAAAAAAAAAAAAAAGAATAAATTTTGCAGTTACTTTTATTCCTTGTCTTATTCCACCATTTGGACACATAATTTTGATGACTTTTTTTTTTTTTTTGCATTTGTTTTATCCAAGGACTTATTACAATTCTCAGAGGGCAAATTGCAATCACTAAGGATTGCTTGGAAGCAATATTCGGTTGAATATTATATTTCAACCCTCATGCAGTTCTGCTATGCAGATCGATAATATATTTGACCACTTGTATGGACTCCTATTGCCTTTAATGGCCAAATCTAATGTATATTTTTACTGTTTGATGTCTTAAAGCTCACAGAGTGGAGAGGAGGTTTTAAAATGGCACAGATAGAAAAGAGCCAGAGAAATGTAGGTTAATCAGAACTGGTGTGATCATTTTAGAAATAGTATTGCAATTAGATGTTTTCCTGATATTGTGCGGGTCGTTTATCACAAAATTTTAAATTAAGAAGTTGTTTTTACTTTTTTATATTTGAGTTGAAATTAAATTTCTGATTTTAAAGCACAATTAATTTCTGGTGTAGGTAAAGAGGATTGTTTTGTTTTTATTTGTCAGATGTTTCTACTGTAATAATCATTGCAAATTCTGTCAAAACATAACAAATGACTCATTTATTTCTTTTTGATGTTTGAAAATCCTCTGAATTCAGGAAGGAATCCATAAAAACAAGGAGGAAAGCCTCCCGTTTGGCCTTGAAAATCATGCTACAGTTGAAGCAGTTTTAAGATGCATTTTTTATCAGCTCTGAAAAGCCTGTTTAACACCAGATCACATACCTTTGGGTTCGTTAGTGTACTTCTTTCAAAGCCTTAAGAGAACTTTAGATAAAGTTACAGGGGAGCATTATCATTAGCAGTCATTAAAAGTGTGTGTTTTCTCTGAGCTGCATCTCTGAATTCATGTCAACAAGGCGAATGTTTTGTTTTGATCAAATCCAGCCTTGAAATTTTTTAGTAGCTTGTGAGCAAAAGCAAACTTTCACTTTGTTGCAAAGCTTGCAATTCTCCAACTTTCAAGCGCTCCCATAGAGACGCTCCTTAATAACTTTCTCCTCATCAGCTAGTTTTGTGTCTGCAGCAGGGAAAAAAAGTAGCATGGAGTCAGGTGGTGTGAGGATGATCTCGGTGCGTTTTATCATACATGTAGGTGACAGGTTTAGATAGCGAGTGGCTTGTGGAAGCCTTTTGTTTGCGCGCGAGGCCAACGAGGCGGTGCGCTGTCTAGGTGATAAGAAGTGAGACTCCCGTTGCCCTCCAGCGCAGTGATCTCACTCTCCTGTGTGGAAAAAAAAACAGCCTGTTATGATGGGTCTCAAGGCAAGTTTCCTGCGCCATGTTGCACCTCTCTACAGCAACCGCTCATTCACCTCTCCTTCCCTCTGAGACCTGTACTAGTTTCCAGGCAAATGACACAATTTGATATGCCGTCGGAGGTGATTCATGTGGATAATGTTTCCGTGTGATCATTGCTGCAGAAAAGCCACTATTTCTTGTTATGTTTTTCATTTTTTTTTCTCTCTTTTACTCATTAAGCCTGACAATAACTGGAATATTGGGAGAGTTTATTGCGGGGAGGCTGAAACTCATTATTTCTGCCAGACATTCCAAGTACAAAAGAAATTATGTTATGGTATTTTGTCGAGGTCCCTACAGATATAATGATTTACAGAGGAATATGAGGAGGAGACTTTATAGCTTAGATTGTTCATTTATGTGGATTTAGAGGATAAGAGTGCAAGGCAAGCTTGTAGTTAATACAGTAGCACAGTGGGCCTGCTATTGATTTCCACAGAGCAGGTACGGTTTGTCGTGGTTTATGGTAAAACTCACTGCAGCTCATATGCTTTGTGTTATTCCAGTGATATTCATTTCCCACTACAGTTTAGAACTTGGTAATTTATATCCTCTGCAGTTGTGTCAACACATAATCTGTGTCCATACAAAGTTGAGATGATTTAAGTGAAGACATCCATCTTGTAGTAGTTGACCTACATGCGTAGTCAGGCAGAGGGCATGTATGCAGGCCATATGGTTTGGAGGTTTCTCGAAAACAATCACAGCCGGATCAGGTTAGCCTAACCGGAGATGTCTTTCTGAAAGAGGTCCTTAGGAGCTTTAAAAATCAGGCCTCTCTGATTTCAGACAGGCAGCGAACGGGCTGCCGTTCCTCTTGTGCTTTCATTCAAATACAAGAACACTCAATGCATTTCTCCATAGCGTAATTAAAATAATCAGGATTTCAATCTAAAAAAAAAAAAAAAAGCATGGACCAGTTACTTGTAGCAAGCATGCCAAGCTTTTAAAAATACCCACAGCATTTAAAATCACAAATTTTCCATCATGCTGTTCCTACAGTTGGTTCTACAGAAAGTTCTTTTATGAAAGGAAGTTTTCTTCTTGTTTGGAGCAGATTTGCCCTGGACTGAACCTCCCTTACCTGTTTCGGCTTAGCATGTAATGAAAGGAAATTTTAACATCATGATTAGGCTCACAGTGTGCAAATTTATCACAGTTCTAAATATTAGTTTCGCTAAAATGTGTTAAAATTATGCAAGGAGTGTTATTAGAGGCTGAAGTTAATGCACAAGAGCAGCTTAAATGTAATCAGTTTTAATTTTATTATTGGTAGAAGTAGCGGTGGAAGTAATAAGACCATATAGTATGTTATTTATATTAACAGTCAAATTACCTTTGTTTAATGTTGTCACAGACAATTACAGTCTGCAGCTGAACACACAGATCTCCCTGCATTGAGACTGTTGAGTTTATATGAGCAAAGAGGAAACTCTAAGCTGTTTCATTAGCTTTTAAATATCTTATATGTGCAGTTCATTTATGCGAAGGGCTTTTCTTGTGGAGGACTGCAGGAAGTTTTGTCTTTGTCTCTTTGATGAATTAATGCGATTAACAAAATAGAGGTAATTCAGCTAAAAAAAAGTGTATTATCTTGGAGCATAAGCAGACTCTTGGTAATTCTGACAAGCTGGGGAGAAATCCAACAGGCAAAGCTAGTTTATTTTTATAGGACATTTTAGCAACAAGCAATTCAAGCTGCTTTACATGACGAGGACACAAAAAACTTAATCTTTCCTCAAATGTCATCAACAGAATGATCAAAAATCATCATAAAATATTGGAAAGAAGACTAGGTTTAATCTATGTTCCAGTTATTAAGACAAATACCACCACATACAGCCTAACAGAAATAACTCGCCTTGTAGCTGTATTGTGTCAGCGGACCATTCCTGTAGTTTATGTACGTACCTCATGAAGTAAAACTGAATTTTAATAGTCTTCCTTGGCAGTTATAAAGTCTAAAATGCTGCTGTGTTTAATATTTAGCATTCATTGGTGGTTGAAATGTCTGTTATATACTCAGAGATACTGCGTTTGATAGATGAGAAAAAAAATGGAGTGTGTAAAGTCATTTTATTATATATGCGTTTAATGGTGATTTAATTTTAAAGTGATTACACAACAGTCATGAATAGTTTAATACCTGGTTTCAGGAAACTATTAGTCATTCCTGTACATTTCTGTAGTTAACCAGAAATAATGTTGGTCATTTGAAAAGTTATGGGTGGAAGCTAAAGGGATGCCTCCCATTAATGTTATTACCAACTTGGCATTTCCATTATGTAGCTGACTGCAGAACTGTTACATCAGCAGATAGCTCTGCTAACGACCAGTTAATAAAAGTTTTTTCGACTCTGTGTTATTCTACACAGGCAGCAACAAATTCAAAAATTGTAAAGCTCTGCAAAAATAAAGCTGTTGATTGGAAAAACTTCCAAAACTGGTTTGTTATTCATTTTCTTGAGTCAAATTATAGGTAACATTTTTATAATGTAATTTAGCAGCAATAATTAGAAATCGCTGCTATTCTGTGCTAAATAAAAGGAAGGTAATCATGTTACACTTTAAATTTTATTTTTACTGTTACCTTGAGAATCTCACCCCAGCCTATTCCTACTGCTAAAGTTAAACTTCACCTGATGCACGGCGATGTTAAACTTCTGCTAATGAACGTGACATTTCTCTTTAATACGCGAGCGCCTAAAGACGGAGAAAACATTAATCTTAAGTTATCCGGCGGTGTACCTGATTTGCTTCTTATCAAATCCTTAATGAGCTTCAATTAAGATTTATTATGCAAATTAACCCTCAGCTGCAGCAGACTGCGGGAGCAGGAGCTATGACAATATTGTGCTAATGGCGTGATCTGTAACAATTACAAAGGTAAACTGCCGTCGCACTGCATGCTCCGCGAGTCTCTGGGAGGTCAGACTGCTAAATATGCAGTCAGGTGTTGTGGAGGTTTGGAAAATTATTTATCAAGTTTCTGCTGAGGTGCATTGTAGAAATCAGCAGATCTAATTGTGAGTATTAAATTGCACATACAAAATACACACCATATGTATGTCTTGCGCTTATTATTAATGAAAAATAGAATAGCTTATTGGACTAGCAGTGACAACGTTTTTTCTAATTGTTGTGCTTTAATAAGCAATAAATACCAACTCCCAACCAGTATGGGTTTTCTGATTGCTATGGTTACCACTAATGATGAGGTCACAGCCAGACTCTGTGCTGCTGGACGCTTTACTCTTCCACTGTATGAAGCTGCGAACCTTGCACCTTTTGTAACTTCATTTAGCACCAGGCTGATGGCTTCCTGACAGCTTTATGGCCGACATGTTTTACGAGTCGTCATGCAGTACAATTACATGGAAGCTAATTTGATGAATCCAGTCAATGTTCCAGCGTTGCTGTTCACCTCGATGGCCTCTGATCGTCTGTCTCTCTCTTCTGGGGTCAAACAGAGGCTTTCACTCTCTGTACAATCCAGCCACTCTCTGGCAGCAAAAAAAATGTCTCCCACTTTATGCCTGTTAATACTGCCAAGCTGCCTTTGGTGAAACTAAGTCCTATGATAGAGATCATCAGCCAGTTACAGCAGAACAATGGCACCAAATCAGCAGGTCACTCTTGAAAGTGAAAATTCGTCTCAATGAGATTTAGCAGTACAAGTAAAGGTGAAAAAAATAACTCTGTAAATCTTTCTTCTTGTTATAGCTCTGGAAAAAAATTTAAGAGATCACTTAAAATTATCGGTTTCTCTGATTTAACTTTTTTTTTATATATGTTGAATGAATATTGTCCTTTTATTCTATGAACTACGGACAACATGTCTCTGAAAATCCAAGAAAAATTTAGCGCTTATTTGCGGAATATGAGAAATGATCAAAATAATAAAAAATGCACCTCAAATAATGCAAAGAAAACAAGTTCATATTCATTTAGAAACAACAATACTAATGTTTTAACTCAGGAAAAGTTCAGAAATCAGCATTTGGTGGAATAACCAAGTGGTTTTCAATGGGGTTCAGTACTGTGGTCTCTATATTTTTTTTCCAGAGATGTATATATAAAATTTTAATTTGTATGTTTTATTGATGAAGCTATTTTGGGGTAACACAAACAAATAATCAAATTTACTGAGATTAAACATCCCAATAATATCATCATTCATATCATCCTGATATGTATTTTATAATTATATTTGAATTAAGCAAAACAATTATGGGCTAGAATTTAATGTCTGATTTAAATTTGTTGTAAATATTTATCATATAATTCCATTTAGATGTTGACTGATATATTTTGGGCTCTGATAAGTTATATGATCTTGTATAAGGATATCCACTGCTTCGAATTGAAACATTGCATACTAGGCACTCATGTCAAGGTAGTGTTAATAACTCAGAAGATGCCATGTGGCTTTTGGATAGCAAATAATCACCATATATTTTCTGCTGGTCTAAAGTGAATTAACAGACTTTAAATTAGTTTGCCAACTGCCTTTGACCAATGTCTTAGCTTTCAAAAGTTTGTTTAATAGTGGAGAAAAGACTCCAATGTGTCATAAAACCAGCACAATAAGTTGTGTGTTGCTGCTCTTCTCTCTACAGAAGCTCTGCTTTGAGGGGTAAAACTTCAGCTTTCTAATTAGCAGAGCTTTCAAATACTGACTGCCTCATTTGATAATTTTTGTTAGCAGCAAACAAGCTTTAATGTCAAACTGAATGTTAAGTGACAAGAATTAGTTTTCCCCCATAGCAGGGGGTCCAGTGGATCATGCACTCTATTAAACACATTATTATTCTGCCCCATGCATCTCTGAGGTGCACTTTGAATTCAAAATAAAGACTCTAATAAAATGAAAGTTCCCACTAATAGGTACTTTTTTGATAAAGTAATCCCTGAATGCAAACATGTAGCACCTTAAGAGGTTAATCTTATGTGTTTGCATAATAGATAAATTTCACATTTAATTATTATTATTATTATTATTTTGCAAAGCATTTGTCAAAAAATCTATACCATGTTGTACCCATGTGTAATGTGGGTGCTTTAAAATGCCAGAATAATGTTAAAACATATTAAATGGAAATTCTGTACATCTATTCTCAGATTTTTTTCCTTTGTTCCAGCCCTGATACTGAGCCTAAATTATGTCTGAGGCCCAATGTGGCTCGGTGTTAAGAAGCCTCTCCTTAGGGCTGTGCCTGCCTGTTTGTGTCTGCAGTATGTGCTGAGCTAGTCTGTTGAAACAGCTTAATTGATACTCATTAAACAGCAGTGACAGCTTAGGTGTCCGTGATGAATGTAGAATAATTCTGTTGTACTTACAGCTTGATTAAGGAGAAGCACACAACATGTCGGTGTTTTGTAGCCTATGGCTCGGACTCCTTGCTCTTTGCAGCTACTTAAAGTGATTTCTTGTCAGCTGCGCTACCTCCAAGCCAAATTTTGTAGTTAATCTGAAGCAAAAGTGTGTGAACGAAACAAACAACTTTTCAAAGTCTGCTTTCTAATATAGCACTTATTTGCATGTTGATTGAAAAAAGCTTTTCTCTTATTTGATTTGGATTTTAATAGATTGTGTGCAGAGTGCAACACCTACCAGTAAACTCTGTCTCAAAATGCGAAATATGATGACTTTTTTTGTGTTTATGCAGCACCGCTCTGGCATTTTCATACAATAATAAAGTCAATGGATGTCAGGCGGATGAAAAATGTGCATCTTGCATTATTTCAGTTAGAAATTAGAGGCAATTGGAATTGGTTCAAAATTGACTGTCTTTGTAATGAGTGCATGACGAATGGTCTAATTTAGAGAAGAAAATGAATGCTGGGAAACCAAAAATATTATTCTGCTGCATTTTATATGCCATGATATTCCATGAAGATGAACTAATTTCACTAAATACCCCATAAAATCTTCTCATAATATTTTTTCACATCATCATATCTCACATCTTGAAGATCAGGTCGCTGGGGGTTGCGGTAAATTTTCAGCTTATCACGTTGATCTGATTTGCCTTTTCTGTTGTCTTTTCTTTGACAAAACACTGCATTGGAATTGTTATTAGCCGCATGATTCAAGGCCACGGTGGCTTCTTTCATACTGAAGCAAAAAGAACCCTCTTCTCCATTTGAAGAACACATGAAAGATGGGGGGAATTTCCGCAGGGGATGGATTTACAACTTTATCCTCACATGATTAATATTACACAGGGAGGTCTTTGTACAGGAAGCAGCATGTCTAATTATGGCCCAACTGCGTCTCGACTGAGAGCAAACACTGTGCCAAAGGCTGCCGGTGGGGAGTACACCGCCACGTCACATGCATGGTTAATGTGGGCGTGGGGTGATGTCATCATCACCCAGATTTCACGACGCTGAGGCCGCAACCGACTGAGCAGCGGCAGTGGTCAGGCTTTTAGTAAAGTGCATCCATCTGGCGTTTGGTTTCTGGCTTCCCTGAAGCATTTTGGCATCTCTTTTTTCATTCTTTTTCAAGGTTACACATCCTCTACCAAACACATGATGATACCCCGTGACCTCACTGATGATAACTATAGTGTGTCTGCACGGTTAAGAGCAGATGCAGATTCATCACCCTCCCCACTTTTACAAGAATTTCAGGGACTCCGTGTCCTCCCACGATTGCCTGTTCGTCATATATCTCAGGCCAGACATCCGAGAGGTTGCTAGCTAGGCCAGCTATAAGTCATGTTGTCTATCAAGATGGGAGCATGTTTCTCTTGATTTTCAGCTGTTACTTGTAAACCAGAACAGCATTCTTAAGATTAACTGAGTGACAGTGAGGCCTCTAAAAGCAAACTATAATAGTGCAATATGTTACAGTCATATTTTATGGCTCTTAGTTTGTAAGGCCAAGTGTTTGTGTGTGTGGGTGTGTGTAAACAGATTGGATTAAGGTTCTAAGGAGCCTGCATTGGCCCTTGGGGAGTGTAGAAAATAATGGTGTTGTGTTGCTGCTGTTTTTCATTAAGGGGTAATGATAATGCAGGTGTACACATCACAATAAAACCTGGCCGGGCCTGGTCATTGTCACAACTGTGCCTTGCATGTGAAACGTTTTTGTTCTTAAACATCCGATCCAGTGGTGGATTCTTTTTGTGTGCACTGACAATGAAAACATTTCACTGCTGGATTTCACAAAATTCTACTTTCTTTTAAGGCATGCTGAAGAAAGCAATGGCAAGTTGGGTTTTGTTTAGTTTTTCGTTAATGACATCACAAGAGGAATCAGATCAATAGTAAAGGCTATGGCAGTCGAGCATCTAGAGGAGTAGCTTCTATGGAATTTGATTTGGGTGGCAAGGTGTTCAGGCCTAATTTTACTCATTTAAGCCTGACCTTTTTAATGCGCCCTTCAAGTCGTATCACTCTTAGTAGTTAAGCAATTGGTTGGTACTGTTGAGACGGTAACAGGTCTCAAGTACAGTACAGACCAAATGTTTGGACACAACTGTGTGTCCAAACATTTGGTCTGTATTGTATGTAATGACCTAAATGAACATTTTCACATCGGTTGCTAGTCTGACTAACACATAGAACAATGAAACAACCATGAATTATTTTCTTAAAATCATAAGGTGTAAAATCCAGCAAAAATATAATAGAGAACCCAAAAAATAAAATACTTGGAGAAATATGTTAATGCCGAATCTCTGAGTCAATTATACAGAAAGCGCTTTTCTTTTAAAGAACCACAAGTCTTTGCCTATATCTCTGCAGGTAGAGAAGTTTTATTTACTTCTGAAATAACCCAAAGTTACTCATTATAAAGTTCAACTTAAGAGGAATTTGTATGGTTATTATTACTACGATGCTTCATTAAACATTAAGAGCTTCTTATGAACCATTTACAGCCCATGATCCACAAACATTTCTTGTTAATAAATGAAACACACTCTTTAACGGGCGAAAATGCACATTTTTCTCAGGGTAGCAATTTGTGGCTAAGTTACTGCAAATGCCACTTGTTGGGATTTAATGTTATGAAATAAAAATAGAGGAACTTTTAAGCCATGTCTATGTACTTTTATTGACACGTTGTCAAGAAACGCTACAGAGAGCCCATTATATTCTGAGTCCTAAATTTCTGTGAGTCGTGTGGTCAACACTTTTTTAATTGCTCCCGAGACTCAATATCTAAATCTTGAGTCCATTTCAGGTCTATGACAAGTCTCAAGTCTTCAGGCTTCAAATCTAAGTCAAGTCTGAAGTATTGAGTTTTGAAACTCAAGTGCAACCACAGTCTGAATGCCAGACTCAAGTTTTTTGTGGCATAAGCTGTTCTGCAGGTGCAGACATAGTGGGACTAACTGCTACAATTGGACTTGTTATGAGTCTGTCTGCCAGGCAGTGAGCAATACAGCATTTCTGAAGGAAACCACGTTGGGACCAAATAATTATCTTAACTATGCAAGGCATCGAAGAGACCATAAGGTTTTTATAGTGAGTTGGGTCGAAATGATTGCTGAAGATTTTAATAATCACATCTGGTCATTCCAGAGTGTACTGGTCCTTTTCATAGGTAATTTTACTTGTATTTTATTTCCTAAATTACCCAGATATCCATGCAGTGTTCTCAGATGCTGTTAAATGTCTTGCTGAACATATTTAAACAGTGGTGAAGGAGGTCAAATAAAAAGTTAGTTGCACTAACCCTAAAAGCACTAAATTTAACCATTTTGTTACTTACTATAGCTCAATCACACAACATGTGTTAGAACATAGGATCAACACTTCACAGGATCAAATTTAATATTACATAACCACCTGTACGGTTTGTGCTTCAGGAAGTGAATGTGTGGAACAGAGCTTTCACTGATGGTTTCAGTTTTATAGTTCTTGAGTACTGCTGACTCTGTGGCTGATTTTGCCTAATAGACCATGGCAGGACTTCGTAAAGCACGTAGAAAATCAGTAGATTTTCAACTGTTTGCTCTAGACCGACAGGCTGCATTTGGGGTTCAGAATAAATGTCATTTGCTGCACCGCATCTCAGTTGGAGAACGTGAGGAGAGGAAATGGAACTACTGCATAAACCTTCTTCACCCACTTCAAAATAAGAGCATGAATATAAATCTCTAACTGCTTAACAGCAAATAGCCAAAACTTTAACGCAATTGTCAAACTTTGTTCAACTGAATAGTTAGTGCTGCAGACATTATCCAGAATAAAAATTACTTTGGGGATATTAAGTGTATTCAAAATGAAAAAAAAGCACTAAATTGCTAAACAAAAATTAGTTCCTGGATTAGCTGAAGTTTGCCCACCTGTATATATAAAGGGCTGATCGGATTAAAAACATGAATAACTAGAAACACACCTGGATTTGGCTCAGTTCCCTCATGTCTTTCTTAAAGTCACCAGAGCCATTTCTACAGAAAAGTTTGTTTTTAAGAGGGTAGATTTTATTTTAACTAAGTAATGATTTAAAGGAAATTTGCAAACAAAATGAAAACTGACCATGAGATGTTGTCTGCGGGTGGCAACATTTATCAAAATGGTTGATGTTACAAAGAAATCTTTCTGCTTTAAAGCATGATTTCAATGTGTCGCTCCATTCTTTGAAGAATAGATGTTTGTCTTGAAGTGTGGGTGTGTGTGTGTGTGTGTGTGTGTCTGTGTCTGCCTCCCAAATGTCAGTGATATAGAACTAACTGTCAAAATAAGTCGTGTTCAATCCAAAACCGCTTAAGGTGTCAAGGACACATTTTCCTCCCCCCCATATCCTGACAAACATTGAGTCAGCAATTGTCTGTTGTATTTTCAGTCGCGGTATCTCTCGTGCTCCCACCCCCCAAACTCCTGGCAATTTGGAAGTTGGGAGAAAGTGGTCATTTTCTCTGTAGCGGTAGGAGGTCAGTGTTGTCGCAGTCAGCAAAGCTATTTAGTAAGAGAGTCTGCTGGGAACCTTAAAGATGTTTTTGTCTGGGGGTATCGGCTCTTGCTGCTCTGTCTTTGTGTTAAAATCTGAAAGAACCTGAATTATGTGGGATTATTTTCAAGATTCTTTTTTTCTTTCTTTGACACACCTTAAAACTAATCAGCTGTCACATTTAAGTCCTATTAATCAGTTATATATAAATGTGTTTTGTAAAATGGGTCCATTTGCATGCCCTTCCTCTCTATCTATAGCCATTTGTCCTTCTGTCAAAGTAGTTCTTGTTATATTTAGCTCGTATTCAGTCTGAATATCTACCTGTCCTCCCAACTCCCCGTCTCACTCACTGTGTCAATGACTGACGTGTCATCTCTGTGCCGTGTTGTGTATCCGTGGTAACTGTCGCCTGGGGCCCACTCATCCCTAAAATGTAGCAGAGGTCACGTGCAGATCATTGCTTTTGCCGAAGGCCCCGACTTTAACACAGAGTGACCTGGGCAGGACGCAGCGGTGCAGTGGTTGGTCCGTGATGGATCTGGAAATAACAAAAGTACAATCTCCTCCATCATCACTACCACACTGGTGGTTTTTACTCGTAAGATGGAATGGTTGTTGGGGAAAAAACTGAGAAGTAAAAGTAAGATTATCTTGTCAGACTTAAAGGAGTCACAGGATTCATAGGAACTGTCTTAATTCTGCTTTGTTTTTGTGCTTTTTGCTTGCATAAAAGGCTGTAATTAAGACAAGATTGTCAACATGCCACATAATTAGTACCTTTAGTGGAAGAATAAAAAAATAGAAGATGAGGGTTAAAATAAAATGTTTCAAACAGTTCCTTTCACAGTTAATGTTCATGTTTTAAAATCAAACGTTTAATTTGAGTGCATTTATAGATTTTCGGATAAATCCAACAACAGGAAATATATCTTAAACATAAAATCATTTGTTAGACCAGGGGTTTTCAAAGTATGAAAGGGTGAGCCCCCCTCCAAGGAGCCCAATGCCTGCTGCGCCTCCCCCGCGGAGGGGGGGGGTGGAGTTGTAAAAACTCCGCCTTCAGCCCCCGCTCTGGCCAAAACCAGTGATGGCATAGTTACTTTGAAAAAGTAACTTTAATCGGACTACTGATTACTCCTTGAAAAAGTAACTTAGTTATATTAGTGATTACTTGACTTGGAAAGTAACTGATTAACAGACAGACAACCAAGTAACTTTAGTTACTTTCAGCAGCTTGTGAAAATCACATTGATCTTGCTAATACTTAATTGGAAGTTATTTTATAATGATAACATTAACAATGTGTCTCCACTGATAAGGTTGAACTGAAGAGGAGATTGTACAAAAACAGTACAAAAATAAAAACATGAGTAATTTGTGTGGTCCACTGTTGTCTAAAAAAAGAAAAGGATTTTGAAAACAGCCTCCAGATTCTGGGCAAGGCTTTTTATATTCTCTGCATGTTTTCTAGCTCCACAGCTCAGATAGTTAGAAGATGGAAAGATTTCAATTACAACATGTGTGAGTTCATATTCAGATTCTTTATCTACACTTCAGATAAATGAGCTTTTTCATAATTACATTTTCTGTTAGTCTCGATGTTTTATCAGTCATATTGGGGACAATGCTGAATGACTGTTTTTGTCTGCATTTCAGAGGTAATAATATTTCAGTCTTGACTGTAATGTCACAAACTCAACTTGTCAGAAGATTTGAACAAGAGACTCTGGGATGTCTGCTTAAAAGAAAATCCAAGTTGCTCTCTATAAATCAGTAATATGCTCAGGATGTGTTTTCTCACATCCTGACATAAATAAATACATGCGGTTTTCAAAACCTGCTTGGACTTTAATATTTTTTTGCTTGTGACTATTTTTAAAAATGCAAATCGTAAAAGCTCATTTGCATATTGTGGAACAGTAACTGTAGTCTGACTACTGGATTTGAAATAGCACGTTAGATTACTGGTTACTGAAGAAAGTGGTCCGACAGTAACGCTGACATCACTGGCCAAAACATCCTCTAAGGTGGGAAACATTTCCACTGATCCCGCTCCACCACACGCACCCCACAGTACCAACTTTCTCCTAAATCCACAGAGTTGATCGATCAGTAGACAGCAAGCAGATAGCTTTTCCGTTTAATTTTCTCGCCTCGCCCCAGTGCTCTGGCACCCACAGGGGAGGCGCTCACTTTTGAAAACCGTGGACCATAATTTTTTATTCTTAATTATTAATTAGACGGCACATTTTCTTCTCATGCAACATTTCACAAGGATGGAGCCTGAATTCTGCTTCTTATATCCAGATCATTCTGAGACTGGATCAGAATGATCCAGTTGTGCAATTTTTGGTCCATTTTGAACCAATTTTCTACCACAATGTTGGTATTAGGCCAAGTTTCTGGCTAGTCATGTATCATGCATCATGTGGTATATAACGGGTAAAGAGAAGTGATTAACAGACAGACAACCAGATCCTGATCAGCAATCACATGGTTACACTAAAAGCAAACATTTTTTAAGTTATTAATTAAATCTGATATGATTTTGCTAATAGTTGTGAATTCCAAATTAAATAAAAATTTTATTTCAACAATTTCTAAAAAAAGAAAACGCGTTATTGAAAACAGGCAGATTCCGAGGGCAAGGCTTCTTTATATTCTCTCCATGTTTTCTATTCATACTGAGTCAGAATAGTTAGAAGATGGGAAAGATTTCAATTACAACATGTGTGAGTTCATATTCAGATTCTTTATCTACCTTCAGATAAATGTGCTTTAATTACATAATTACATTTTCTGTTTTTATAATGTTTTATCAGTCATATTGGGGGGACAATGCTGAATGACTGTTTTTGTCTGCATTTAATCAATTGAATATTTCAGTCTTAGCTGTAATGTCACACACTCAACTTGTAAGAAGATTTGTTTAAAGCTAAATTGGAAGTTTTGAAGTCGATAACTGAGGATGCAAAGATCCACTGATGTAAAACTAAACTTTATCCAAGTTGCTCTCTATAAATCAGTAATATGCTCAGGATGTGTTTTCTCACATCCTGACATAAATAAATACATGCAGTTTTCAAAACCTGCTTGGACTTTAATATTTTTTTGCTTGTGACTATTTTTAAAAATGCAAATCGTAAAGCTCATTTGCATATTGTGGAACATGGCATGTCCTTTTCCTCCCTGTGGAGCCGTTCTTCGTGCTTTCACCGTTGTGCAGATTGCTATAATCCCTAACTGGGTGTCCTCCTCTCCCTGTGTGAATAAGTTCTGGATGTGTGAGGGATCAGTTTTAACCCACTTTAAGGAGGGGGACATCCTGACTCTTCAGCCCCTCTGTTGATCTTCGGCCACTGGCTCAGTGTGTCTAACCAGTTTAATTTTCTCTAAGCCTCGCCTGCTCCATCCTGGCACACCACAGTGAGGCGAGTAGCACTTGCTGGATGCCATATGAGTATTTACCAAGTGTGATAGCTGCTTTTATCTCAGCATTCAGAGATTTAAGGCAGAAAGTGCCACACTAGTGCATGTGTGTGAGTTTTACTGTTGTACTTTCATAATGTCCCCTTAGATTAAAATGTTTGTCATGTCCAACCATATATAATTTTTATAAGCACCATGCTTCTCTGTGTTTTATTAAGCTTTTATGTGATAGACCAACATAAATTAGTTGGAATTGTGAAGTGGAAGGGAAAAAAAATATATGACTTTTCTATTTTTTTGATTCATAAGTAAACATCTGAATTTGTATTCAGCTCCACTGTTTTCTCCAATTACAGCTGCAAGTCGTTTAGGGTATGTCCTTACCAGATTTGCACATCTAAACCCAGATACTTCTGCATCTGCAAAATAATGGTCATTGCGTCAGGATGGATTGAGAGGATCTCTAAGCATTAATTTTCAAGACTTCTCAATTGGATTTAAGTCTAGACTTTGACAGGGCCATACTTTTTGGCTCTGTGGATGTTTAGCACCGTCGTCCTGCTGGAAGGGAACCTCTGCTCAGTCTCAAGTCTTTTACAGCCTCTAACAGGATATCTTCCAGGATTGTCTTTTATTTTTCATGGTGTGTTTGTGGGGGGTTTTTTCACAAAATTTATTCAGTGCCTCAGCCCTCTGCTCTCCTCAGTTGTACATTAACTCACCGGTGTAACAGTCCAGTAATCAACCTCCCCAGTGTAAACAGTTCTCAGTTTTGTCAATCAGTGTCAGATCCCTCCCAGTGTCATCTGTGTGTCCTTTCCCCTATTCCCTCATATCTGAATTTGGCTCCAAACCAACAAAAGGTACTGACTGTATTTAACTCCAACCATCTTCCGATTAGTACTTGTCTTCCTCCTTCCCTGTAAAAGAAAAACACCCCCACAGCATAATGCTGCTGCCACCATGTTTCACAGTGCGGATGGTGAGTCCATTTGTGTGTTTTTGCACACAGACAGATTCTGTGTAGTGATCAGGTGACAAAGCTGTAGGGTCACTGGATGATTTATTCTACATACACAACCTACCAGTCTATTATATAAAATCTAATTAAGATATATTTAAGTTTGAGGTTGGACTTTGTCAAAATGTGAAAATGTTTAAGATGATAAATACCTTTGGGGTGTCCAAAGTGTGGCCCCGGGGCCATTTGCAACCCCTTGATTGATTGTGTGTGATCCCTGACTTCAGTTCAAGAATGATACAACTTTGACCCTCCAGCATTGGTGTTTGATGTAGATAGAGACTTTCTATTTTTAATTAGGACAAAACAACCATAGACAAAGTAACGTATTACAATAGAAAATATTGTAAGAAAATACAATATTAAAGACACTTTTGTCTTTAAATAACTTTTAAAGACAAGTTATTTGTCTTTAAAGTTATTTAAAGACAAATGATGTTTTGCTCAAAAAACAAACTTTGCTGCACACAAATCTGCTTTGAATACACTTGATAAATTTGGCTAAATACTGTAAGAACTTTCAGATAAAGGGCAACTTAAACCCTGATCAGAATTGAGTAAATTGTGTTCTATTTTTTCCCCCAATTGATTCCTAGTAAATTAGCAAAATTGTTTTTAATAAGGCAAAACCGTTTATATGTTTTGGATCTAGAATAATTTACACATCCCTTTATTAGATTTATCTACATTATTTGTTTAATTAAAGTATTACACACTCCATTTCTTTTTCAGTTGGAAGACATTTTTTTGGTCCTCAGGTCCTTTTGACTTGATGGTTTTGGCTCATGTAACAAAATATTTATTCTTTTAGGACACTCGTAGTGTTATTTCTCTACAGTAGAAAGCAGCAAAACTGCATTTCGTCCATCCAGCCTCTATGAGCACATGCTTTTGTTTATGTGTCCTTTCAGTTCATACCCCCCACCCTCCTCTTTGTGTTTGTCTGCTGTTTGCATGAGTTTCCTACATGCTCTGTGGCAGCCCTCCCACCCTGGCAGCGACCCAGCTGAAACGTTCCGGTACTGTCCAGACGCATCCTTTAGGGACCTCATCAGCCCCTGAATTTCCTTCCCCTCACGCCTGAGGGTATCCATATTCATTTCCTCCTCTGATTTGGGGAAAATGATGAAAGGCCGTTGCCTGCATTTCAATAAATCCCAAGGTCGGTGATATAATACATCACTGTAAGACTTTTTCAAGTGGTTCCCTGTTTACTGCACTGTGTGTGTGTTTGAACAAACTCATTAAATGACTGGAATTCCACTGTCGTCTGTATTTACCTCCTGCAGAGTGCTTCCTCTGGCCTTTTTCTTGAAAGATAAATATCACATCCCCTGTCAAGTTATGGGGGCTTGATGAAATTATGGAGATAGCTGCACTGGTTTGAAATAAACCTGTGATTACACTGGTGGGTGGGTATTTACTCTTAACCGGAGACGGGAAATGAATGTTAATGAAAACAACAGTCACGTACAGTAATAACCCAGCTCTGTAATTATTGGCATGCTTTGATGACGCCATATGTACTCTACACACACACACACTTGCACACGCACTCACACAGGATGCCTACTTAACTAAACCTGTGGTAGACTGGCAGGATCCTGCCTCCTTCAGGGTGGAGACGCCCGGCCCAACGTAGGAGACGACTCCCCGTTGCCGAGACGACGCCAAACACACATGTACACAAAGGGAAAAGCCGAGCTGTAATAGAGAGAGGATCATCTCCACCTCTGGCTGGATAAGGAGCGGTGGCGCTCGGTGTAGAGGAATGCTCTCCTGCCCACAGCTGAAAGGCAATCCCACGCTGATCGTTATTCATGACCCCCGCGCATGAAACGTTCTCAACAAAATCATAGCAGAAACGGCACCAAACAGAAACCGCAGTAATTGCACGGTAATAAATTATGCATCACCGAACAGTTTGTTTTGTGTTTCTTTTTTTCTTTTTTTTTGTTGAATTAAAATTAAAAATTCTACAACCTGAAAAAGTGTCTGAAATGGCGATCTGAACAGATAACTATCTGTCCCTCCTCATTCTGGCGGCGCCCTCTCCCGTGAATTTAAAGAGCTCAGAACTTGGTCTGCATTGTTCTGTGTTAAATCTGGGCCGTGTCTGATAGCAGAATTATCCCCCCGTACAGTAAGCATGTGGGTTCTCATGCTGCTGCTTGTCATACGACGTCCGCAAGCTGCAAAGGAACTCAGTGCTGTCACTCTCAGATAGGTCTAAGTTTTTGTTTTGTTATGTCTTTTTTTTTTTTATTGTGCAGCTTAAACTCCATGCAGAGAGTGGGCATGTATCACTCTGACCCAAGCACACTTTTCCTGCTGACGAGTGCAGCAAAGTAGTTTGCGTAGCCAGCAGCCAGCGCCTCTTGAGCCCCAGAGTGCAGGTTATATTTTGATGGGCACGGTGTCCTCTGTGCGTTTATGTAATGCAATTTGTGAAAATGAATACAGTTCATGTAGCTGCAGGGGATGAGTGTTAGTGAAATTTATAAGTGTAATGTTTTTTCCTTTGCCAAACCAACAGTTTATAGTATTATTACTCTTTCCATGAAGCCTTGCTGCAGATTGATACAACTCTGGGTCCTGCAGGTCCCTGTGTTGGGCTTAGGGAACTGTATTAGACCATCTGGAAAATACAGGCTTTAAGGAGGGCAAGTAAAACCTAAGCTCTGCTGCGGGACAAGGTCCAGTTAATTGTAAACAGCTGGAGGTGATATCACCCCTCAAACTGTAGAAAAAAGGGGGCAAAGTGTCCCTCAGGAGAGCTCCTGGATTAAAAGAAAACTAAAGTGCAGTCTGTCCTGCTAAGGAAAACATAACGTGTCTAATTTAGCCTTAAACTGACTATTCTCAAGTAACAACACTGTATTTTTAACAATCATGCCTTGAAGGATAAAAATCTCCTCTAAAATTGAGAAATGGATCTATCAGAAATTTGAGATTTGATTTATTATCCATAATTTTAACTACTTAACTAGTTACACCTATGTATGGAACATTAATGATTTTGGAAAAGATCTGATTTTAGGGCTTCCACCAATCGGAGATGGTCAAGTTGACAATTGACCAGTTAGAGCAAAGAGCCCAGTTCTTGATCCATGTCAATTCAAAAGTTACACACAAGCATCAGATATAGCCAACTCTTGATAAGCATCAGAATATTCATTAGGAGCTACAGTATTTCAGTATGAAAAAACTACATTCTATGCAAAACTAGACGGTATTGATTTTGCCATTTTAAATCTGCAAAAAGTGAAACAGATGAATTAAAGGTAATTTAAAATGATTCATCAAGAATATTACTTCAGATTACTCCATCCTTGATCTGTCCCACAGCGTGTTGGAGTTCTGCTCCTGTGCTGGTCTGCCTGGGTGGTGTGCAGCTCTCAGTGTGACCATAAAAAAAAAAAATTGCTTTATTTAGTTGGTTGAGGACAGTGGGCAGAATTAGGATGGGGTTTCTGTGACTGGCACCGATCAATCACGCTGTGAGAGGAAATTAATTTTGAAGCAGGCTATAGCTTTAACAAAAAGGTTACTGTTAGGCAGCTGAGCAGCATCTAGCACTTCTGTATCTCTATTGCTCCACGGTAGAACAGTGAGGGATCACAGCACACACAGGCATTGTGGGTATTACTGAAACAAAAAAATAAAGGAGTCCAGCTCCTAAATGAGGACAAGAAAATATGTCATTACTACTGTAATGCTGCATTACCCACTCTCTTATCTTCCAGCGTACGTTTCCTTCCCTCTGCTTAGATTGTACATTCACTTCAGTAGCATCATCAATATGTAGCTTCTCATTTTGTAAGTGAATGTTGTGTAGTGGCTATCTGTGTGTTGTGTGTGCGTAATTTCCTCTGAATTAGTATTCATGTGCAGTTTCTCAAGTTGCCATTAAGGCCTCACTTTGCTGGGTTTTGCTCCTCAGGTAATATCTAATGTGTAATTTAAGGAAATCAAACTTTTTCAATCTAATCTATTTCCTTCTCAGTGATTATCTCCATATTCGTCCTACTGTGACAGTTATGGCTCAAAATTAGTGGAAAAGAAACACAGTGAATGTCGCTCAGTAATGGGACTTGTTAAAGCAGCAGGCAAAATAATGACTCATCCTGTCTATAAACGGCACCTTTAATCCCATTTGATTTTTTTTTTTTTCTACACGGGTGCTGCATTTGTTTTGCACTTTGCCAGTGTAATAAGAGGAGCTCATTGTTGAAGGCTTTGTTATTTTATGTGTGGGGACTGAATCTAAACCTGTAAGAATTAAACGTACTTACTGAGGCCTGCTATAATGCCATCCCATAAAATTGATTTTGACCCAGCCTTTGAACAAAAGGAACACTGTTGCGTTGCCATCCACAGCTGATGCCACTCCCTCTTTGGCTCATGCTGAATACTCTCCTTTAATCGTGGGATGGGTGGTAGCTGGCTGGAAATAAAAAAAAAAAAAAAGAGTGCTTTATTTAGTTGGTTGAGGAGCAGTGGGCAGAGCGAGGATGGGGTTTCTGTGACTGGCACCGATCAATCACGCTGTGAGAGGAAGTTAATGAAGCAGGCTATGCTTTATTAAAGGGTTAGCAGGGAAAGATTACAGCGAGGCTTCTGTTTCCCAGAAGCTGCAGGAAGAGTGCACCCCTAATGGTTAGGGGGCCAACCATAAAGCAATCAAGGTGTTTACTCTTAGTCTGTCTTGCACTTGTTTGAGTACATTTATTTTATGTGGAAAAATCTTTGACATTTTATTTGAACAAATACACTGGAAACACAATTACTTCCCTCCCATAAAATAAATGCAACTTAAGGTGTTTTTAATCCATAATTTCATGCTTCCTTTGGGATGGGATGAATCTGAGGCTGTTTTCTATTATCCATTCTTCAAACTAGGAAACAATAGAAAACATCCCATTCAAAGTAGTTTGATTTGAACTTCACAAGATACAAAATGGCTACAAGAAATGACATTGAGTGAAACAAAACGAGAATGGAAAAGCGCCTGATGGTTACTGTTAGTCATGACAGAGGCTCTATCTGAAAAACCTGGTCGCTTCACTCAAATAATCTGAAACAAGTTTGTCATTAGGTATTTAAGAATCGTAAGGATCCAGAAGTATTTATTCACATGTTTGAATATGCTTATTCTGTATGGAAAAAATCACATGTATTTGTTTTTTTACAAGATGACTCAAGAAACAGTAATTGGCACTCTATTGGTGTCAATAAGTGTCATTTAACCAGACAGAACAAAACTATGGTGCAGCCATTGTTGTTAGTGCTATGTAAATAAAATTGCTGTAATATAAATTATACACTTTTACTTAGACCATCACAATTATTCCTTCACTTTCTGTTTACCTGTATTGTAATTATGACATGACTCACAGATCCATCACTCTGAGACACTTTTTAAATGTCTCAGAGTGATTAAATACATTTAGGAAAACCTGATGGTCACTGTGAAGTTTGGTGGAGGTTGCATAATACTGTGGGCTTATTTTACTTGGAAAGGTGCTGGAAACCTCATTAAATTAAATGGGATCCCAAACCTGATGGCCCACATGATCCAAGTGACACAAAATCAACTTTCAATAAAAATAAAAGTGCCTAGACCTGAATCATATAGAAAAGTTTTGGGGTGAGCTCAAAAGCAGAGTGCACAGAACAGGACCTGCACTTGGGACATTTAAAATACTGTGCAAAGATATTCTCTTGTAAAATTTTTATGGAGAAAACTAAACTTTGCCCTATTGGCAAAAGAGCACAATCAGAGTATTAATATGTTAAGAAATTATTAATATAGCATTTATTTCCCCAATGAATAAATGTTCTCAAACTTAACATTGGTTTTTTTTAAAATTGTCAGCTCCTAACCCCAATAAAAGGTTCATTTCCTAAAGTGCAAAGCTATAAATACATTTCTACCAGAGGATTTAATAAATGTTGAGGGGGGCTGCTGCTTCTTTAAAACTAAAGCACAACTTTTCACAATGAAACTCAGGCACTGCGGTCAGACTGATTCAAGCCGTAGATGGTTTGCCGTTTCGCAGTGTGCAACCTCGGCGACTCTACCATTGTTTTGGCATGTGAAAACACAATCCTGATTTAATGCAAACACCCGTCGGATGAAGTCAGTAAAATAACCTTATTCTGAGGAAATATGAGCACAATGAAATCGTGGCACTCTCTCAGATAGTTTGAAAGACAAATGAGTAGCAGGGGAGTGAAAAATGCAAAGCAGATGTTTTTCTCACCATTTTTAATGGCAGCGAGACATTACTGATGCCATTAGAGACCTTTTATGGCTTCTTTTAATCCCCTGGCCTGCCTGCGGAAAGAAACCCCTGGTGGTGCAAAGTAGCCTCTTTTACTTCAGAACGACAATTTGAACCTATTTCCAAACCACTTCCCTAATCTGCCACAGGGTCGTACGTGGCTTCCTCTGTAATTATTGTACTCCGAAATCAAAGGTAAAGAGGCAGTGAAATGCATCTCTTAGGTAAACATGTGTAGCTCCTCATGCAGGACGGAAACATCCCAAGAAGGAGTGTCTGTTCTGCTTTCTTTGAGTTATTTTGATCATTCGGTTCGTCTTTTCAACATGGTGGTTTGCGTTCGCCTTGACGCACGCCGTCTGCTCTGTGCATCAGTCCCAACCAGTAAAACTCAGAGGAGCACTTCCAGGGGTCTGGTTAGGGGCTAAAAATGAGGAGGAGATGAACTTTATGGCTCCATCTCACAGTCCAGCCTTCAGTATATCAACGGAATCGCATGCTTTTGAGTGTGTTTGTGTGTGTGTGTGGGAACACTCTGCCCATAAATATCCCCCCCGTTCTCCACTCGACACTCGTGCTCACCACCCCAAAGGGGCCTCTCTGATGGTGATGGCGAAAGGATGTCGCTGTCTGGGTGATTGAGTGCTGCTGGTCCTGGCCCTGGGCACATCCCCGCGCTCTGAGCCCAAGTGGGAGGCCTGCCGCTGAGCACTGGCCTGGAGGGACTAGCCTGGAGGCGAGCATCAGCAAGATGCGTCCCTCCGTCTGTTTCTAGCAGAGGGACACCGACTGCAGTCGCATCAGAGCAGGCTGCAGAAAGTCTTTAATTTGTTGAGATGTCTAATGTGGGCTATACTTTCTGTCTGTGTGTACTCGGCCTATTTGAACTTGCACCTCATCTCTTCAAGTCGTTGTCACCCTCATCAGTCAGAAATCTGAAATAATCAAGGCGCAGTAATTAGCCTCGCTTGCTGCATTGTAATTGGGGGCAGAAGAAGGTTGCTCAATCTATATTTTTCCCCCCCTGTTTGGTAATTGCAGACTTTAATTTGCCCTCTGTTTAATTTCTTTTTTTTTTTTTCTTCATCCTCTTAAGCTTTTTTCCCAGAGATGCTGGTGTTATTTTAATGTTGTGCCTTTCATCAGTCACCAGAAGCTGCAGGCTTTTGAGAGAGGGGAGAGTTCACTTTGGAAACCCACTGTCCTATTCCCTTTTTGGGCCTGGGTGCCGTCAGCCCTGTCCCACCGCCTCCACCAAAAGATCCTTGACACTGTCCAGGTCCGTCCTACTTGGCAAGAGGGAGAACTAGAGAGAAAGGCAGAGTTTATTTCCTGTTCTTGTGAATCATATATCAGTACAATTCCCCTCTGTGCTGTTTGGCAACGACGGAATGACGGGTGTCATTTATCATACGGACTGAAAGAGGCTGTGGGAAAAGGGATTTGAATTCTTCTGGAAGTGTGTGGACTCTCCTTAGCGGTGAATCATTAAACGGAGGAGTTTTTTCAACGGGGAGATGAGTAACTCCTCGCCACGGCGCTTTGTTCTGCCGTCTCGCTGGCTGGATCAGTCATTAAACGTCTCAAAAATAAGATTTACCCCACGAACTGTGAAGGGACGTGGCATTTTCCCTCGTAATTAGGGATTGTGTCCTGAGGAATTCATTAGGACGTTCGTCTGATTTCGGCTTGATGCAGATCCCTGCTTACTCTTTCTGTGAATTATTTCTAAGCTAATTTAAATTTACAGATGTGATTAGGGCTTCTTTTGTCAGCTTCTTATTGTCATTCTAAGTGATGACATTTTGTTCTTCACCACATGCCGCTTTTAATTCTTTAAAGTGATAGTTCAAGATTTTTGGAGTGAAATTATGTTAAAAATGTATAAAAATATACATTAGATAACAGTTTAAGCTAGCCAGGAAGCAGTTATCAAAAATGTGTGGTTTCAAAGCTTCTCAAACTTTCTGTTATGAAGGTTGGATTAAAGGACTTTGAATAACTGTAAAATTTAAAAGTTATGATGTAGTAGCAACATAAAGTGAACATTGTCGGTAGCTAAACATTAGCTATTAATAACGCTAACATTAGGATCAGTTTCAGAGTTTCCTGTCACCACTTCCTATTGGATATTTCAGATTTTTTAAAGAGACTGAACTACATTTGATTATCTTTAGGTCTAAATTTAAAAATAGATTGTTTCTATGAACACTAATGAAAGTTTTTGTGCGGTTATTTTGTCTCACATTAGACTGAAATTATAAACCAATGTATGGACTGATTAAATCAAAGGAGATAAAAAACAGTTTACTTGTGAATACCAATTTTTGTTTTGTACAAACAATATTTCTACTAAACCAAGTTTTGTCTATATTTTCATTAGCTGAGAGTATCCTCACACCCCTCAACTAGTTTGCATTGGAAGGTAATTTACATAGAAACTGATAATTTGCACAGCAAACAGAGGTTAGAGACGGCGTCCCATCAATGATCTTCCTGTGTGAAAGCGGTACAAATAAATTTCTTCCGACTAGAGTAATTATCTTCTAGAAAAGTTTATAAAAAGTTAAAGACTTATGTTAATGTTTACATAGTTAGCAACTATTCCTCTTCCTTTTGACAGTAATATAGATTTTGTTTTGACTTGTTGAAATAAGTCAAGAATAATAAAATATGCATTTTATTTTGACATAAATGCAGACATTAAAATAAAAACCAAACTAGATTTTATACAAGTGATCTAAACAAATTAAAATACACACAATAAATGGCATAGCAAAATTCGCAGAATATATGTTTAGGTAATTTTACTTTTTTACATCTTCCGTAATGCAATTCTTTTCAGATCAGCAGCTTTAAATTACTTTTTGGACAGCTATTAGCTAGATTATTTACAATTTTTTTTGGAAATCATTCAATAATTATTGGCGACACATGTCTCCTACCTCCTTTTGCCTTTTAAATTGTTAAATGAACGTTTTTGTAAATAACTGCTGAAACACATGAAAACATAAATAATGTTAGATTTGAGTTGTTTAAGGACAGCAGAAATCTTCTTTGGCTCCAACTAATCTGAATTTATACCAAATGAAGATCCTAATAAAGTTATCATCTGCTGCTATATTAACTGTGTACAAATAGAACCTCCCCTCAAAAATCCTGAACTATCCCTTTAAGGTTAGGCTTTATAAACATTTTGTGCTCCTTTAGATTTTTCTCTTCACTTGTCAGGGACGGTTACCACTTCCTACATTTGGAGCTGGGTGATCAAAGAAAACGACTTTTGATAAGGCTGTCACCGGCTCCTCAGCTGCACCAGGCAGAAATAAACGTGTCAAGCTTTAACTTATCCTCTGAAAAACATACTCCTAACCCCTGCTGCTCTAATTGAGAGTAACTTTCAGAAACCTGTGAACACACATGCAAAGCGGAGTAGATCATAAATCAGGCTTCTATAGACAGCCCCACCCTGCCCAGAGCCTCCCCAACGGAGCTACTGGCTTCCACAAGCTGGCTGGAAGTCAGCCTTCTCTTTCTAATATTTTTGTACCCACCATCTCTGTTTTCTCTTTCTCTTTTTTATCTGAAAGAGAGGTGGAAGGTGTCAATAAGGTATTGTGTAGGGAGATGGTGCATTTAAGCTGTCAGTAACCGTTAGCTGTCTCTCATGTGTGGATCACAAAGTTAAACGTGCTGTCAGCAAGTCCTGGGCTAGAAATAGATGTGTTGAGGGTTAGCCAGAGAAACACCACCACCCCCTGCTGCCCAGTAGACTGTGGAGCGATCAAGCAACATGAGCACAGATCAAACCCGAGCGGAGAGGTGTAATCAAGCACATTTTCAAGTTCTAAGGTGTGGAATGTGCCATGAAACAAAGTTGATCCTTTGCTTTCTTGTTTTGTACATTCTCACACGCCCTGATGGTCAAATTTGTCTTTTGTGTGGCGTATTCACCACAGAGGATATGCCTGTGGTGGTTGGGGCAGCCTTCCCTCCTTTCAGTTAAAACTTGATGCTTCCTGAACCCGACCTCTCTCGGAGGCAAAGACTGGACTGGTATCTCGACATGTTAGCCTGCCGTCGCCTGCTAAAGGAGAGCACGGATGCCCCCGAGGTAAATGAAAACATTTGGTTCTTGCCAGACCTGCTCACATCTCCGCTGGGCCACATGAGCTGGCAGGTGACGCGTGTACTGAGGAGAATCGGAGACCGCAGCGGTGGCCTACTTCTTTTCTTCCACACAGGCCGCCCAGGCCACAACCCACAAACACTGCATGAACATGTTCTTTTTCTCAACCGGAGCTGACAAAGGCTGACCTGCATCTGAGTGAATTGCAGCCCTTTTATATTTATGGTTTTGTTTTCATTCTCAGCCTGTGATACACCGCTGTTAGTTTAGTTTTCAGTTTAGTGGTTCTTCATAAACTTGACAAAATAAAATCTAAGTGTTCACTCAGTGACAGCGTGTCCCCTCGCTTGGTTCCGTGGTTCTCAGGAATAAGCTTGACACTGGGTCACCATCTCATATATAAACATCTGCAATTACTAGACAATCCACATCCAGGTCCCACGGGGAAGTATGATTGCAATTAAAATCACAGGGCAAATGTTAATTAAGCAAACTACTTGAATGTGGAAACGGCGATGGCTTTTAATGTTTTTACTTTTAACCTTGCACTTTTCTTTGGTTTGTACTTGCATAAAATTAAGTTTTTTCCACTCTATTTTTAAAATACTGAGCTTAACATAGACAAAATTAAAGCATGGATTGCTACACAGAGTGCTTTGCAAAATTGTTAGATTTAAAAAAAAAAATTTCACACTGCAACCTTCATTCTTCATAGTATTTAATTAGAAACATGTGCAGTAGAACAACAGAAAGTAGTGGAGGAAAATTGATTTCTTCAAAAAAGAAAAACTGAAAGAGTATAAAATAAGTTGTAGAACTGATTTTTTTTTTTTTATTACAGCTGGAGTTCTGTTAGATTATGTCAACTTTGCACATCTGCAAACAAAGATTTATGTCTTATTCTTAACCGTTACATTGTAGCTTTGGGTGTTTGTCCAGGGTTGTTGTCCTGCTGAGTGTACTTTCTCCTTTTTTACAGTTTATATTCTGCACAAAATTACCCTGTACAGAGGAAACCTGCCCATTCCTGGTGCAGTCTTTGTAGATTCATGTAACCCTCAGTTATTAACGGAAAACTTGCTTTATCATTGAAAATATCCAAAATATTCGGAAAAAAAAAAATAAAAATTCCAGTTTGCAAAGTTGAAATACGTAGGCACAAAGCTACTGGATGTCATTAGCAAAGCAGCCAACCCAGTAGCGCATTTTATTTTTCTTTCTGCTGATTGGCTGTGCCCATGGCAGCAGAATATTTTCTTCTGTGGTAGTGCTAAGAAGTTCCCACTCTGGATATTATTGCATATTTAGGTATATTCGGGGATCAAGCAAATAAAATAGGCAGTTCTAAGTATTTTTAGAGAGAGTATCAAGTAGTTGTGAATTTTTGTAGGTGGCAATTGTCCCTAACCCCTATGAACAATGTGGCCTCAGTGTACTTTGCTTCATCTGTCTTCCCATGAACTCTTACCACCATCCATGTTTTTCCTGAAGAAAAGCATCCTCACAATCATACTAAAATATTTTCCACGTTTTCTTCTGGTCTAATCAATACAATGGCTTTAAGAGTGAATGGGACTGAATACAAAAGCAATATACACTTTAAATTTTTTGTTTTGTAAAAACATCTGAATCCATGAATCCTATTTTGTGTTAGTCCATCACATATCTGAAAAAACAACAACTACGTTTGTGGTTTTAATGTTAGAAAACATAAAAACGTTGGATGGGTATGAATACTTTGGCAGGATATTGTAGTTGTGAGCTTTTTGGTGAATGTAAGGATGCTCTTCAGTTGACTGGATAAGACTGTAGTTCACCGGGTTATTAAATCAGAGGGAATAACAGGCCAAGTTCTGGCCATTCGGGTGATTGATGAGCTGAGCTTTATTTGCTGAGGCGGTGTGTTTGTTCCTGTGTAATTGTCTACCAGATGGCTTAGCTAACTGTTCTTAAATGCCTTCAGACCTGCAGGGGTCTTGGGTCTTAACATTCTCCTTGCTAATGACATTATGCCTGCAAACATCGAACAGTTTTTTTTTTCTCCCTATACTTTTCTGATCTCTAATGTTCAGGATCAAAACGGCTGTGCAAGGCATTTATCCCCAATTATTTCTTCTGTACAATTCTGTTTTTAATTTGTCCAGGGGAGATGTTTTGAAGTCGCTCTGTTGGTAAACTCCTTCTGTGAAAATAAGCCCTCTCAAATTTTTAGAGGAGATGAGAGAGAAAGGGAGAGGAGGAGAAGGAGGGAGGACTGCACGCTACCTGTGAGGAGTCAGATTGGAGGGGAAAATGGATCTAGGTGGCAGCGCGAGTCATCAATCACACCCCTCAAGGGGAGCTGCAGCTAAAGCTGCTCTGAAGTGCTATCTGTCAGCTGCTCCGATCCAGCTGGGGGGTTGGGGGGAGCGCACCAGAGAGGGGGCCGTATCGCCACCCATCAGCTCACACCGGCACACAACTGCCATGTAAACATGTGCAGGTGCTTCTGTCACAATAAGCCCCGTCCCAGTTCACAAATGATCGGTCCGCTTTCTCTTCACAGCGATCTTTGTTCTTGGGAAAAATCTCTCCACAAGCTGCACTTCCTGGTAATAGATTTTGGATTGCTACCACTTGTGGGAGAGCGTGCTGTTTTTTTTGTTTTGTTTTTTTTTTCCGCCCATTGCAGCCCCCCGAATAAAGCCACCAAGTGCTTCTCTGCCGACGTTGGGGCCGCGCACGTCGATACCTCTCAAGATGGATAGTTGTTCTGCATGCTTATTGATTTGGCACAGGCACAGAGATATAAGTATCATTTGTCATTTCTGGAATTATTTGGAGTCCTAGTTAAAACCCAGAGTGGGGGAGGCTGGAGATAGCTGTGCCCCCGGGGGGGAAATGGGGAGGGTTTGATGGGGGAGTAGTGACTTGTCTTGGCTTTGATGAACGACCGCATGGGTTTTTGGTTTTTTACTCCGAGCACAGGGGCCCTTTAGCTGCTATTTGCTTTCACCATGGTCCAAGAAAAACAATGCGATGGGTCCAAGGACTGAGCCGCATCGTCCTGTCATGGAGTGCAACGCAGCAAGCAGGGTGGTCCGGGCAGAAGAGTCAGGAGGAGGGTGGGCCTTGGACACTACAAGCTGCTCTTACAGAAGACCCAGCAGGGTTTGAAGGCGCTCTGTGCTCCCGGCTGACAGCCTTGAAACGCACGCAGTGAATTTTGAATATTCACAATCTACAGCATAATGACAAGCAGATTTTACCCTTCAAAGAGCATTCAGTGGGGAAGTGGAGGGATGTTGAGCAGTAACAGTAGCTCCGGCGTGTCCCCTGCGGCTTTGATTATGTCCCGTTTCGGGCGTCAGGCCAGAAGCAGAGCTGGCTTCATTACTTTATGGATCATCTTTTAAGACCATTTAAGATCAGCTGGAGCTATTGTCCGCTAATGACAGAGACTCCAAGAAGTTCATTATGCTCGGAGCATTTGATTCATTCAGCTGAGAAGTCAGTTCTCACAAACGTAGAGGTGTGAGGATTTAGCAAATCTTCACTTTTTCATCTCAACTTAAAAGTACTCAAACTTTTAAGTTGTTTTGGAGTTTGGGACAGGAAGGGGGCGGGGGGTGCGAAGGAAAAGTGTTTAACAGAGAAACATGTTTAACAGCAACAAAAGAGGTGAGAAGAGAAAGCCCAGACATGTGAATGACAAGTAATTATTTCCCTTGTCCATCAAGCTGTGTTTTGATGCAAGGATGCGATCAGACATGATATGAACAATTTCAAGCCTTCAGATGAAAATGACACTGGAATCGTGTGCTAGCTTTTGTGTTTGAGCGGCAGCATGAATCATTCAGAAACATGCACACCCTGACAGACCGGACAGGGTGGGTTTTTGCAGGACCAGGGTTACTGCCATCGTTCTTCCGGCGTTCAACGACCACCAAGTGTTCAGCTCCCATTTCAGCTCGCCAGAAATGTCACCATGTAGCAGAACGACAAACTGCACCTTTTTTTCTGCAGAGACTTCCAGTTTGTTTAAACCAATCATATAGATAGATATTCATTTGTAATGTCATGAAAGGGGATATTTGCATTAGTAGGGCAGCCCTCTTCATTCTGTTTGCCCGAGCAGAGAGAGGGACAGGCTGCAGAGACCCTGTTTAATCCCTTTGGAGAACTAGTGCATGAATTGATACATCCTCCTCTCTGAATACCCCCCACACCCCTTGATCTTGCTAATGTCTATCCTTGAACTTGAACAAACAGCCTGTGCGTGTAGAACACACAAGACAGATGTTTAGGATTACTCTCACCTCATTGCTCTATTGTGTGCACTTTAAGGGAGCTCAGCTGATGTGGAATGCCACTCATTCAGCCTCTGCTCTTCCTGAAGGGCTCCTCCTGCTTATCAAAGTGCCATCTGCACTAAAGGCAGAGCAGCACCACGGTTCCTGAGAAAGAGAGGTTGGGAAAACAGATTTAAAAAGTCTCTATTTTCTTAAATGTCCACACAAAGTAAAACTAAAGAGTAGAAATCCACCGATCAAAAATGCTGATTGTGAAGTTCTGACCTGCTGGTTCAGGTTCAGCTAGTTCCAATTTATGTTTTGACAACAAATTATTTTTATGTAGTTCATGGACACATTGAAAAGGTGGGATATTAATTTCCATTTAACGTCTTCAAAAGCAGTAAAACCATAGGTTACAGACAAGAGGTGTCTGTACATTAAACCATCATCTCTCTTATTTACACCTTCAAAAGACACTGTAAAAGATGTTTCCATTCATTCATTCCATTCATTCTCTTTCGTCACTGTTTTGTTTTAGATTTTTAAATAATTCATTAATTTATTATAAGTATTACAGAGATTCCAGAAGCTTTCCATGCTTAAAAAGCATAATTTTTTTACAGGTTGACAGCTATATCACAATGTTTGTGAAAGAGCAGTAGGTGTTACACAGCTCTGCAGTAAAACAAAATTCCACTAATATAACATTGTCAAAAGTCCCAGAGTTGACAAGTTGACTAGTTTTTAGCACAGTTCACATCTCCTAATTTCACTGGTTAGCCTGATTACATTAGTATTTGGCATGATTAGCTCATTTAGCATTGCAAGCTGTATGTTCACTAGTTAAAAAAAAACAAGATTGCATATTTACTTCAATCAGTGATCAAGTAAAGTCTGGCATAAAGTCGACCAACTCAAGTCACCTGTTTATTTTTTGGTGCATCCCTACTGAAGGATACAGTGGACTCCGACTATGTGGGCTTTGCTATTTGTGGATGTTTTTTTTCGGAACACTATTCTAGAATATTACAGAATATTTTTCATTACATATATATAATATATTTAAAAAGAAATACAGCTTGGGAAGCTGAAATACCTGTTACTTTTGCAAAGCAACAAGTAACAAGAGCACCATTCATTGGCTGTACCCCCAAAGGTAGAAATCAGGAAGACTGTAAATATTATTGTTTGAGGTATATGCCTGATCTCAATTATTCACGGATTTTAGCTTTTCGCGGCAGCTCACAAAAACCAGGGGTTTGCTTTATGTGAGCTGCTTTTTTATCCTAGATGTGCAACAGTTAAGGTGTAGAATATCCATCACAGATACTGTAACTTGGAGACTTTTTACTGTAATTACAGCTTCCACATAGAGTGTCAACACAGCTCAGTAGTCCCTAAATATAAAAACACACAATTTCACCAAATATGTTTAGTCTATTTTCTAGATCAAATATCTTGGTACACTTCAATTAAAACAAAACCAATGTACAAGTCACTTTTTAGCAAGACACATGAGCCTGTTTTAAGTCAATAATTACTTAATGTTGATGAAAAGTGTGGGAGAACTTTTTAAAATTATTTATTCCTCCTTTTATGTTCTGTCTCTTTCTCATCTCAGACTTTTGGCCGTACAGATGTAGAAACAAATGAGCTGGACTCATCCCGATATTGTTGAGAGGTGACATTATCTTTTTGCAAGGCACTTATCTAATCTGGCTGCTGTTGGAAGCTGGAGGAAGTGGCTGTGGGACATGGGCCGGGGATGCTGCATCTTTAATTACCATTGATATGGCAATAGAAAGAAGACAGGGATAGAGGCACAGGGGGGAGCCGATGGGGAGGCAAGAGGAGGAGAAGAGGGGAGTCGAGAGAGGGAGAAGACCCGTGTTCACTTTTTAATTAAGGCTCCGTAGTGTAACTCGTCAATGTACATTATTGGAAGAATGAACGTCAATGCCATTGCTTTTTCTCCCCCTCCTTTATCTCTGTCAATGATTCAAAGACATGATTTATGGTTCGTCTCCGTCTTTCAGGATCATCCATCAAGCGCCGACTCTGCCGCAGCGCCACCCGTTGTAAATCATTCTGAAAGCCTGTCACTCATTTCCATTAGCCGTTCCTCTGTCGCTCTGGTCTCCGCCTTCCTCGGCGTCCTCCCCCCCATTTAACTCCCCCACTCCTCCCTCCTCTTGCTCTCCTGTCTCCTCCCTCTCAGTGCACAACCTACAGCCACGCGGGGTATCAGTTCCGTTTGGCTGCTTCGTCCGCCTACCTTTTTTTCAATAAATTAACCACTTTTTCCCATGCAATGAATAAAAGGGCTCCACAGCCTACTCCTCCTCCATTAAAGCCGAACACCTCAGAAATGTCACGCCGTCGACTTGAGGGCTAAATGAGGATATAGTGAGAGGTGGAAAATATTTTCTCTTTCCACCAGCAATATTTGACCAGCCTTGGTATGTTTGCAGCGTTACATTAATGCTACACATATGGCCCTACTGATCTGGTTTTATTGCATTTCCTTTATTGTAGACTTGAGGATAATTTGCCTTTTACACATTTTATTCTAAAAAGCACTGTGCTCAACTTTAACACGTAATGGAAACATTATTATAGCTGTGATTAGTTCATGTAGTAAAAGCGCCGTTAAGTAGGCAGCGCTGCCATTAACTGCTGTTGGTTTTCCGTAAACTCCACCAGCAGCTTAATTCAGACACCCCAACAATGACTGGAGTCTTTAACCAGTTTTAATAGAAAAAGGTCTCATGAACACAAATAATTGGCTCAATGGAGCGACTGTCAATCTCTCGCAGTGCTTTATGTGCCGACTCTGGGGAGCCCAATTCACTGGCTGCTTTTTTCATTCTAATCAACATCGAGATATCAACGCTGGGGAATAACCACAAACAGCAGCAGGCCCATTTTTGAGGGGAAACTTTCAACTATTGGGTGCCAACACATTTCACTGTTTGGGCAGCCATTGTTCTCAGAATAGCCTGTCAATGTGACAAGGCGCGGCAGGCAAATCCAGAAGTTTGCACTTTTCACAAAAACAGCGGGCCCTAATCATTTCACAGAGGACACTTGACAACAAATTTGCCATTAAAATGAATGTGAATAAGGGAGGGAAGTGGCTGTTTTGAAGCTTTTCTGCCTCTCTGGCTGCTGCTTGTTTTCTCGTCCCGCCGATCTCCAGGTTGGGCTGGCTCGCTTTCTCTCCCTTTATGTTTACCATGAAGCAGCCTTTGGTCCCCCCCCACTGCCACCCTCTAGACACTGACAGTATCATGCTTCAGCTGCAAACTCTCACTCTGTAGCTTCATTGTATTTAATGAATGGAAAAAGTAGAAATCTTGTGTAATGAACTTGAAATGTGAAGAAAAAAAAATTAAATAAAATAAGATGCTTTTTTTTTCACTGAAAATGACACAAGCTCCACGTTAGAGAAAAGCTTCTGGTGGAGTCCGTCCAGAATCTAATGAACATTCTAAGCAGACTAGAGCGGGTGGGAAGAGTTAGTGAAATGCAGATTGTTCTAATAGAATACACACATTCTCCTCCAGCTGCACTATCAGATTTATCAGGGCTTGACCTTGATGGAGGGCCCGTGTTGTTTGGGAGGGCCTGCGTTTAGGGTTCATGCAAAGTTTATGATGCAGGGCCTGTGAGCACTGTATATACATCCACAGCTCTCAGGGGAAAACTGAATGCAACACAGCAGAAAGCCAAGGAGGCGGGCTGCTTCATTCGGTACTTTATAATGAAGTAATGAAAGCACAAACAAGGAAATAAACATTTGAAGGCAGTTAATCAGAACGTGTGGCTCTGATGCAGAAATGTTTAAGTAGAAACTGAGAAGCGCTTTATTTAGTTTGCATGGAAAACAAACAGCATGCTAGGTGGCTGCAGGCCATCATACCTTTCACTCATAAACAGAGAACAAAGGCATCATGTGTTCATGGCGGTGTTCCTTTAAATGATGGCCCACTTTCTACCCCGCTGTCACGCAAACATTCCTGACTGACATTCAATCAGGGAAATTTGAACCGAAGCAAGATGGTCTTTTATTAGTACCGCCCTGTTTGCTCGACTGGTCAGCTCCAATATGCAAGGCGCTCCTGAGTGGCGTGCAGTGAGATGATGGGTTCACTCTCTGATAAGGGTGAACGAGGGGTAAACTGCTATTCTGCAGAAAGGAACCATCAGACCTCATCATGTCGCTCGTGGAGAGCAGTGTCACAGGCTCTTCAGAAAGCAAGTGACAGAGCGGCGCGCCGCTGCTCCCCTCCCGCTATGGCGGAAGATGCACTGCAGCCGACGCTGTCCTGCTCCTGCTCCTCCAGCTGGAACTTTATCTTCAGGATCATCCTTAAACTCCTCCACTGATGTTACACTCTCCTACGCATTCATCAGATTGTTTAGAAAAATCTCCACATGTTGGAAAAATGGGACAAATAGGAGACGGACAGGCTGTGTTCATATTATATTTATTACTGCTCATACAGAACTTCATACACAGCTCATTCAGCAGTCACTAATTTAAATTATTAACAAGAAAGAATGGCAAAAACAACCATGTTGCTGCCATTTTATGCAAATTGTTAGTGGATCTGAAGACATGTGCCTCTGTGAATAGTGTGAAGTTTTCATTGTGGTGCTTAAAGGCCCATTTTTGAAAACTGAACGAAAATTGAATATGAGCATCAGTCTTAAACTATGGAACGCATGACCAAATATAAGAGGTGCACTGAGATCTCGCGATATTGAAACATTGCAGTGCTTCATGACATCTACCTCAAAAGCACTATCCTTTTGCAGTTAGCATGACTTTGTCAGGCTACTTTAGCTTCAACAAAACTCTTTACTTTTGTTTTTAGCATAATTGTGGATTCCTAATACAAACAGTCAACATTGACAGACCAATTTTATTTGGTCTAAATGTAAAATAAGCACCCTAATAGTATACTGTTGTACAATGCTGGTTGCTAATGGCAGCTAACTGGAGCTGGCTAATGATTACAAGTAAATACTGAAACACTCATTAGTCAGACCAAAACAAAATGTGTACAAGTTAATAATTTTCATTGTGTAAAAAATTTATTTCAGTTATGTGTGTGTTTGTGGACACTATGCTAAAGTTAGCATTTCATTGGCATCGCCAGTGAAGTATTTTTTTAAAGAGTTTTTTGTTTTTTTGTTTTCCCAGAACAGGCCTGCATATGATCTTCCCAAAATGTAAAGAACTCAGTCCGATCAAACCTGAACAATTATGCACTAAGCAGAACTATGTTTAATAACATGGTAGGGAAACAGTTTTTATGGAAAGTGCTAAATCGTTTATTTTAGTGTGCATAAGGATATTGTTATTCTCTTCTGATGAACTCAAATGTGTTTAATGCCGTGTCATGTAAGCAGGGTTATTGCATAAAAATAATCTGAAGTCATAATTTATGTTTTGAAGGCTTCAGTATTCAGTACTTTTGATAAACCATGGAGATTAATTATTAAAAAAATCCTTGAATCCCGTGTGTAATTTAAATTGACATTTTTCCTGAAGAAGAAATAATATTTAGGAAGAGATCTTATTACTTTACGACATCACAATTTAGTTCAAACGAGTGGCTATTACTGTTGCCACACATTAACAAAATCCAGTTTATTTGTGAAAACAAAGACAAAGGATTTTTGAGTTGTAATTTTCCTGCCTTCACCAATTGATATTTCATTTCATACCCATGTGACAATTTTTTTTTCCATCTTTCTCTCATTTACTACATAAAAAAAGCATTTTTCACCTTTTAAATTCAAACCAGAAATTACTTCAGACAAACTCCTGCCCTTGGATATTATTTATTGTAGTTGCACAACTTCATAGCCTTATAAGTCCTTATGTTCAAATTATTCATTATACATTTTAAGTCTTTGCTTGTTGTCAAAGCAGCTTTGAATTGTCTCACATTAAAGCATTATATTTTATACTTGGAAACGTTAAAAATTCTAAAAATACAAAATCAAGATGGCACAGTTTCACTATAGTAATTCTAACTGCAGATTTACACATATGTACTAATGAGACCTCCCTCTCATTAGTCCAATCAAATGATGAAACTAGTCTATTTAACAGGGTGGGACTGTTGGACATATTTTTGTCTTTCTTCACTGAAAAGACTCCTTTTGTTGCAGGGCTACACCAGGTAGCAGCATGCAATGTGTGCCAGCAGTGGCAAGTTTAAAATGATGACTTGGGTGCTGGAGTGCAGATCGCCGTGCTCTCCCACCGCTCACTTCCAATTAGACTGAGGGGCCGACTGATGGGTGCAGAAGCTTCTAGCAGGCATCAAAAGGAGCAGCGTCGCTCGCTGACATCATGGAGAGAAGGAGCTCCTGAAGTGGAGGTGCTGCAGCCTGGTTTGGCTCACTTAATACCACCATTAGCTCCCGTTCAGCATACACAGGCAGCCTTTTAGAAACTAGCAGAAAAATGCTCCACAGTAACTGAAAGTAAGCACGCCTAATGTTAATGTGTTAATTGTGTATTCCAGGGTTCTCCGTGTTTTTAGTTAACAGAGTGCTGGTTGTGAAAACAGTTTTGATTAATTGCCATAATTATTGTGATCATTTTTGCCCAAATGAACAGCCAGATGGCAGGATATGGTGTCATATTTGCGATCCTATCTTATTAATCTGGCTCGGGGTCCATCTGAGCACATTGTGCCATTTGTTGTGTTCACAATCTGTCCTCAAGTTGTCCATTTCTTTTTCTGTTTTTTTTTCTCCAAGCTGCGACTTTTCATTTGATTATATTAGTCTATTAAATATTAAAGTTGAGGGTGGGTGAAAGCGAGGCATTTATCTGCATGAATAGCTTGTGTTTAGTGAAGTACGTAATGCGCTTTAAGTAACATCTCCTTCATGCATACAAAAATTAACTGAGAGAGTTGTTTCCATCTCGTGGTTTTGTACTGAGAGCTTTAAAAAGATCCAACAAAACCACTTTCTGGATGCTCGTGGCTGCTTTTAAACCCACTTCATATTATCTAATCCTTCTTTTTGTTTTGTATTTTTTCCCTGATACATACTAGTGTGCTGTTAGAATACAACAAGAGGTAGACTCAGTTACAGTTTGTCTGCTCTGTATTGAGGTTTATCACTAGAATCACTTAGCATAGAAGTGTTAGAAAATAATACTCATGTGAGATCTTATGACGCACTCCAGTTTAAAAGCAAGCTGAAAACTCTCTCTCTCTTTGTGATATCAATTAACCCCCAGACAAATTTTGTTAAAGGGTGCATTCTGAGTTTGATGGTTCTGTCGACGCACCGCAGTGTCCTAGGGCTCGGGGTGCCTTCTGCCTGACAGGTAACAATCCAGAGAGAGATGTTTAAAGATCCTTAAAGATGGCTCCGGGGCTCCAAATTAGGTCTTCACCATTTCTCGTGATTCGGTTCAGAATTAGCTTCAGACATGTTATCAAGGGAATCATCTGGATCTCTGACAATGCATGCATTTGATCGTGACACACGCTTCTTGCAGAGTTAGTCAGATATCACTGTCAAATATTTAAACCTGGTGGCATGCGAGTCTCATTCTAATGATAGCTCACGGAAGAAATCACATCAGGGTGACTTGCTTGTTTTTTTGTTGTTTGGGTCTTTATTTTTTGGGAAGCATGCCATCCTGTTTTCAGTGTGGCAAGCACGGAAAAGTTTGTTGGGAATTATTTTGTGCACACAGAGTACTTTTTGACTGACATTTCACACCTATTTATAACGGCAGATGAGCGCTGTGACTAAGAGTTTCAGAACGTACAGCCACAATTAGCTGGCTCTATAATTTACACGAGAAAGAAGAAACACAATCTTAGATTTTCTGAGACAGCCTGGAGACTGACCTGTGTTGTTAGTGTGTTCTGCCCATCCAGCAGGCCTCCTTTTCTCTCTCTCCTCTTTTTCTTCCTTTTTCTTTTTTTTTTTTCCTCTCTCATGGCATAAATCCGGGAGATGAAAATGTCATGGAGCAGGTTCATTTTGCAAAGAGGTTTTGATTGCCATGCTCGTGTAATTGATTGTTCCAAGGACAGGGGGAAATCTAGAAATGTCATAACAGTCCTGCTTAGGTTGGTCCCACCGCTAGGCAATCAATGAGAAGTAAAAAGAGATATTGATTTGCGAGCAGCAAAAACTGTAGCTTGAGACAAGCGGAGAGCGGTGGGGAAAGTGGCACAGACGTGCAGACCTGTCACCGGCACCTATGAATTACCCAATCTTCTCTGAAGATAGTGTTACCTCAGATGCTTACAGAGTCCTGCGATGGGGATTGAAGCTGTCCGTTAGCCACGCTCGTCAGAGTGCTAACTCTCTGAGGCTTGTCAGATTAATGAAGGAAATGTTGACCTTCCGGTGGCTGCATGTTGATGTTCTCACCATTACAAAAGTTTCTCCTGATGTTGGAACCACTCTTTCACAGCTGTCATTCGTACTTATTGACAGACCTGTTAAAGATGTGTAAAAAGCCCTAAAATAGAATCACACTAGCTGAAAATGTTAGAAAAGATTCAACCTTTAGTTTAAATTGATTTGAAATAGAAATGCAACTGAAGTATTCCTTGGTTTATATTTTGTAAAAACACCTTGAAAATAAATCCATCGTTTATTACAGTAGCATAATTTCATAATTAAACATTTGGGGAAACAATCTTCAACTTATTCACTGGTTTTCAAACAGCGTAACACAAAAACACTTCGTGCAATTCAAAGAAAGTAAGTGTAATTGGATATCTTTTTAATTTATAGTCCACTGTTTTAACCCTCCTATGGTCTTTAGATATGGGGTTATTTGACCCCATAAGTTTCTTACACCTACCCCCTATGGGCTTTTCTAAGTTTTTCTTCTGTGTGGTTTCGGGAACTGACGGTCTGACAGGAAAAGCTGGTCCGCCCGTTCTCCCGAGGACCGCTGTGTCCTCAGGAGTCCAGATGGGTTAAAGTGACCAGTCTGGACCTCTTAAAATCGGAAAACACAAGAAAACATGCCATTCAAATAAGGTTTCTGAGGATTAACCTTCACGAATCAGGAAATAGTTAGGAAAAATCTAGCATATTTTACAGTCAGAGTCAATATTAAGAAGTTTATTTTAAAAATGTAATTATTGGCTGAGGAAGAATGCGAGTTTTTCAATTTCTTTAGTGTTGTATAATGCCTTGGCTTCAAAGGAACAAAAACACAGAGTGGAACTGATGGAAAGCAAAACCCTTATGTTTTGCTTTCCAGTATTAATCATGTAGAACTGTAATGTTGTGGCCCGTTTCCATACCAACGGCTTTGGGAATCTTGGTAGAGTGAATGGCACCTTCAACTGTCTGAAAACTGACAATAGATCTATTTTACGTCTTTCAGTAGGATGATAATCCAAACCATATGGCCAGATTAACATAAAAATATTTCATCAGACACAGATTTGGCATTCCTTCATAGCCTTTCCTAGGCTAGAGCTAAGTCCAACAGAAACCTGTGGCATGAGCTGAAGAGAAGTGGGTAGGACCCAGAACTCTTAGCAGCCATTTTACATAGAATAATAGTCAAAGATCCATCTGCCCATTTGGCTCCAATATTGTGAAATGTTATAAAAACAGGTCTATTGACAAGGGAGTGAATGTGTTAAATATAGAAGGGCAAATAGGTGATCATTTTATGTAAAAATAGATCCTCAATGCATATTAATGTCCTCAAATTAAGGGTTGCATTTTATTTTGTTTTCTTTTTCAGTGTGAGTTTTAGTTTCTGTAATTAAAGATTACAAAATTTATTGAAAGCGTTGTATGCATTTCTGCCATGGAGTACCAATAAGTGTCGAGGGAGCTGTACACTAGAAATTCTTCAAATATACTCACTGGAAAGGAATAGGAGATTATATTCTATGAAGATACTAATACTTTACACTTGAGGTATAAATATGTTGTCATGTAAGCCTTTTAGCACCAGTCCAGTTGGAAATGCAGCCATGAATCTGTAATTTTTATGCAGCTAGCTGGTCTCTCTGGATGTAGAGAAAAAGTCTTTTGGCCCAGAATCAGGCCGCTGCTTCTGTAAATCCAGGCCTCTCCATGCCAAGAGTCTGTTCTAACGGATAAAGGTTATAAACACTTCAGCCGTCTGATTTACGATCGACACCTCAGGTTTTTTGACCTTTGCATATCTCTGTCTGAAGATATAAATTTGTCGTGACACAGATTGGAGGCTTTACAGCAGTTTATGACATGCTAAATCTCAGGCAAGCATGCCAGCCTCTTGTTTTCTATGGCCGGTCAGGCAAGGAGTTGTCTTACTTGGCTTCATTTTCAAAGCAGGCATTTCCTTCTCTTTATTTTTGGCAGAAATATAAAAATACCGGGTGTTGACTTTTATTTTATCAGATTGAGCAAGAATTCTTTGATCAATGCTGCTTTGTGAGTCTCATTGGTTGTTTCCTTGCTATATTCAGCAATGATCTTAGGTCAGTGATCTTTGTCACTGTCTTTGAGTCTGCTCTCATGTTTTTGAGCAGCGCAACTGGGACTTGCTGCAGCGCCGTTGTAGATCAAACGCTAGCAAAGCACTGTTAGAAACAGAGGGGGAAGCAGAGTCAGGCATGCGACTTTCTCGGAGCAATCCCTTCTCGAAGGTTAATTGGTGCCTCTGGATGTCTGCTGCTTAGGGCATCTGATAGAAAGGCTCAGAACAGCAGGAAGGGCAGCTGTTAATCTCCGTCAATTCCACTCTCACATACCAAGAATAGGACAAACATACATATTAATATCAATAAAAGTTCATGTGACTAGCTAGGAAATGAAAATTCTTTGTATGTTGCAGTTTTACTTTGCTTTACTTTGGCTTTTACTGTGCTTTGCAAACATATTTACTATGGTTGGGCAATATGGACTTAATGTTTTATCATATTTGGTGGTACTATTGTGATAATCATAAAAGTGATAAGAACGATTTGTTATCTCTTTTTTAGGTGAATGTATGACTGTGACTGTGTTACAGCAATTATAGAACCACAGACATAAATAATGCTCTTGAAAACCAGACCCACTTGTAACATGCTTCTTTAAGGCCCCAGTGATTTGTATCACTAAGCTACTGTACTTTCAAATTTATTGATATTTATTAATTGTTTTATTGACAAAAATAGTAAAACTATCAATCCTGACAATAAGAACATTTTGGGGGGATCTTCATGTTATTAATTGGAATGTATTATGACGTTGATGAATGAAAACTCTTATGATGAAAAACTTATCATGATAAATGATAAACAATACAATAAATAATACAACTACAAACTTGTACTTCTGATGTAACTAACTGCCATTTTATGTGAGGCATTTTATATGAGAGATTTGTTGAAGAACATTAATGAACAGTTAATGAAGACAAAGGAACAAAGAAATTTGCAATTGCACACATGGTGCCAAAATGTGCCATAACAACACATTTGGAAGGTTCGCCTGGACTTTATCAACTGATACCTTTCCAAATCTCTATGCTTCCATTTTTGGCATGAAATTTGGAACAGTAAGGGGTCAGAGCCTGTACTGTGGATTCCTAGAGGAACTAGATTGAAACTGCACACCTTCAAGGACAATCCAAATCACAAAATGTATTCTATTAAATTTTTTTATTTTTGCCATATTTATGTGGTATTACTCAGTAATAGAAATGTTGGCTTTGTTTGAACAAATCTTCAAAAAAAGAGTAATTGGGAACAAGTAACAAATTGCACATATATTTTTAATTTTTATTTTTTGTTACAGCAGACAAACCCTTCATATAATTTTTCGCCACCTTTTTTGCACATTTTCTCTGGTATTTAGTGATGAACTCCAAATCTTTGAGATTGGATGGTCTCATTGCCATTATTCTAATATTTACCTCCCTCTGCAAAAATGTTAACGTTATTTCCAGTCAAAAGATGGAAGTTGGTAAAATCAGAAGATTACTTTTGATCTAAATCTGGGTATGAATAATTTTAGGCCTAATTATGTATCTCCTATAGTGAAAGTATACAGTTTCTGATTTTATTAATTATAAACTGCTAAACATCAAACACTTCACATCTAACTAACACTCCACGTCACCCACACCATGAAAAAAAGATAGTGGCAGCATCATGCTCTGGGGTTTCAGGCCAGAGTCAAGCAAAAGAGTTAAATGCAGGACAATCCTAGAAGAAAACACGTTAATGATTGTATAAAACATGACACAAGAGACAAAGGAGCACAGTCCAGGAGAACAATTATGAATGTACAGCAGAAAGTTGTTGATCAAAACTTTTAATTTGTTAGAATGGCCTAGTCAAAGCAGGGACCTAAATTTAATTGAGAATTTGAGAAGAATCACATTTTCTCTCCAAAGCATCTTGTTTATAAAACCTTTTATTCCTAAAATCATGTAATATTTTCATTCCACTTAATTTTTATGTTGCAAAAAACAATAAAATGCAAGCATATTTGTAATTCTAACTTGACAGCACGTAAAAAGAATTGTATTATACAGTTTTGCAAGGCACTGTACTTCTAACTCTTTCATCCAGAAGATGGGCATAAGAAAAGAGCCACCAGCGTACGGGATGTCCTCCCCTCTTTTGGTGAACATTCCCAGCAGTCTTTCACTTTTAGGGCTAACTTTGAAGAAGGAGGACATCAACCTGGAGCTTGTCACAGCCATTTCTGTTCTCCTTCACTGTGAATACTATATATAAGATTATAAATAAAACATATCTCTATGCTCTTGACAACTCTCTCCCTGAGCATCAAGGGTGTTTTGGGCTCCATCCCTGATTTCATCCAGCCAATCAAAACAACACTGTGCAGTTGAGCAAGGTCACAGCGCATCTCTGCTTATGAGTGCGTGTGTGTGTGCATACACGCTCTCGTTCACTGGGCCTCAGTTGGCCCATGTTTGTTTTTGAAAGTCCGAATCCCATCTCCATCTTCATCCATTAGCCGGCAACCAGTTCATCTCCAGGGTTTCTCTCGAGGCACTTGTGAAATATTGATACAGGGGGAAAAAAGTCTTATTTTCAGAGTGATGGAGACATTCTATGGGCTGCCCGGTGCGGGACGCCTGAGTGCTCGGCTGCAGCCATCCCCTCTGCGGACAGTCTTCTATTCAGCTGAGAAATATTAACCACATGAAATGCATAAGTGCCTGGACAGGGCTGTTATGTCCTATTCATATTTAACACCCAGCACATCTGCCATGTCTTTCCTAAAATGCCCATTTTTCCTGCATGACCGTGAGGTGGAAAGTATCTCAAAAGATGTGCGACAGTCCTGACAAACTGCATTTATTGGCATTAAGAAATACATTAAGAAAAACATTAGGTTTTTTTTTGTTAAAACTTAGTTGTTGCAAAATATAAAACAAAATTTACTACTATATTTTTGTACTTTCTCTTGCTCACGTTATGTTTACAATTGGCAATAGATTTTCAGACAAATGCAAACATGCGTACCTTTTTACAGAGCTGCAGTATAGCGTTATCAGGGGCTATCAGTGGCTAAATTTCAAATAATCCAAACATGTAATGAGAGAAAAATGTTGTTTTAATCCATATGAAGCCGACACTGCAGCTGCAGGAAATGTCTGCAGTGCTGAGTCAGAGCCTCCATTAATTGGATGATGGGAAATGTGTCAATTAGAAATTCTGTTGTTTAATTATCTGTTAATTGAAGCAATAATGTTTGTGCTCCAAGAGTTGGGGGAACAAACATATGAATAATGAAAGAAGTAATTGCTTTTTATGAGACTGTCAGGGAAAAAATAATGACGTGACAGATTGCCAGTTATCTTCGGAAATTTTGTACAATTCACTCTGATAACTGAATCAGCTTCTCAACAAGCTTTTCCGCATCAACAACATATTTAAATTTTCACTGTCAACAAAATATTAAGATCTTGTATTTGTAACAGAACATGAAGTACTGTTTTTCTGCTTTTGTTCATGCAGGCCTATTAGGTTATTTCTGGACTGATGCTGAACATTAGAATAACTCGGCTCGTGTAAATCCATTCCTCACACGTAGCTTCAGGGAGGATGAGATGTTTCCCAGAACAGAAGGCTCACATTTCCATTGCAGTTTTGAGGCATCCATAATCACAGTGGAATAGGTCATTTGCAATAACACTTAACAGGCCCCAGAAGAATCAATTTCCTTTTGTCACTCAGTAGCCAATGATTGTTGTAAACATCTCAACGTGAGGCCAGGAAATCCTTGGACACAGCATTAAGTCAATGGCGGGTCGTGAATCAAATGGTGCTGTTACAGCAGCAGTCTGTTAGTAAAAGCATTATGTTAAGCTATGCTCTCCTAGCCTCCCCAAGCACAAAGCATCTAACGTCATAATGTCTTCAATGGCTATTTACGTTATACTCCACAGAATGTTTAAATGTTCAGCAACCTCTACGCTTACTGCCACCAGTGATAAAGATGTGCAGAAAGTCTAGAAACAACATATTTTGCACTGAATGTTTCATTTGAGTACATTGTTCTGTAAGAAAACCATCCCATATTAATAAAAAAAGATTTTCTAAAAATTCTTGCCACCTTACTAACAATTACTATAAATAGTAATTAAATAAAACAAAAATAAATAAAACTTTAGTCTTTTTTTCAACACTGCTAGATAGTAATCTGTGGCTTCCATTGAATGAAAACCTGTTTTTACCCATGTTAATTTAAGGCGGATGGTAACGTCCGTAAAATGAAACCGACAAAGAAAAAGATGAGCATGTGGAAAGCACCACCTTTTTGTATAGTAAAGACTACTGACGCTGTTGGCCTGTTTTCTTTCAATTGCCCTTCTGAACCTAATTACAATACGTGGCATCATGGAGTCAAGACATTTTAAGTAAAACTGAGGAGTGTGCAACTGAAAATGTGTCGCAACTGTGTCTTTCAGCAGTATAATGACCTCCAAACATAAAACCAAGGACTCAAAGCTAAATAGGGCGCTGTTGCACACACTAAAAATCTGAGCATAAATTAAATATTGTGAGGTAAACTTTGTATTTTAATGCACATTTTCTTTGTCCTTTTCTTTTTTCAGTGTATGAACCAGATGAAGATGCTCCTCTCCAGGAGTCCATTCCAGAAGAGGATGGTGAGATTGAAGCTCAAACCGAAGAAGAATGCTCAGAGAAGACCAGCCCCAAGGCATGTGAGGACAGAGAGTTGGACAACAAGAGTACCAACACGTACAGCAACCAGAACTCCCCCGTTAGCGTGCTTTCCAATCAGGAGTTGGAGTTAGAGTCTCGTCTCAGCGACAGCAGTGACAGACTCTCAGACTTTAAAACGTCTTCACCGCCAGAGAGCCAGAGGGATGAAGAAAGTCGTGGTTCGAAACACAAAGAGGAGTCAGGCAGCAGCTTGGAGAAAATGAGAGCAGCCTATGCAAACTTTCTGTCAGATTCCTACTGGACGGGAATCGGTGTAGACTTAAAAGTGGGCAAAAATACCAGCAAAGCCAACTGTGACAGCACCAATGGGAGTAGCAAGAATGAGTTTGACTGGCACCAGGACGCGCTCTCCAAGACCTTGCAGCAGACGCTTTCACCAAAACCTGCATCCAAGCCTAACCTGTTCAGTTCCGTTCACCTTTACAGGCAAACCACCAAACCTTGTGGCTCAGTGTTCACAGGAGCCAGCCGCTTCCGCTGTAAGGACTGCAGCGCTGCATATGACACACTGGTGGAGCTCACTGTCCACATGAACAAGACTGGACACTATCAAGATAATAACCACAGCAAGCAGAGCAACTCCTCAGCCTCATCCTCTAAATCTAGAAAGCGAAATTTGCAAGACATGGAAGGGAAGGAGGATGCACAGAAAGTTTTAAAATGCATGTTTTGTGGCCATTCTTTTGACTCGCTGCAGGATCTAAGTGTGCATATGATTAAAACTAAGCATTACCAAAAAGTGCCTTTAAAAGAGCCAATCCCAGTGATTACACCCAAACTGCTGCCACCAGCGAAGAAACGGGTGTTTGAAACCACAAGGCCCTGTTCTCCAGACTCGACCACTGGTGCATCTGGCTACTCTGAGGCACAGCGGACCGCCGCCCTTTCAAACGCCAACAACAATCGCTACGGATATCAGAATGGAGCTAGCTACACATGGCAGTTTGAGACATGTAAGTCTCAAATTCTCAAATGTATGGAGTGTGGAAGCTCTCATGACACACTTCAGCAGCTTACCACGCACATGATGGTCACTGGGCACTTCATCAAAGTCACAAACTCTGCATCTAAAAAGGGCAAACAGCTAGCACTTGACCCACTGGCTGTGGAGAAGATCCAGGGCGTAGCTGAGCCCACAGCCAACGACTCTGAAGGAGAAAAGGTGTCACCGAAAAACCTCTCCCCTAGAAGCAGTGAGAAGGATAGCCAGGGGGAAGGAACATCAGACAAAATGGAAGAAACTGAAACAAAAGATGACAAGCAGGAAAATGAGGATCAAAAAGAGAGCAATGGCATCTTTAAGTACCCCTATCTTCGTGAGGAGGACCTTGAACAAGAGTCAGGTGGAGGAGGGGACATCCTAAAATCTTTAGCCAATACAGTGGCCTCTGCTATCAATAAGGCTCAAACAGGGACACCAAGCTGGAGTGCCTACCCCAGCATCCACGCTGCCTATCAGCTCTCTGGCATCATCAAAAACACCCCTCTCTCTGCGTCTCCCCCTGCACAGCTAAAGCAGACATTTAACCACAAGTTGAGGCCGATTGCCCCTAAGGGGAAACTGTACCACAGTGCTTTGGGAGTTGAGCTTCCCCAGGGACTGCATCAAAACGTGGACATCAAAAAAGAAAAGGTTGGCATTAGCGATGGTAAAGAAAGTCAGAATATTAAGTTTGATCTGCTGGAGAATGATGACAGCGATTGTCAGGATGACTCCTCTTCCTCTTCAAAGCTCGATGCAGACTGCATGAATGAAGGAAGTGAAGCGATCAAAGGGAAGTTGAGCCCAGATTTCTCTGACAGAGGCAAGACGCCGAGCCCCGCTGCCAGCAACGGACGCAGCACCACATCAGAGCCTCTCAGTGACACTCCAGATATGCTTGGTATAAACCCTCTTAGTGCGCTACAGTCAGTTCTGAACAATCATCTGGGCAAAGCAAATAAACCCAATAACTCAAGAGCAGATAAACTATCTGCACACGCCCAGTCTATTTTTGCTGAGTTTAACCGGGGCAATGAGAAGCCACCTTCAATGCTCGGACGTTCTATAAGAAACAGACCTGATAAGACTTTCCTCATGGCTAATGATGACCAACCAATAGATCTGACTAAATCTAAGCACAGCAAGGCAAGCACCTTGTTGCTAGGGCCTTCTACACCAATACCACAGAAATACGCTCTGTCTGACATTGCTGACATGGTTAAGGTTCTTCCAAAAGCCACAACACCAAAACCATCCTTACCATCAAGGATTCCGACCATGAAGTTGGAGTCAGACGTCAGACGCTTTGAGGACGTGTCTGCTGAGGTGTACTCCGTCCACAAACGCAAAGGCAGGCAATCGAACTGGAATCCTCGCCATCTTCTCATCCTGCAAGCTCAGTTTGCCTCCAGCCTCTTTCAAACGTCTGAGGGGAAGTATTTGCTCTCAGATCTTGGCCCTCAGGAACGGATGCACATCTCCAAGTTTACTGGGTTGTCGATGACCACCATCAGCCACTGGCTAGCGAATGTAAAGTACCAGCTGAGAAAAACAGGAGGAACCAAGTTCCTGAAGAATATGGACACTGGCCATCCGGTCTTCTACTGCAATGACTGTGCTTCCCAGTTTAGGTCGCCAACCATGTTCATTTCCCATTTAGAATCCCATCTGGGTTTCCAAATCAAAGACATGTGCAAAATGCCGGTAGAGCACCAGACAAAGGTGGAGGAGCCAGAAATGCTGAAGGCTCTCAGCATCAGAGCCACCGACTCTCTGGTGTCAGAGGAAGACATTGACTCAAAGTTTAAATGTAAGCTCTGCTGTCGGACATTTGCGAGCAATCATGCAGTCAAGCTCCATTTGAGTAAAACTCACAGCAAGTCCCCTGATAACCATTCACAATATGTGGAAATGGACAAGGAGTAATGTTTTATATGGATATTCTAACTTTTATCCTTTTCTTCCTTTTTCATTTTATTACACGGGTCAGATATTTCAACCATTTTTCAATTAGCGTTGTATAGTGTGCATCAACATGACTTTCAGAAAAAAACTCATGGAGTTCAGCAGAGACACACTGGTTAGACGTTGTTTGAGGAAACACTAAGAGATACTTTTGCACCCGGCTCAAATGCACCACCAGTAATGAAATGTATTACTGCTTGAAGAAACATAATTGCTGATGTTTGCATGCAATAGCCCTGGCTATGACTACTATTTATTTGTATATGTCAAGTTTCAATTGTATTCTAAAGGAAAAAAATAAAAAATAATGAGCTAATTGAACTACTTGTACAACCTCTGTGATACATCTGCACAGATGTGCAGCTTTTGAAGCAGGTAGCCTGAGAAATGATAACACACATGCAGAACTGTACAGTATATCGCTATGTAAAGATGTTTTGTGCTGCAATGATAGAAGACGATAAAAAGCACTTTAATAAATGTTTAATCACCAGTTTAGACACGGATTATGTACATTTCTCTAAAATGATTAGACTGTTTGGAAGCAAGGACATTTCACATGTAAATATATTTTAGGAAAACATAATAAGACAGTTTCATGCAACAATGAGAACAACATGACACCTGTGATTACCTGCACCTTTTTTTACTTATTCAAATAAAGAGTTAACATTTCATAATGGCTTGTATTTGTGTTTTGTGAATAGGATTTGTTTTGTTTTCTTTTTACACATTTTGCAGCTGACATGTAAGTTTCTGCATAGATTTGATCAGTAATAAAAGCATAGATGTACACCTATGTAGAAAAATATAAATTTATAGCACTTTCCTACTGGTTACTGTTAGAGAAACAAGAATTTTTTTTCTTTCACAAGTGAACAGAACAAACTTGGGTGTATCTGATTGATAAGAAATGTCATTAAAACGTAAACTTATTTCAGTTTAAAAAGTGAAAGTCATATTTATCCTCCTTGTTGATTTTGTCATCTTTTATTTTTATTAACATGTATTTTTTTTACAGGACGATATATCGGTCTTTTAGATTGTTCTGATTGAATCTCAGGGAATGCGTCTGTTTCATTTCCTATAAAAAAACAAACATCGGGCCTGTAGTCATTTTAGATCTAAATCTTCAAGTGGTATAAATAATTTTGGCCTAAACGATGACACCTAGACTCTTTCCTCACACACTTATATTGTACCAGACAGAAAGAGGGAACACCATCAAAGGCCATTGCTAAAGAAACTGGTTGTTCACAAAACGCTTTGTCCAAGCAAATGAATGGAAAGTTGAGTGGAAGGAAAAGGTGACAGCAAAGGGAACGATCAACAGGTATAACCGTTACCATACTTGAACAAAGCAGTTCATGTAAATAGTTTCATTCCTGAGAAGCTTCTTTTTTTTGGTGGTTGGGGAGTGGTACTTTGTATACTTTAATTATAAAAGTTAAAAAAATGCATACTTAATATTTCTCACTCTGTAATGAATATATAAAAAAATATGACTAGTATTTGAATTGCTTTATTGAAAGAAATTAGTCTTTTGATGATGAAAAAATTTATTGATGTACCTGCATTTTCTTTTTTCATGTACTTGTATTTTCAAAGGAAAATAAAAACAATCAATAAAGTACAAACTTAACTTTGCCTCTACCTGATCAACACTAGTCTAGTATTCAGACCATCAGTAGTGAGGTTTGAATTAGTCATAAACACCTGTATTTGCAGATACTGCAACAAATTTGATTGTTTATGTATTTGTTTAGTTGATTATTCATTTTCAGACTGGGAGGAAATAATAAAGAGGAAAAAATAATATATAGCATTTCAAAATCCAGATGGATAAAAGATTTGATATCTGAAAACGTCATCATCTGCATTTCTGATAAATGAAAGCAAAATATTTAAAATAAGCTAGTTACAAACCAAAGGGAAACACAAGAGTCTAAATAATATGGCTACAAATAAGTCAGATTTTCAGATTCTACCTCCATATTCTCATTTAATTATTTTGTATACGGTTATATATTACAAACATAAAATTAAATAATTTTTTAATAGGCTAGTTTCAGTTCAGAAAGTATCTCCAACTTTTCTCAGACTTATCTTAAAATCAAAGTGGATCTGTTCGTTGATGAGTTCTTCGGACCAGAAATGGTGGAAATTTTAAATATTGACAGATTTAATAAAGATCACTGGTTGGAACTTTTTCCAATCCCTCACTGACTGTTCAGTCCATTACTAAATAAAAGCATTAACCTGAAGCTCACAGTATCTGTCTCATCATGTTTTTGTATCCACTGAGAACTAAAAACATATAAGACAAAGAGCATCATCCTCTACAGCACAGCACAATCCTCTTTTCACCTTATGACTTTTAGATACACTTGAAAGATATATCCTCCTGTCAGACTTTATTGCTTCCCTGTGAAAGCTGCCGCCGCGGCCGCTGCAAGATACTATCATAACAATTAAACATATTTCCTCCAGCTCTATTATTTCAAAGCTATTAAAAATAATTGCCTCCTAAATTCATAAACATTTTATGCAATTCATCTCTTTTCAAGCAATCAAGTCCTCAATTACCTCCACCCATCAAATCTCTGTTTTATAACAGGCAAGTGACATTTGATGGTAAATGGGGGAAAAGCACATGGGCTCTGTGGTGATTTGAATGCTGTGACACCGACTTGCCCCCTATTGTTGGAAATGAGGAGGCAATCACGTTGTTCATCAGATGACTCCTAATGCAGTTAAAGTATTCAGCTATAATTTCTCCCTGCATTTATAATTACTGTCAAAGACCACACACCTCAGTGAGCAGATTAAAGCTATAAATTATTTAGTGCCTTTCTTTGCCGATGGATCTCTGATTTGTCTGTAGGGCCATTATCTTTTAGAGGAGGAACTTATTTTATATTGAAGCAGGCATTGTTCTTAAGCTGCAGCAGAATGCTTGGTAGAGGAACGGATCACAACTGTGGTTGTAACTGGTTATTCATTTAGATTTAAAGTCGGGCTTATGCACCAGATACTGAAAATGAGATGCACACACAACATATTAAAATGTATTTTTTGCTTGATTTTATTAAGAAATAAACACTTAATCATGCATAGAGAATTAGATACAAAATGTTGTCAAAATTTACCTTGTTTTGATTTAAATTTTGATTAAATCTGCTGTTTGTACACAAAACAGTGTACAGATGTAAATTAACAGCATTTATGTGACTTATTGAAGCAATTGTTTCAAATATAGTAGTTTGATCTGCCCCTCAAATTAACACATTCCCTTTCAATCATTAAAAAAATACTTCAGATTAAACATTGTGTAAAATCAAGTGAAATAGGCTCATAATTCTCAGTGTGCTTTATATTAATTGATTTAGGATGTTTGGATATAAACGCTGTTAATTGCACCATTTATAAAGCATGTCATGGCTAATTACAAAGCACAGTCAGCCTCCTTTGGGCACACAAAGGCCCAAACAAACTGATTGCCATCAATAACAGACATGACACAGTTCAGAGAAAACCAGGAAAATGGATCCGTTTTTGCAGCAACAGCAAAGGATGGGGCAAATGTATGGAAAACAAATACTGTCAAAAAAAAGGGAAAAACATAAATGCTGTAATGAACATATACATTGCCAATACGTTCCAGACACGATGCAATGTCCGACTAAACTACTGTATTTAGTTCAATTTGAGTTCTTGAATTTCATTTTCATTTTTAAAAAGTAGTGTTATTATACACTGAAAATACATCCTCAAGTCCATCCATCCATCCATTTTCTAAACACCCTTCGTCCCTAATGGGGTCAGGAGGGCTGCTGGTTCCTCTCCAGCTAACGTTCCGGGCGAGAGGCGGGGTTCACCCAGGACAGGTCGCCAGTCTGTCGCAGGGCAACACAGAAAACAGACAGGAAAAACAACCATGCACACACACTCACACCTAGGGAGAATTTAGAAAGCCCAATTAACCTGACAGTCATGTTTTTGGACTGTGGGAGGAAGCCGGAGAACCCGGAGAGAACCCACGCATGCACAGGTAGAACATGCAAACTCCATGCAGAAAGATCCCAGGCCAGGAATCGAACCCAGGACCTTCTTGCTGCAAGGCAACAGCTCTACCAACTGCGCCACTGTGCAGCCCCCATCCTCAAGTCATTCTATGGTTTTTTTTGTTGTTGTAGTTTTATCAAAGAAGAAGTGAAAATGGAAAAGTTTTTGGATGTTTATTGGAGTGCACAAGATTCAAGCAAAATTTGTTAGAAATATGTGAAACTCTAAAATTAATTGAGGTTTACTTCCTTTTTACCATGACTGTGCATTTTCAAAATATCTGAGCAGTTCTTAGGTAATTGTTTCTGGACATACACAAATCACAGAATCTACGTCCAGGTTTTGATCTTCAATTTTCCTTAGATATTTATTCCAGTTTCCTTTAAAGAACTGCAATTAACGTCATCAATATTTTGTCTACTTTGAAATCAAGCTTTCATTAAAAGATAAAATCAGTTGTCTTTACAAAATGTTTTTATTGAACTAAAACTACTTTCTCTCAAACAGCTCGATTTTACAGAGATAGTTGTACAAATTTAGCCTCTCCTTTTCATATTACGAAAGGTTACAGCTTTCTAACCTCATTTCCCCTCACCTTAAAACATAAAAATATTTTGTTGTTAAATGTATATTTAGGAAAAATCTCTGATTTGCTATAAAATGTTTTGTATCCAGTCATTTTAACTATTTAGAGCCCTATAGAAGCTTTTCCATAGTTAAATTGTAATACTATTTACATAAGACAGAGAGATGACACACTATGTGTTTTTAAAAGGAGCTGCTGTTATTTTTAAAGATAACATGATCATAGAGGTGACATTTTAAGCTGTCTTTGACATCTTATATTTTGCAATTAAGGCTGCTAGCATTAGCAGCTGAATTCATCCCAGTTCCTGTATGTATCCCCCAGAGAATATAGATCTTACCTTTACCCTCAGATTTCCAAAAAGCTGTCAACATTTCCAGATCCAGGAAGAGCATAAAAACAAAATCACTTTGCAGCAAAATGTCCAGCCATCTCCTACTGGATTTATACTACTTTTGTGGTAATCTGGAAGAATAGCAGATAGTAAAGTTGTTTTTTCTATCCCAGAAGGTTTTTACAAAGTTCATTTTTAAACAACCAGGTGACTCTATGTCCTAAATAGCTAAATTAGATTTAATGAAAAATGATCAGATTTGTTTTGTTTCTGACAAGCAGATTAAAAGTTAGGACTAACCACCTGAAAATCAACCAGACATCTCAATGTAAAACGTTTAACTTGCATCAAAGTTGTAGTACAGGTTTAAATTTGGAACTGTTTGTATTTCTATCAAGTGATATCTTAATAAGTTTATTTAACCCCTAGTACTCCACAACCTCAATTTCCTCACTCAGCTGTACTCTCTTACTACTCTCCAGTATCTGTTTCGTTCAATTATTGCTTCTAATAACTTCCTGTTATTTGTTTTTTTCTTCCATTGAAAGTTACGCCTGGCCAGGTGTTTTTCTGCTTAACCATTAACATTTCCTTGCTAACTTGTATTCTTTTTTTTTTTTTTTCTTTTTTTTTTACATTTTGTTAAAATATATAAATATTGTTATTTATACTGAATTGGGAGCAAATCAATTTTTTCCCAACATGCAGCTGCAACATGGTCAAGACAAGCTAACTTGCTGTTTGAATAATTCCAAGCAAACTGACTCTTTGCTGAAGCCTATTGTTAACATCATCAAAAATAACTTTGTACCAATCAATTAGTGACCAACAGTAAACATTCTGTTACAGTGTGTTAAATTAAAAAACAAAATGTATCACAGCGGTGCAACAAGAAGAGTCATTTGGCTAAATCTGGTACTTGACATTACTATGAGAGATCACATCAGCATGATTAATAAGTCGAAACCAGAAATACTAGTAAACCCACAAAACTGACTCCGGGCTGTGTCTATAATAAAGAAACTATGCTTTCGGTAATCAGAAAGAAAAGACAGAAATACAAATTAAAAATCATATACATTAAAAACTATACATTGTCATAAACTTTTACTTTCTCATTAATATGTTATATACATGGAACAGTGTTATATTGCTATGTTGTGATATCCGATGAGAAACATTTGTTTCTTTTAGATGTATTTTTTTTTATAATTTCTTTGCTAGTACTCCATGGAATATGGATTTGACTGTAAAGTACATGATAAAATAAAATTTAGATCAGAAACAGCTGGTCTATAGTAAATATCAAATTTTCTTCCTAATGTAGAGAAGCGCAAAATGATTTATTTTCCCCATTTGCCTCACTGATTGTATCAAGGCCAAGACACATTTCTCATTTTCAAAACACAAGAGCTCTAACATTAAATTTACTTCCAAAATCATTCTAACATGTGAGGAATCCCTTAAAAGACCCTTAATTGTACATATTGAACATTGTATTTTAAAACGTTTCTTGATTTAGACTATTTTATTTGTGATTATATATAAAAAATGATCAGTAAAATGAATAGAGAAAGTCTGTATTCTGCAGCATACCTTATGTTGACGATGTTGTCTTGTGGTATACCTTTAAAACTTCTAAAATTTCAGATAGCCTAACTCAAAACATAAAGCTGTGTGTTAATAAGTAACTTTTCAAAGCCATTTTAGCTGCTTAGCTGAAAAATCAGATTATTCAGATGGGTTTTTCTCGCCTGCAGTCTGAGTTAAACCCAGTCTCACGAAAACTGACGGCGGCTCGCATCTGCAAATCCTTTGTCAGTCTGTCATTAAAAATACTATCAAATAATGATAAAGTGTACGCTCTGTGCTTGCACTAGCATGCATCCGGCTGACGCTGATGTGCTGTAATAGGGCAAATGTGCATCAGAATTTGTCTGCTTGGATACGCAGGAAACATTTACACTGAGCCTGACTTAGCTTTGCCCTGCGCCAGACAGGCATGGATTCACTGCATCATCTGGCATGTAAACCGGAGGTGGGGCGGGAGGCAGGTTCAAAATGTTCATCACACTGCAGCAGGGTAATGACTAGCTCATGTGTTTAATGAAGGGCTTTAGAACTTATAGCTATAATGACCCACATCCTAACTCCCCTTTCTCCCATTTATTCTCCCTAAAGTCCCCAGGTTATTACGTCCCTCTGAGAAATATCCCAGAAAGAGCATTAAATCTCTCTGTTCCTGTTCGCAAAGTAGTTATCTAACATTTTATTGTCCTAAATTGAACTACTGAAGATGGAGTGACATCATTTTTAGTCACAAATGTGGCTGAACAAATACAGTGGAAAACCATATATTTTAATGCTGCTTTGTGCTTAATAAGAAAGTGTACAAATCTGCTGTATAATGTATTCTCCCGGCTGGAAACAGGAGCGCCACAAGACAAAGAGTTCTGCATGTATGTCTGCTCTTTTACATACATCATATCTACCAAATAGCCCATAGTCCTCCCATGTTAATGGTGTTGCTCCAAATATGCTAATTAAGCAAAAGTAAGTGATGAATGGAATACATTTGATCAATCAAGTAGGCCTAAGCCCCTGGTGCTGCATATTCATTGTACATCATGAATATGAAACCCAAGTCATTTATCAAATATCAGTTGCACATTTGTATCTTATTAATCATACATGCTGAAACTTCTGTCTTGTCAGAAAAGCTGAAGGTTGATGAAGCACTTGCAAAAAGGATTAAACTAGGGGAACCAGGGGTGGGGCTTCAGCTATAATGCATGAGATATTTCCAAACTTCCAGAATCTTAAACAGTCCATCCATCCGTCTGTCCTCGCTCCCGATCGTGTTCAGATGACTCAGACCCTCCGCCTGATTGGCTTTTTAATTATTTCTCCTCACTTTTTTTCTGGCCTTTTGCTCTTCTTGTGTAATGATTGTTTAATAATTACAGATGCTCACTATTGCCACGCTTCGAACTGAGATTATTGATTAATATTCTAAATTCTGAATCATTGCCAGTAAGCCCAATTCTGAGGGCTGCATTTCAGTTTGCAGGCCCTTTTTATGTTCATTTACTTTTTAAATTTAGATTTGAATGCCATAAACATTTAATAAATGTTTCTACCACTTGAAATATGGATTTGTTATAATGATTTCCACATTAGTACCATAAATGACAAGCTAGTAAATCAAACACACTCAGCTGTATTGGTAAAATACAACAACAGCTGAATACTTCAAATCAAAATCAAATCAAACTTTATTTGTACAGCACATTTCAGCAGCAAGGCATTTCAAAGTGCTTTACATCAAATCAAACACAAAAACACAATGCAACATAGAATCAACAATCAAAACAAAACATCAAGTCAGATTCCGTCAATAAATTTGCAATTGATTACGTTTCGAATAAAACTCTAAACAAGTGGGTTTTTTGTTGAGATTTAAAGGAAGTCAGTGTTTCAGCTGTTTTACAGTTTTCTGGAAGTTTGTTCCAGATTTTTGGTGCATAGATGCTAAATGCCGCTTCTCCTCATTTGGTTCTGGTTCTGGGGACGCAGAGCAGAACCAGAACCAGAAAACCTGAGAGGTCTGGAAGGTTGATACAACAACAGCAGATCTTTAATGTATTGTGGTGCTAAACCATTCAGTGATTTATAAACTAACAACAGTATTTTAAAGTCTATTCTTTGAGCTACAGGGAGCCAGTGGAGGGACTTTAAAACTGGTGTTATGTGCTCTATCTTCCTGGTTTTAGTCAGAACTCCAGCAGCAGCATTCTGGATCAGCTGCAGCTGTTTGATTGATTTGTTGGACAGACCTGTGAAGACGTCGTTACAATAATCAATACGACTGAAGATAAACGCATGGATGACATATATTGTAATTTTTTACAACTTTTATTATTCAGTTGTCTTCAGGCTTGTTTCTTACTATATCTTGACCAGGAAGAAGCCAGGAGAAATGTAGTTTGAGAGTAGTAGGTTGGAGACCAAACAAACCAGCATCCTACAGAGGAATTTTTTAATTTTATTTATTTATTTATTTATTTATTTTTTATCATTAGCCCAGTCTGTATTTTATTTACCCACAAAGAAGGACTGCTTTTTCTTTTGTTATTTAAAACCCAAAAATGATGGCAGGATTAAGATAGTCTTATTTACTCTGGTTCTGAATGGGCTTGTTAAGGCTTAACATTATAATTTTGGAGAAACCCATCTGAACTGTGAGCCACATTGTACAAGTTTGGTTCAGTTATACAGCTGTTGAAATATAATTTAAATATGTCTGTTGTGTCACTGGATCTCTAGAAGTCAGTTTCGACACAACATGTTATTTGGTCCTAAAAAATCACTTCCAGCTAACAGCGATGATAAAATGGATTTTAGGCATGTTGAAGCACGACAACTGCAGTCAAACTCTGTCATTCATTTGGCTCAGACACAGAGAAACAAAATGTCACAAATGAAGTTAGTTAACATGGCTTTAACATAATTTTTATAAAGCCCACATTTCTGTGTAACAATTGTTTGGTCTGATGTTATATTCTAATTTAAATGTCATGTGAGCTTTATATATTCATATACAGTAAGGTTAAAAACAACAATCTGCTTAATATGTGTTTCACTTTATCAGTTAAGTTAGTGAAATAAAATAACTTTTCAAGAATATTATAATTTGTTGTAAAATAAGCCAAATTGAACTGCAGACAAAACTAACATAAAAAGTAAAAATGGCAGTAAAAGAAAGCACATTGTTATGTAATACAGAAAATACTCACAAAAAACAGCTGTGGCTGTGACAGTGGTCTGGCTGTTTTCTACCCACTCAACTAACTATTTAGCCTGTTGACTCATCTTCCCTCAGGTTTGTTCTTTTCCATAAATCCAAGATGTCATGTACTTTATAATTACGGGAAAAAAACACATTGTTTCCAAAATAGAGACTGTTTACTGTGTGTGAGTAAACAGTCTGTTTACATCCATGGATCTCTTCCACACGTCCTTTATAGCTCATCTTTAAAAGTTCTCATTACATCATTTTCTGTAATGCCACATGTTTTTGTGGTTTTGCTACCAGTTTTAGTGAGCATAAGGGGTCTCAAACTCCAGTCCTCGAGGGTCGCAGTCCTGCAGTTTTTAGATGTGCCACAGGTACAAAACACTGGAATGAAATGGCTTAATTACCTCCGCCTTGTGTAGATCAGTTCTCCAGAGCCTTAATTATTCTGTTCAGGTTGGTGCAGCAGAGGCACATCTAAAAGTTGCAGGACTGCGGCCCTCGAGGACTGGAGTTTGAGACCCCTGATCTAAAGGCTCTTTGTATTAGAAAATAGAGTTTTAACATTTCTTTTCTGTAAAAGAAAAACTATGGAAAACTGAATGTGGTTGATTTATGTTTTATACATTTAATATTTTGAGGTTTTCTGGTTCTGAAATGTGCTGATATGTGCACCTTTAAAATGTCCTAATATCCTTATAGGCATCCGAATGCCATATGAAGTGCATGAAATGCTTGCATACTGTATATGAATGCTAAACTGAGGGACTTTAACAGTATATAATGTGGAATAAAGATTGTGAAACAGCATGAAATTGCATGTTTTTCCTTATGGAAGAATAGTGTGACAAAAGCAAAAGAAATGGCTTCTGATTTGCAGCCAAATAGATGAACAAAAGGTGACTAACTGAATCCAATTTCCTTGCTTTTTAACTGATTTATTACATGAAATTCAAATAAAATGATGCCGAACCTCTGTTTAACAATGTGTGCAGGCTTTCACCTCAGTCGTATAGTGGATGAGAGAACTAACAGTTGATTGCCAGCAGTTCATCAGTGCATCCTTCATGTTTGTCACCCAGCCTGCCTCGAGGCAGTGTGCTAGCTCAAATTGAAGCTGACATCCTCCAAATATGAAAGCAACAAATCACACATTTTTATTGGGCTTAATCTCCAACCCGGCCCCTTGCAGACGTCAGCACAATCATGGACGCTGCTCTAATTCTTGCCGACTGGCTGCCTGTGCTTCTGGAGCATCTGCGGACTAGCAGAGAAAAAGGCAAAATGACCAGACACCAGAGACATAGGTGACACATTCCCATATTAGAGGACTTCGTTATGACATTACAAAAACATGCAACTCATTTAACAGGCCTGTGCTTTGAGTAATCCATAAATGAGCTGCAAATAAGTGTTATATCTGGAAGCATGTTTGATCATATTGGATCTTGTGACAGGAGCAGAGAGGATATTCAGATCTGACTCAGTGAGTCACTCACTTATTCAAACGCTTTACACCAGGGGTGTCAAAGTCAAATGGACGGAGGGCCAAATAAAAAATTTAGCTACAAGCCGAGGGCCGGACTGATCGAATGTTCATTGAGATTTTTTTAAATGACGCATTTGGTCTAGTGCAGCGGACCGGGGGGGGGGGTGCGCGCGTTGTGAGGATCGAACGGGGGGGGGTGGGGGGTGCGCGCGTTGTGAGGATCGAACGGGGGGGGGGGGTGCGCGCGTTGTGAGGATCGAACGGGGGGGGGTGCATCTCGCATTTTTTCAGACGGGGTGCCGGCTTGCTGCGGGCCGGTTCTAATATCATCCCAGGGGCCGTAGAAAATCTTCTCGCGGGCCGGATGTGGCCCGCGGGCCTTGACTCTGACATATGTGCTTTACACTGAGAGGTGCAAAAAAATAAAACCCACAATAAAACAGCTACACCTAAAGATCAGATGGAAAAATATTAAATAAGCAGGTTGCTTTTTGAGCACCTCGTGTTCACTAACACTGTTTTTATATATTCTTTCAAGATACGTCCTGAGCTCTAGGAGCGACAATTACTGGATTTATTCAAATTAAAGGAGACCAAACAGTTCTTTTTAAATCATTAAATATAACAGAAAATATGTTAAGATTGCCCTTACAAAGCCCTTTGAATTATAACAGGTAGAGCAGTAAGATCTAATAAACTGACTTAAGTTAAAATATATCTTATAAGTAACTTTTCAGCAAGAAATCACAGCTTGTTTTAAGTCAATAATGGCTTAATATTGATCAAAATGTATTAGTTCCACTGGCAGATTATTTCACTTATATCATTGGAAAAATGCTGTTATAAGTGAAATAATGTGCCACTTTTTGATCAATATTAATCAGTTATTAACGTGTAACAGCCCCTATATTTTGCTGAAAAGTCATTTGTAATTTAGTTTTGTCTTATTTCAAGTGTACTAAGAGATTTGCACTAGATCCAAATTATTTGGTTAGATTTTGTGTTTTTGCAGGGCAGCTAACTTGTATTTTGTCTGAACTGCTATATGAGTGTGAAAAGATGGAAATCTGATCTTTTCTTGAGGCCACAGTTAAACATCAAAGCTCAAAATTCCAAAGTGTCAACAAATCTGCATTATTGGTGTGAATATCCACTAAAAAGAACAAAAAGGTCAGACCCAGTATGAACACTCACTAGAATCTAGTTTTTTAGCAGAACTGGAATGTGTTCAGTTCAGCAGCAAATGCCTCTGCAGTAATTTTGGTTATCTATTAACTCTAATCAGTGTCAATAAGAACAGAGAATTCATGCTTCCCTCTAGCTCAAGCTTTCCGTCACTTCATCTCAAGCTTAAAACTGACAGCTAACAGAAAACCTGTCCAGAAAGACAAGAATGACAATTCAATAACAATCTAATGTGGGCTCAATTTGGACTTCAAAATATAATTTTATTGAGCGCCTGTAGGCCTGTTACGCTGCTGAAAGTGGAACTCTAACTTTGAAAGCCAGAGTTTATTTACTTAATAAATATGGATTCCATGTAAAGAAAGCAGATTAATTGACTCCCCAATAAACAATCTATTTGCAACTGAAAGTGTGTATTTCCTTAAATAAGTAACACACAGCTTCTCTCAGAAAACTTTCTGCTAAATTTTATTGCTTCACTTTCTCCTGCTTGGTTTTCTCATTTAGTTTCAGATCATCATGTTCCATTCATCTCCTTAGATACGCCTAAAGAGTTAATGCAGAATATAGAAACTCACTAAAAGATTTTTAAAAATGCCACAACCTACCAGTGTGCTGGTGACAAAAAGGATTTAAATATTCTTTGAGGATAATCTGTAACTTCATAGTTATCTGCCTGCTGTTTGCTACAGGCAAAATTCACCTTTTTTCACCAGTCATTATCACAGTGGTAATCCAACTGATGTAGTTTTGTTTCACAGAAATATGTGAAATGACGATGACCTCCTGACCCTTCACTGCTTGTCTTTTACTAATGTGGTTAGAGTGATGAGTCCCACCCTGGGCATCAGTAACCACACAACGGCCTCTGTGCAAAGGTCACATTTTACATCCCGTTTATTGACTAGACTGCAAACATCGAGTAATGTTATCGTCAGTCTTGTAATTTTATTGCGACTTAATGATTCTTAAACCAGCACTGGTTCTTCTGTGTACATCAAATAACAACTGGAAGCCAAAGTTAGAAGAAACTTTTTAAATGACTTTTCCTTCCAAACACTAAAAACCCTGCAAACATCCTGTTCTCTAGATTAATGACATCAATATCCAGGAGCACTGATCAAATCTACAAATGGGAAGAAATGCAAGAGATTTAAGAATAAAAAAAAGCAGAATTTTACAAGCTAAAATACTTTTTGCTTTTGTAGGAAAGAGATATCACTGCTTTTAAGTTGATAACACCACAGATTCTTTTCTTGGATTCTTTTGAGGAAATCAAGAGAGGAAGCATAAAGATCAATAAGAGTCAAACAGGATGGAGTAGGGTTGTACATATGGCTATGTCAACACAGAATGATGCTCCTATAACTAGATGGAACCATCAAGTCTCAAGCAATGTTTTTCTTTAAGGCAAGGAAGACTTAAACACCATCCAAACTTTAAGCTTCTGTATTTTGAGGTCAGATTTTGACCTTACTTTCTAGACCACTTTCTTCAACATGTTTGCTGGACTCCATTATGTTATTTGTTCAATACTCTAGCTTCACACAACAGCCAGGATCACACAGAGTAAATTTGATGCAAATTGACTTTTTCATTAGTTAGTACGGGAGGACAGATTGCAAATGCATGCCATGCTTTTGTGATTGGTGAAAAATTTTGGATGTGTAAGATTGTCATTGTCTTTTCCCTTTACTTGAGTGTGCAAACAATTTGTAGAAAAATGACAATGACAAAATGTTTACATTACAAATGGAAACATTTTGTTTACATAAACAAGACATAATGTGAAAAAGTTCAAGGAGTGTGGAATTGGATGTCAGACCCCTGGCCCCCCCCCCCCCCCCCCCAAAAAAAAAATAAATAAAAAAATCTGAAATCATTATTTTCAGGGGGCAACTGTTGTATTAGAACTTGTCTAATAACTAGCAATCAGAATTACAGACTGCTGGGGGATCAATTAGATTTCCAAAGAGAAGCAAAATGTAACACATCTAAAACTTGTTTCAAATTGTCATTTTTATACAAATTATTTTACAACATCACTACACTCTCAAGTAAAGGGGAAAAAAATTGCAGAAAACTGGCTGAAAAATTGGTACACAATCAAGGCCGTCCTGACTGTGAAACTAACAACCGGAACTGGATGGGTTGGATTTGGTCCCCTCAGACGCCGTCAGGAGGATTCTGGTTTGTTGGCTCTGTTGTTGCCAAATGTCAACCGGAGAACGTCCACCTTTCTTCTTGCAGCAAAAAAAGAATTTGTAGGCTGGCAGGAGCCCCCCTCTTATTTTGGTCTGTATTTTTCTCCAAGAGTGTGAGCTGTTCACACCTTCCTATTATTAGATTATTTCCTTGCAGCCTCGCTGGCCCTAAAACCAGAAACACCTCACCACTTGGGTTTGAGCTGGAGTGTAATTCCCACAGCACCCAGCTCTCGGGGAAACAATAGCCCCTTTTTGATTGACGAACAATTCAGAAATCAGGTGCTTTGTATGTGAGCTGTGAAAATATTGAGATCACTTCCTCCCCTCCAAATGCAATAAAGTGCAGTTGCAAAGTGGAGCAATGCATCTGCAACATGTGACCAGTGACTGACAGAGCTGTATTATTTTAACAAGTGAATGCTCTCATTTTCCCTCGTCTATCAGTCAGTGTGAGTGGATGGTGGCCAAGAGGGGGATGGGTTGATGGATAGACGGAGAGTTGGAAGGGGGGACTCCACCTTTTGCCCTCTTCTACAGTCATCTGTTGCCCCACAGCAGGCCAGAGGTTGTTGGCGTTTTGCTCACTTGTAATCCGTCTCAGTGTCTGGCTGCCGGCTCCTGGGTCACCTGCCACTCAGTTTGACATGAATCAGCTTTGACGCCAGCAGATTTAAGCTATTTCTCCCAGCCTGTAAACAGAGCCTGCATCTGTGGGCCCCAAGCAAAGGAAAAGCTAAAATACCCGCCCATCTCTTACCCAAAGACTACTGGATGCTGTCAAATGACCCATAAGAGCGTGAGAGAGCCAGCATTAGAATACGGTTAGGCATGTTTTTTTAATGCTTTTTTTTTTTTCTGGTGTGATATAACTCTAATTAAATGCAGAATGACAATCATGTATGGTAATGTGACATGACATCCTGCCACTGCTCACTTTTCCAGACCCAGATTCACACACAGCCTGGCTTTGGAAGATTAAAATGCATCACATCTATCTGGCATAGCATGCACGTTCTATCAGAGTCATCCAAAGTAGAAATATTGATAATGATGACGTCTTGGTCAGGTTTTAATTTCTGTATACTAAGAGATACTAGACAACAACATGAAATCGTGATTTTGGTTCTAATGGTCCCAAATGGTCCCAAACTGGTTCTGGTCCCAAACAATCAGAAACCAAAAGCTTACTCTTCATAGGATAATTTCAAGTTAATGTTCGACTGAATGTGTCTGATCATCTCTCCACAAACCTGTTTACATTTATGGTAAAGCCTGATTGGTGTTTGGTCAATGCATGACGGAATCCACAAAGCTTCAACTCTTCCAAAATATTTAGTTCATCTGAAAGATAAAAGAGTCCTTTAAATTTTTAGGACCTATTGTTTTTCTTTCTGTTCTCTGATGTCTCGTTCGCATATGTCTACTTACTGAATCAGTCCACCAAACCTAACAGAAAAATTCAAAACCGAAAACTGTAGCTTTTAAAATTATAATATCTATAACTGTATCCCACAACTAGAACAAACATACCTGGTACAAACTATTGTCAGACTGAGGCAGCCTCTCTAATCTTAAGCTGCATCGGTGGCGACACAAATGTTTTGCGTCTGTCTAAAGTTAAATAGATTGGAATTAATTTCATTTTTATTTGAACATGAAATGTCATTACCTCAAACTAATGCTAATGCTGAAAATATAAACATCAACTAAAGCATGAAGTGCAGAAGAAGTAATCACTGTGGTCAAGAAGACTCAGAGCAACATAAGTGCAGTCCTAAAAAGCCAGCTACTGTGCAGACAGGAAAATCAATACAGCATTTTGTTATCTATCTTTATCTTACAACTTAAAAGAGAAGGATTATATGTCATAGAGTGAGCCCAGGCAGACTTGAGCGTAGATCTATCATGGTAGAGTCACAGGCCTTTTCCTGTGTAAATCATGTGTCACATGGCCGGCGAGTTCATTCTCCGGCCATGGAATACATTTAAGGCTTTGGACAGAGTCGGCCATTTTTCACTTTTGATTGAGCGCTACCCTGCAGTTCTAGACCTGTAAGTAGATTATTTTCTAACATGATGCTTTCATTGTTCGTTTAGTTATTGACGCCTCTATCAGATCAAACGCAGGGAAAAAAAGACCCAAAACAAATGATTGATACTTTTTAATTAGTCCACTTCTCTGAGGAGAGTGGCTGTCGGAGCAGCTGAGGTTTTAAAGTGACAAGCGTTTGACAGGAAGACAAGAAAAGCAAACGGCACACCTGTGGAAAAGTCGTGAACAAACTGAATTTCTCCCACCTGAAATGTAAGCTGTGCTCCTGCGAGAGCCTTCGATGCTCCGGCGTATCCTAGAAAGTGGAAAACTGGAACTGAGCTCAGACAGTGAATGATCTGAGTCCATCGTTTACAGGACCCTAACCATGGCGGGTGTCGCTGAACCATCTCTCATGTGGAAAGTAATGCTGACCGTGCGGGGCGGTTGAAGTGAACAGTAGCTACAGAAAATATGAACTGCCAAACGTTGTAAAGCATCCTCACAGGACCAGCTATGAAGCTCCACAGAGCACTTTCTGTGGTTAAACTGATAAGAAAAGGAAGTCTTGATATTTGTCTAAAATATGCCAGCAGTGAATGATTTTACATTAATGACCGGTATACAACAGTCCATAAAAGCATGAAGAATTTAATCCACACCTCCCTCACCCTCTGATATAGCTCCTGATGTAGGAGCTCTATTCCACAGGTGCCGTATAGTCACAGTTATGAGTACAGAGATAGACCAGCAGGTAGTCATTCATTCAAGACATCTATATTACATCTGTGAGATGGGGTCTTCCAGAAACAATCATTCCTACAATAAAGTTCTGGCATGCAAGAATTGTCTTACGCCATCAAAGTATGTGGGCGCTGAGATTGTGAGACAGCTCCCACTTCTAGCTTTCATCATTTCTTCCTGAAGCATGTCGATTTCATTTAAGTGCAAGGGGAAATGCTTTCATTTTGTTTTAATGAAGTTTTCAAAGTTGGGTGATCTGTAATGTAAGCCGCAGCAATGAGGCGACTTTCACTTACCTATCACAATGTTCTCCGTCTGATTGCCACAAAGTGCAGTGTGATGACCTGTCAGCTGTCTCAATGTGTGGCATATTTTTGAAGTTCACTTGGAAGTTAGTGATAAAAACAAAAAACATTATCTCCAGGTTGAGGCACATGAAAAAGCTCCAATGTTTTGTATTAGGATGTAACAAAAATAGCCTTCTGGTTTTTACATCTTCAAGTAAAATGTTGTCTGGTTTCAGGTGAACACCACATGTAATGGTGTCATTAAATGTTTTTATAACACAAAAATAAATAATCAGAATCAAATGACAGAAACATAATGCTTCCAGGCAGAAAGGAGTTTAAGCGACTATTCAGGAACCACTGATCGACGTTCAGTTTTTAATGTTCAGTGTTTCTTTTTTGGCCTCTTAAAAGAGACTGAAAGTTTGGTAGAACACAGTGCACAAGCAATACCAATCTCAACAATAAATAAATGTAAACAGGTTACTACTAAAAATCTTATTTGATTTATTTTCATTCACAACCATCTCTGTGGCTTACATAGAATACTCTGCCAAAGAAAGCAAAACACATCCAGTGAGCAGCAGTCCTGGTGATGTAAAAGACCAGAGCAGGCAAAAGTAACTCAAATGAACATTTTCTACCAGCAGATTATGTAGAATACCATCTCCTGGTGCACAAGATGTCTAAGCATGTAGACCTTGTTCCAATGGGGACAAAATTTGTAAAATTTGTAATTTGATGCAATTTCAGCAGGAACAGTTTGCTTTCACTCTAATTTGTCAAATAAACTGATCATTTTGAAAAAACCTGTTTACCGCTGATCTGTGGTGGCGATGCACCAAGAACTACTGAAGGAAAGGACACAAAAACCTCTGCAGAAGACACTCAGTGCAACTCCCTGCTTTATGAAATGTAAACAAAAATGGAGTGGTGTCAGACTTTAACAGTCTTTTGGCAAAAGACCAAGAGCTATTTCTCCTGCTAACGCTAGACTTGCAAGTTTGTTCTGGTTGTATTTAATCAGAACGCCCTGTGCTGTAGTCCGCTTCTTGCTTTTGGAATGGTCTCTGGTCTGCTTGGCATTCAAATAGGCATTCAAACTGCACCAGAGTTCACTTCGGCCTGGCCAAGTCCTAAGTTTTTAGGTGGACCAGAGTTGTTTTTTTTTTGCTGAGCATCACTTTCTAGGCAAATGAACCAGAGTTTGATTAAAGCAGACTAAACAGCGGTTATGTGAATACATCTTCAAAGTATATCAGGTAGGTCTGTAGAGGGCCACACGGGGAAATAAAACACTGGAGCTAACAGTAGATGTACGTTAACATGAACTTATTTAGCTCCAATTAGCAGATAAAAGACATCTTAGGGTGGGTTGCAGAAAAGGTTGATATCAAATACAGTTCCATCTAACTTTATGGTCCAAAATGGGCAATAGGTATGTGTGTGTACAAAAAGAATATCAAGGTTATCATGTGATGGTTGTTTCATTGCTGAGCATAGAAAACACAGCTCAGAACCAGAATCAGGAGGGTCAGACAGTAAAAAGGACACCAATACAATATCACAAAGATTTCAGTGAAATTGTTTATAATGTCAGTTTTCTTCACAAGTAGCAAAAAAAAAAAAAAGGACTTTGTGGAGCTGAATAGAAGAAAATGCACTCAGAATGGTATGAATGGTACTGAACCACAACTTTGGATCACCTCTATGCTGCCCCCAACCTCCAGATCCAACTACCTTTAATCAGCTGGGAGACAGCTAGCCTCTGCAATGTTGCACTGGCGGATGGGGTCTGACCATTTAAACCAGCATGTTTTCAACAGTGCCAAGTCAGACCTTCCATTCAGAGAGCCTTAAAAACATAAGAAAACTCAGCTACAAAAGAAAGAGAAAATGAAATATCAAATAAGTAAAACAATAAGATAAAGGAAATGTAGCAGAACCAGTAGTGATCCTAAATGGATCATGTATATATATATATTTTTAAGGTTTTTATGGTACTAGTCACCTTTCTTACAAATGTAGCTGGACAGGAAGAAGGTCTGAGAGAGAAAGGAAATCCAGCAAATTCTCTGGGGCTGGGAATTAAACCAGAATGCACTCTGCATGTGCATTCTACTGATTCTACTCATAGTTTAAAATATACAATTATTATTAGTCTCTTATGGAAATAATAATTTCAAATGGTGAAGATAACAATACTTCATTTGTTGGAAACATTCGAGTTCATCATTACTTTTTGGACTCTGACCAATTGTTTTCCTGATCATTTTCAGCCCCTGAACATAAAGGTTAAACTGGCAAACTGGTGCGACGCTAAGCCAAAGTGATATTTCTTATTTTCAGTTTATCTCAGCAATGCATTGTCTTACCTTGTGATAAACTTGCTGGAATTTCCACTTAGGGCAGGGGTGTCAAATTCCAGTCCTCAAGGGCTGCTGTCCTGCAATGTTTAGATGAGCCTCTGCTGCACCACACCTGAATAGAATAATTAGGTCATTAGCAAGGCTATGGAGAACTGATCTACACAAAAAGGAGGTAATTAAGCCATTTCATTCCAGTGTTTTGTACCTGTGGCACATCTAAAAACTACAGGACACCGGCCCTTGAGGACTGGAGTTTGACAGCCCTGACTTAGGGGATAATTGGCAATTGTCTTGGATGATCTTCAGTAGTGGTCTTTCTAGTTGAATAATTGACCCTGAATTTCTTCTATAAATAGTTTCTAACCCTTAAAAACTTGTGGTACCTTCCTGTTTCCCTCTCGTTTTACCTACCATTCTGCCATACCCTTCTTCCTATCAATATCCATTGTATTTTACCCCAGAATCCTGATACTGAATATGCAGTACAGGAATTCTCAAACTCCCACATTTCTGAAAGTGACCCAAGATTATGAGAAACAAAGACGAGGTAAATGCCGTCATCCACCCGAAGACAATGAGCTGTTTTGTCCGGTGTCATGGCATTATGTTTGAGATTTTAAACAAAGAACTGAACCACAGACAATATCTGCTAGGAAACAGAGAAGGGTCTTAGCTGCCACATCAAAAAGGAGAAAAAAGGCATAGCATTTGAAAGCCTAAAGGCTTAAACTAATACAAAAAGTCTAATCAGACTAGCAATCCCTGATGTTAATGAAGGTGTCACACATTGCACAAAGAAAGTTGTGCCTGGCAATCTTCCATTTTTCGGCTGCCTACACCAGTGACATTTCATCTCACATTCAAAGAGCACTGAGGCCCCTTAATGAAATGCATAATTAACATATTCTAATTGTGCTGAGCACAGTGATGGTTTTGACAGAGCTCACTTTCCATGTCTAATTCAATGCTAATTTAATCTGTTCTTTTCCCGCCGACATGACCTTTCTTGATTGAGTTTCACCGCAAAGAATTTTTTGATGGATTGATTTATCAACCTCTTGGAATGCAACAAAAGTGCCCCTTTTTAGACAGACGATGGAGAGGGGGAACCGGCGATGACAACTGCAGATGAAATCAAGAGAGTGTGGAGGAAAACAATTTGATATTTTAAAATTAAGCGAAGCTAGGTGAGCTGTATAGAATTACAGCCCATGATGCATTGTGGTATTAAAAGAGTACTGAGCAGAGCATAGCATTCTGAATCCTGCAGGTCTAATGACAACATTTGTCAGTCAGTACCAGAACATTGCCTAAGCCACTCAGCTGGCACACCTTTAACATGAGGATTAGAAGGAATTTAAAGGCATCTTTATGACAGAAAGAGCAGAAGATACCAGTACTATTCATGGACCTTCTTAATCTGAGTATTTACCAAAGGTGGATGCTGGGTAGGATGCTAAGACTGTCTCTGCCCACTCAGCTGTTGCAATTTCTGTTGTTCTCCAAAATGAAAAAAGGAAAATTATATTCTGGAAACAAGAGGACTCTGACCTGGCATATTCTACTTTACTGTCAGTAAAGTAGAATCAATACAGTTAGTTTATTCCATTTATAAACCGAAGCTCAAATATTATTATTATTAAGATTACTGTCAATCAGACTTTAGTTGATACTCTTCAAAGGAAAAAAAAACGTAAAAGTTTGCTGTTTAAAGAGGGCTGGGTCCAAGCATGTTTGAGGGAAGCTTAGTGGAAGGATAAAGTTTGATAAATAAAAAAAAGACTTGTAAGAAAGTCCATTGGGTTTCCAGGAAGTCTTGATACACACTCCCCAAACGTACCAAGGCCTGTTTTAGTGACGTTGGTGCCATCGTGGTGGATTGACCAAAAACTCCCCTGTTTAGAGTCGGTTTGAACCACAACAAAAGGAACATTGACCAACATATTTGATGTGCAGTGATGGCTTTTAATGATGGCACTTGACAAAATGCAATGTCTGTTACTGGTTTTCACAATCGTTGACTGTAGGATGTGTTTATGATGTTTTTATATTTTTATGATGTAAAGCACTTTGAAGTGCCTTGTTGCTGAAATGTGCTTTACAAATGAATGTGATTGATTGATTGAAATAAATCATTTATAGGGGGAATATTAGAGAGGCCAAATCCAACAATGCAGATGAGTGAAATAGAGCAACTGTTCATTGCTCAATGAAATCATACTGCATTGCATGCTGGGATTGTGTGCTAACTTGCAGCTCTGCTGAAGGCAATGATGACAGTGAGAAGAAGAGAAATAGGAAAATATATGTAAAAAGAAAATAATTGGCTGTCAGATGTTTATTTTATTTTATTTTCATGGTATCTTTATATAATGAAAGTAATGTAAAAAAAAATCCAACAAAAAAACACTTGATAGATTTTTATATGCATTAGCTATTTAGGTTTAGAGCGCCCCTATAACGTGGACCTCTGGTATTCACACAGATTAGGGACCAAAATGTGTTGCAAATAGCTGAAAATCCACAGATATATAAGCCAAAATATCCATTAATACACACAGTGGAAATGGCCCTGCTGTTCCACAGAAGCCAACATACACGGCCTTCTGTATCTCAGCTCTTTGGAGTGTGGCCAATCAGGAAAGCAGCTATAGGTTTGGCTGCTTTACAAACCCAATGTTACCTTAGAGCAGGGGTCTCAAACTCCAGTCCTCAAGGACCGCTGTCCTGCAGTTTTTAGATGTGCCACAGGTACAAAACACTGGAATGAAATGACTTAATTACCTCCTCCTTGTGTAGATCAGTCCTCCAGAGCCTTGCTAATGACCTAATTATTCTATTCAGGTGTGGTGCAGCAGAGGCACATCTAAAAGTTGCAGGACAGCGGCCCTCCAGGACTGGAGTTTGAGACGCCTGCTTTAGAGAGTCAAGTAGCATTGTTCCCAGGTATTTCAGCTTCACAAGATGAATTTTTGGAGAACATCTTAGATAACCTTTACAACAAAATCCTTCTAAAGAAAAAATTTTTGTGAATAATTTGGAGTTACGTTCCACAGAAAAATCCAAACCAGAAAAATGATGAAGTCCACTGCATTATTGGAATGAATTACCTCTTAGACAAAATTTTGATTCATTGACTTGCATAGGTCTTTAGCTTATAACTCATAGATTGTGTGTTTTTTGTTGTTGGCAGTGCTCTTCCTTCCTCTCCATTATTGTTCCTCACGTTTCAGACAATACATTTTTTATGCAGGATCGTGAATGAAAACGGAAATGACAGTATTCCCTTCAACGTCTGATTCTGTGTCCCAATGTGAGGCCAAACATAGGTGGAGAAATTAGGGGAGAAAGCTGGGGATGAGGAGGAATGTGGAGCTGTCAGTCAGTCAGTCAGTAGGAAGGGGGATTATGCAGAGCTCAGAGCAGTAATTGAACACCATCGGGCCCGCCCTCATTTACATCTCAGCCTTCTGCTGCCTTTGATTGGCAGCTGTACATGAAATGCCACATCAGTTGAAAGTATGTTGTGAGCTGGCACTAACAATCCCGTGGCTCCGGGGAGACCTGCCATATTGTAATTTGGTTATCAGGCATGAAGGAAATAATTCTAAGTGCCAGGAAATGTGAAGCAGAATAAATGCTTCATTGCTGCAAGTTGCCCAGGGTGACAGTTCTTATTTAATGTACAAGCGCGTCCCGATGCCTGTAGATTTAAGCAGCAAAGGAGGTGAAGAGAGATGTAAACTAGAAGGTGGGGAATTTTGATAAGAAATAAAAAGCTGCACGGACAAAAACATACAGATAATCAATAACAAATTTACTATTTTCCAGTCATTCTTTGTCTGAATGAACAGGAGAAGCAGGCATATTTTGGGGTATTTATTTTCAAACTCCCATTTTTGGGCTCATATGGGGAATTTGCAGACAAAGGGAATGAGCACAGAAGTAATGCAGATTTGCGCGTGCCGTTGCATCATTTGCTTGACATGTAGTGAAAATGGGTCCTGAGCCAGCCACTTCTCTTAAGTGGCTCGGGCCTTATTTGTTTTGATGCACTGTTTTTGCACAGGGAGTCTTTTCTCTTGAGATGGAGCTGTCACATTGTAAAAAGAAGCCCCCGATGCTGGCAGCAGCCCCCGGGCAAAATGAAAACAAGTAAGTGGCATAGATAAATCATGCCAGCCAGCGTCTTGTTGATGAATCAGATAAGACCAGAGCATCTCAGGAACGCAGGGCTTAATGGAGGTCCCTGTGGCAGCTGTGGGTGGGTTTATAATGGCTGCTGAGTGTTTCTTTTGTTTACTTGCAATTATAACAGATCCAGCTTTAGACAGACAAACAGATACAGACAGACAGACAGACAGACAGACAGACAGACAGACAGACAGACAGACAGACAGACAGACAGACAGACAGACAGACAGACAGACAGACAGACAGACAGACAGACAGACAGACAGACAGATAGACAGATAGATAGATAGATAGATAGATAGATAGATAGATAGATAGATAGATAGATAGATAGATAGATAGATAGATAGATAGATAGATAGATAGATAGATAGATAGATAGATAGATAGATAGATAGATAGATAGATAGATAGATAGATAGATAGATAGATAGATAGATAGATAGATAGATAGATAGATAGATAGATAGATAGATAGATCACAGACTTCCCTGAGAAAATATGAAAATGCACTTTGCAAAATATATTTTTTTAGTAACTCTGGCTTTATTTGAAGAGAGTAACAAGTGTCTGAAGCTAATATCAGGAACAACTGAATATGTTTCTGTGGAATAATTTTGGCTCACTCTCCTTTGCAAAATTGTTTTAAATCAGCTACAATGGAAAGATTCGAGTCTGAATGGTCTGTCTAAAGTACAACACTTGCATCTCAGTCAGGTTTAAGTATTTATTTTGACTAGACCACTCTAACATGACATACAGAGACAAATGTAATATTGTGCTTTGGATCATTTCCCTCTTGTATGACCCAAGTGCGCTCATAATTAAAGTCACAAACTGATGGCCAGACATTCTAATTTCAAGAAGACATCTGGGAGGGTAAAATATGTTTTGAGTTTTTGCGGGGTTCATTGAAGAAATTCAGGTCAGATTAGCTCCACTTATTCCAATATATGTCATCCTTATAATTACATTCATCCCAATAATTTCAATTCCTTAGACTTTTTAAAACTGAACCTAAATATTTGTGTCTAAGTATGTAAGTACCGGTTTTTGTTTTGGAGAAAAAGTGGTACATAGGGCCTACTAGACAAAGTTATTCATGACCAACAGTCATGAGAGGTTTATGAGGTCATTTCTATACTATTTGGAGCTTCATATTGTACAATATAGAAAATTGTTCACAAACATTTAGAATGGAGGTCCCAATAAATTAAGAGTGCACAGAGGTCAGAGACATGCCAAAGAACCCAGTGTTGTATTTATCATGATACAAACTTTCAGTGTAGTAAATGCTACAGTCTTTCTCAACAACTCATGAATAGCTGGAATCTGCAAATACTTGAATATTCCTTTAAAAATGCTTATAGCTGCCTATGCTAATAGTTCAAGAACCAAATTCACCTTTGGTTCTTGAACTATTACACAATGGAAACCATCTTGACCCTTCTGCACTTCTACATGCCCAGTTATGATGCAAAGTGGTATATTTGGTAAAAAGCAAACAAAGTATATCAGCACAAACATCTTTTGCTAACTTTAGGGCACAGTGGTGGAAGTTTCATGATTTGTGCTTGTTTTTCAGCTAGGAGGCCAAAGTACCTTTGAGTCACCAATTGGACCATCAAATTTTAATACTTCTATTGCTAAGAAGTATTTAGAACCCTACAGTCAAATGTGAGGCCATCTGTCTGACATTTAGAGGTTAATTGGATCATACAACTGGACAACGAACCCAAACAGAGAAGAGTAACTGACTACATAATCCGTTGCTACAGTAGTAGAGAAGATAGGTGGGTAGGTAGGTAGCGAGGTAACTAGGTAGACAGATAGATGTTTGGTTCTACACAGGTATTTATTCATAAACTAACAGGGTTAAGGAAAGTGGCCTCTGCCATCATTCCTCATGTGAACAGACTGACGGAGAGTCCTGATGGCTGACATCCCTGGCAGAGTGCGGATCATTTGTCCATAGGAACAGGGGCTGCTCGGTTCCAAATGCCTTGGTGTGTGGTTCCCAAACAATGGGCTCAATGCTGGGCTATTATCCCCTGTGTCAGCAGGGATTGGCCTCCCATTTGAAGAGGTCCACTCGTCTGCATCCATGCCACTTTGAGGAGCATCATTAGGGGGGCCTGTCAATTTCCAAACCATGTGTTATCTGGATGCTATAAATAACGTGCATCATTCCCCTGTATATTTGTCTTCATACTGTCCATCCAGCTGTGTACAGGCCTGAGCAGATCTCAGCTCTGTGCCAAATGATCTCTGCTGTTTCTTTCTTAATTTAAACTGATGGTGTAATTTGCTGTCAGCAAATTATATATTCTGAAATGCTGATTTTATAAGTCTCTTTGTCCCTGTTTTTAAAAGCTTTTAATCTCAGCGTACGCTATACTGCAGAATGCATTGACTGACGGGTGACAGGTGTTCTGCAAATCTGATGCGCATCACATTTAATAACATCTCTGTTGATCATCTGTCACAAGTAACATGCATGAATGTAAACCGAATTACACGTCACGCTGGATTCTTGCTTTTGCTGATCAAAAAAGGCCTCTGAAGGGCCAAGACAGGCCTAGGCCATCATTATTCCACTGTGAGCTAGCGCTCTACTAGTAGCTTTTCTCAGCTCATGGCCAAATTGGCTGGATGTCAATCCGTCTGTGTGTTGTGAGGTGTTAAGAAGCCTAATGATGTCTGCTGTTGGCTCCTCCATTGTTTGGATGTTGATTGTCCTCTGCAGGTGAGGCTGGATGAGCTGAATGTCCTCTGTAATATCACTGATGAAATTCTTGATTTAGTTTTTTATCGGTGTGAAGTGAAATGCTGGATGTGCATTATTGGCTAAATAATAAGACGGGAAAGAGAGCAGTCATGGGTTTTAGAGCAAAACCTTAACATTTCAGATTTATGCCTAAATTTTGTAATTTGCAGAGATGAGTCATTGGATGAAGGTGAAAGAGGATTTTATGTTGTAATGTTCTGTTTGCAGAGATTTATATGTGATGTGCGCTTCTGACACGTCTCTGAGTCACTCTTTTGGCTTGTGTGTAAGTCTCCCTTTGGCGTTGCCACTCTGGGTTATGTGGATTGCCTGTGAAGATGTTATATCTTGGAAGCACTTAGAATCCCCCCAGAGAATTGGCCTGTAAACCATCATTAGGGATCGAAGGAAGTGTTAAGTCTTTAAAATGTTTGATCCGTTTGACGTGCCGTATAACTCGTTTTATTCTCAGTGACAAACCAAACCACCGAAACTGATGTATGATCATGCTGACGAAAATCCAATTTACCCTCTTTGAGTTTATTTTTCCACTAAATTGGTAAATTAAAGATAACATAAAGCCAAAGCTCTAAATTTTGTATTGCTAATTTGCATGCCCAGTGAATGGGGACTGAGCACCACTCTGTACGTTGTGCACATTGTACATGCTTAAGGAAAATACGGATATTAATAAAGCTGATTTCTGATTGGAAGTTTCTGAAGATTTGCTAAATTAAAGGGCCATATTACAATTTTTGTAAGGAAGCTAGGCTGCATTTCAGTATTTGAAACTCAAAAGCTAACATTATTTATTTAGTTAAAGCTGAACTGGATTATTCTAAACTGAACTGTAAGAGTGTAATGATGCATCCATCCATTTTTTGCAAACTATATCACAAATAATATAACCAGTCCAGGTTTGACTTGTACATACATTGTTGGAATGCTTTTTTGATTTTAAGACAGTTTTGATACCAAAAACGTCATGAAATCATTTCAGCTTTAGTCTCATTCGAATCCTCGACAACTCACAACCTTGCAAAAGCCAGATAACATTTGTTTTATGTTTTCCAATTTCTTTTGTAATTTTTAATTTTCAAAATTACAGTCATAATTTTGCAAAGTAGAGAAATCCTTTAACTATGGTAGAAAAAACTGCTTCAAGTCAATCAGAACCAAATCTGGAGAAGCGGCATTAGATTTTCTGTTCCTCTAATCTGAAACAAACTTCCAGAAAACTGAAAGAATGCTAAAATACTGAGTTAATTTAAATCAAAGTAAAACCTCATCTGCTCTGAGTTGCTGTCAAGTAATACAAATTGGAACATCTTTAATTATACTTTATTCAAACCTTAAATCAATTTTCTTTTTTTGCCTTTATAATGTAATCCATCTTACATTGTTTCATATATTCATCTCAGTGTGCACTTTGAGTTGTATCTATGCACATAAATATACTTGAAGCTTTTTTGCAAAGCGAAAACTCTATGCTCTATTACAACACATAATTAACTGGGTTTTTCAAAAGTGCTATAATGTTCTGCTTCCAACAAATTATGCAAAATGGTATAATTTTTCCATAGACCTAGTTTTTTCTCACACAGAAAATTTTCGTTTTCTAAGGAGTAGCTGACTCAGCACACGAAGCCAAGTATTCTTAAACATTTTGATTCTGCTGAGCCGCTATGCTAAGTTGTTTCCTCTGTTTTGTTGTGATTTGTGAATATATTTTTCTACAACATATTTTCTTTGTGGTTCCATTTAACGAAACTCACAGAAAAAGTCATTTTCCTCTTTACTTACTTTATGTGCTTTCTACATCTCCATGTGAACTGTGTAGAGCGCTGCGCCCAAGTGTCTTCATCATAGGTGCCGGTTTGTTGGGTCTTCAAGTTTCTTCTCTCAAACAGCATCTCTGTTGATTTTCCCTCCTCATTGGATAAATTACTGGCATAAATATAAATATAAAGTCAAACTTTAACACCTCAAATTTGAGCTACCTTTGCACTTGGGTGAGACTCGCCCAGTGAACAATTTATATATTAACCACCGCTGCCTAAAGCTTTAACAGTATCTAATTCTAATTGTGGATGTGCTGTGCAATGAAAAAAAATAGATCTGGCAAAATAGTAGATTTTCCCCTTATCTTTTATCTTATGGACTCTGTAAGAAAGAACCACTTTGACTTTTGATGCAGTCAGGCAAGACAGGGTTTCACATTTAAGTTTGACGTCTTTGACAATTGGGGAGAAAGGCAACCTTCACAAGTTTCAAGCACACATGAAACTTCAGATCAGCTGTATGTTTAAAAGTGCAAAGGGAAGTCACCGCTCTCGACTGAATCAACATTTCAAAGTCGTCATGGAGCCCTTGACTTCTGTGGCAGATCACAGAGGAGTGTATTGGCAAGGCTCATTTACATTGTTCAGAAAATCTGGTGCCTGGTCTGTCTCTCAAAGGAAAATACCCGTTTGCGGAGCTTTAAGTGCAACTTTCTGTCACCGACTCAGCGAGGGAAAAAAAAGGCAGTCAATTAATCAAATAAATAGTTAATAAAATGCAGTAACTGAAGTAAAAATTACTCAAATGGAGATGTTAATTTGCTTAATTTCCCTGCACAATAATGTTTTTTAAAAGGAAAAGAAGTTTGAGTGACTCCTTGAGCAAGCCAGATCTGTGGATCTGTCAGTTGATTAGTCCTCTTGATTACCATTTATAAGAGGCCCCAGCGCTCTATTATTTGCATTTCTATTTAGCCTTGATTTTGTGGAGGGCACACCGTGATTAAACTTGTCACAAGTCTTGATTGACAGGGTCATATCTTCACATTCCACTCTGCTGAAATAAGAAAAAAAGGAAAGTAAAATAGACACAAGATGTGTCAGTTTCCTTTCGCTTTCCCTTCTTCCCTTCCCTCTGCCGAACTCAGCATACTCCCCCTTTTTCTTCTCCCTCCCACTCTTCCTCTCTTACAATCTCGGTCAGGAATGTTTTAATTTTAGGGATAGATTCTGCCTGTCAAGCGAGACTGGATGGCTTGTAGTTCAGACGATGAGATGTGATGGGTGTAAAACAATAAAAAAAGGAGAAGGAGATGTGAGAGAACAAAGAGGAAAAGAGCTCCCTTTTATTGGACAGATTTAATTACACTGAATAGAGATTAAGGCAGGCAATCCACTGAGGTGTGAAATTAACCCTTGATTACTGATGAAGCTCTGAATGAGAGGCTGAAAACAACAGTTAGAGAAGATTGACCACTTGGTAGCAGTAATTATTTCAGATATCACTTTTTCCCCCCCTAACATCTGGATAGGTATTGCTGGCTTGCATAAATGAATGAGGGGAATGGGAAGCTACATTATTAACCAGGCAGAAAACGCTAACAGAGAAAGACTTGACATGATCTGAAATCTAGCAGCTTGCTTGCATCAGAGATTACTAACCTTTCTGTTAGACTCGGCTCTGTCCCTGGAGGGAAGTGGAGCCACGGAAAAAAAAAAAAAAAAAAAATTAAAAATGCAGAAATGAGTTGATGCAATCTGCTCTCTCCAAATGATGTTGTGGTCTCACTGTTTGGATGTTTGATACGCATCACTGTATCTGTATTAACTATGTTAAGATGGTGGACAGTTGAGCATTGGACGGTTAATTTAGCCATGCATTCACACGCTGATTTATATTGCTCTCCAGATAGAGGATCTCAAAAGCGCACACCCCTGGTAAATTACTTGGCTTTTCAAAATAGAAAACTGTTCCAGCCTTGTGTATCTATCTTGTCTGTTTCAGCTGAACACAAATCAATCAGTTAAAGGAGAACAATTGTAATAGTAAGAGCACAAAAGACCAAAATGGTCCCATTTTATCAAGGTAGCAGTCAGGGGAAGGGTACAAATTTCCTAGAGGCTAACAGCAACCCTGAAAAAAGCTGCTGGCATTTCACTATCTTCACAGTGGTAGCAGCACCTTGACCATCTGTAGGCAGATCAAACCAATAATGATGATGTCATCTGCAATAGCCACTTCACAACAAATGTCATCTGGAGGCATTTTACAATAAAATGCAATTTCAGTTCATTCACCCATACATTCCAATTGATGCAGATGAGCTCAGTTCATTATTAAAATTATTTTAAAGTTTTTGACTTGTTTGCACTCACATGTAGCATTCAGTAGACAATCTCTTGAGTTGTTGACTTTACATCAATCCGTCACACTGAGCATACATGCAGTAAGAGTGGAGAGGAAAAACCCCTCTAACAGGAGGAAATCTTCAACAGAACCGGACTCACTGTGAGTGGCCATCTCCCACCCTCAACTGGGGGTTTTAGAAGACAGAGCACATACACAAAAAGTAACAGAACTGATGTACAAGTACTTCCTGTGAAAGGAGCACTTTTCTAATGAAAAGTAAAAAGTTAATAGCAGGGGAGGGTGAACATTTTGTTAAGTGTTTTTTTTTTCAGATTTTGGGAGTAATCACACCTGGATCAAAAGATTGTGAAATTGTGTTTAATAACATTTATTCCATTCCATTATATTTTTTACAGAAAGCCAGGCTGCTTTGAATTGCTTTTCCACATCATAAATGAAATCATTTTTGAAAACTGCGTACTGTATTCATTTTATTTTGTCAGATATTAAAATCTGTTTGATGATCAGAAGCATTTATTCTTTCCCATTAACAGTTATAGGCCCGTAACAGAATAAAAAAGCAGCTTCCTGATGTCCTTCTGAAGTATTCCTGTTGGTTAGTTTTACTTTATTCTTTAACTGTCTGCTTCTCAGCTTAAACAGACATCTCCTTTGCTCTGTGAAACTTTCCACTCTCCCTTAAAAAAAAGAAACTGTTCAGAAAAATGTGTTATAATGGGTTGCTAGGCCGAAACGCCTCCTCCTACTTCTTATCCCTAACCGTGCGTGCATGACAGCATGCATACAATAAAATATGTACGCTGTCTTGTACATTTCATTCCTCGTGCTGAACGGACAAGGAAGGAGGACAGAGAGGAGAAATAAAGTGCCATAATGAATCTAAAAGGCATAATTCATTCTGATCAAACGCGCTCAGGGATGAGTCATGCTCCGGTGAACCCTTCTGACCACTGATGGCTCTTCTACAGCAGGAAAGAGGCTGAGGCGGGATTGACGAGCACACATAAATTCTAATTATTCCCAACGTATGCGATCCTGCAAATGGCCGTCCTCACAGTGGTGGCTCATGACGGCTTTCTCTAACAAAACCCCCACTCCATTCTCCAAATGTCCCCTCAGACTTTTTTCTTTTTTTCTTATGAAGAGCTCTCACTGGAAACCTGGGAGAGGGGACGCAGAGCAGAAAGGAGAAAAACACAGCAGCTCCGATGCTGTTGCTAGGAAAAAGAAAGGTATGATGATCAATTAATCCAGGCAGTAATTGGATGAGTGTGTATGTAAAGCGGTAATGCTGTAATGAAAGTCATCCATTGTGCACATTCTCTCTCTGGCCGGTGAACCATCCCCCTCATCATCCTTTGGATCTCAGGTGCTTAGCCATGCAAATCTGTCTGACAGCCCAGTACATCTCTGTCTGCCTAATTGGACAGTATAGAGTTGTTTATGGATATTGCAGACATTTAGGACTCGGTTGGGGGCTGCTCAAAAATCATTAGCAAACGGCCCCTGTTACTGGACTGTCAGCCTCACATCACCAACGTCAAAGCCCTGCACAAAAAAAAAAAAAAAAAATGTTTTTCTCTGTCAACAACAGGGAGCTCCTTATTTTAAAAGGAGCAGTATACTTGCTGAACATTCAAATATCATCTCTAGAAATGGCAGCGTGTGGCTCTTACAGATTGTTTTATCACAAATCATTTGTTGTGCAAGGAAGGTGGTGGCTTAATTAGAAATAAAATCAGCTGTGTTAATTGCTGTAGGTGTTTACATAAAAACTATTCATACAGTATGAAGCTTTTTACATTTACTATCAACCATCAGCTTGAATGTTTTCCAACTTGGATTTTATGTGGCAGACCAAAGTAATCTCCAAATGAAAAATTGATGGTAGTGTACATTTGGGTTCATTAACTACCCCTAAATAAATCTAGTGCAAACACGGTCATGGCAGCATCATGCTATGCAGATGCTTCTCTTCAGAGGGAACAGGGAAGCTGGTTGGAGTAAATAGGAAAATGGATGGATCCAGAAAGAAATTCAAAAAAGCTTTGAAAAACTTGACATCACAGTTGAACAAAATTAAACTGAAACAGAGAAACTAAACATGAGTTAGGTTTTTTTCTCAAGTTTGAGCTCAATATTTTATATTTCATGTGTGGTTTAAATAAAACTTTTATGTTTGAGGGGAATAATTAATGGTGCAGTGGAAAAGGTGTGCACAACTTTACAGTAATCATTTGTCAGTCTTGGTAATATTCCACCATAAGGTTTTTCAACTCAGATTGTGTTGTCGTCCACAGCCATCTTCTTGTTGCTCTGTGGATTTCCTGGCAGACCTAGTTGTGGTTTTTGGTATCAGGTACTCCAAATTCTTAATTTTCTTTTCATTAACTCATTCATTTGGTTGATTTGGATGTATGCATTCTGCCATAAGGAACTGGCTTGAATGTTTTACTTTATAGAAAAAGTTTCTGTCTTGCAGCTCTGCTCCTTGTTCCAGAAACACGGACCAATTGGTGCATATTTTGTCAACTGGCAACGCCACTAGTACTTCCCAGAAAGTCCTGGAGTGTTGTTGTTGGCGCCTCAGCAACCTTCATGGCCAGTTTCTATCTTGTCTTTTTATTAGTTTTCTAGAAATTTCTGATTCCCAAATATTGTTGTCCCATCTTGTCCAGCCCCTGCTTTTTCACAATTCAGTATTTGAGGATTTTAAAATTTAATTCCAAATAATTCCAAATTATTCACAGTAAATCTGCCTATTCACAAATTCTTCTGTAAAACATATATTTGAAAGAAAATGCAACTAATGTATTAGAAGTATTTGTACTTTTTGGTTCCTAACACCTATAAATACTGGGGAACTGTGTGTATCGTGCCCTTTGTTTTGGACAGATACATTTGCTCAATGAGGCTTCAACTAAAATGCAAGAATGGACAAATGTCTGGAAAATCCTACCAAGACAGCTGAACGTTATTTGAAGTTCATCTAAATGCTAAAATTATTGCAAAATGAGGAACAGGGTAAGTGCTTAAATGTCTACACACTTATATGACCAGGTAACTGCAGGTTATTATTATTATTATTATTTTGTACATTTCCCCTAAGACTTTTTAGATAAATTGTGCAGCATATGGGCCAAAAAAGTGGAAAAAAGTGGAAAAAAATGGGCATGCCGTGGTGGCATAGGGGATGGCTTGACCCATGACCCTTGAGTCCTCGACGCAGCCATCGCTGGTTCAACTCCCTGACCCATGATATTTGCCACATGTCTTTCCCCCCTTCCTGTCAGTCTACTTTCATATAAGGGACACTGGAGCCCACAAAAGACCCCCTGGAGGAGTAAAAAAAGGTGGGAAAAATTAGAATGATTTCTCCTGGTGTTAAATTTTTGCATCACAAATACCACTGGAGTTTTATAAGGGATGTTTACAGTTTTTATATCTCCTCTATGTTGTTCAGCCTGGTTCTGGCTTTGCAGATGTAAAAGTCTTCCAAACCTAATTTTATTTCCCCCTCATCCTGCTGAGAACTGACTTCAAACTTTCCTCTGTTAACAGGCTGAATGTTCACTCTCCTGATTGGCATGAGGGACTCTGCCCCATCACCAGAGAAAGAGTTGCTACTTTACGTTTCTATGCACCACAGTTCTGTGTCATGACAGCATTTCTCAGCCAGTAGCTTCCACACTAAGGACCAGGGCAGAGTTTTGAATGCCTCTACTTTATGCAAAATCATGATCTTTTCATAAGCCTAAGATTTTTTTTTTTTTTCTTTTTTGCTTTTGCTTAACCAAGCAGTTTTATTTCTAAACTTTGACAAAGTATATTAATGGCAGTAGTAGCAGTCCTAATTTTTTCCCATTTGTTTCACTTTAGAAGTTTTCCTTTTTAATGGTTCATTTCTTAGAAGTTTTTGTGAATCAGAATTAATGCTTCAAAGTTGAGCTGAATATAACAAGTAGGACAGTTTCACACAGTAAGCTGTATAAAACAAGTTTTATGTTTGCCAAAAATAAGAGTACAAATAAGAAATGTAGAACTCTGAAGAGTTGTCAAAATGTTGGCAAGTTTTAGGAAAACGTGGATCCTTGTTTTGACTTTATCTGCTTTTTATGTGATTTATGTCATTAGTTGTTAGTTGTGTCTTTGGTGTCACCTTTTGAACACTCGGTGTGTTGCATTGGTGCAACTGCTTGTTATTTTTGCAGTTAGCCATTTTCTAAATCTGAAGTTTTGGTTGTTTCCCTACCAACTTTTATCGGGTATGAAAATAAATCATCTACCAAAGGATGTCACCCACTGCGGGTCAATTTGTACCTGTTTTGGGTGCTTTTTGTCTATACTAGGAAAGTTAATGATCGAAAACAATTTTCCGCTAATCTACACACATTCTGTATCAAAGTGTAAAAGGTAAACAGAGCTCAGTATCATCTGCATAGATACAACACTTTAATGTTGCATATTGATAATTAATACATAGGTTTGGAAGGTAGGTTGTTTTTACATTCTGTGTCTATAATACAAGCTGTAGTAGTGATAGAGGAATAATGCAGGCAGGACAGAAATACCAACTTTGCTAACAGGTGCAACAAAAATTAAGAACGGAAAGAGTGACTAGATTCAAATACTGTGAACATACCAGCAAATACTTAAAGGAAAAATACCAACTAATAAAATATTAGGCTACTAGCAAAATATATTAAACTTGTTGACAAACTAAGTTTTTTTTGGCAATGTTGGAGATAACAGAAGTGTATATGACAACATCATAAATACTAGCCACCAGTTTTTAAAAAAAACAATTAAAACAATTGAATTCTTTAAATTCGTTATTATTTTATGTCTGAGTCAAATTTTCACATAGACCTGGCTTCACATTTTGTCTTTTTCCCAAAACTGCAAATTCTCCTGTCATATTTTAAGCAATCACTCTGAACCCCCCAGTGGCTCCATACATGAGCTGCAGGTTCATCTTATAAATGTTCAAACTGAAGGCACTCTGATTTGCATGGTTGAACATGGTGAGCAAGGGGAATGGGTCAGAGGGACTCCAGACACAAGCTTTTAGACGGATGAGGCGATGCCGAGCTGCACAGGGGTGATGTGCTCATTGCACTGATGTGCCCACCGACACACGGTGAACAAAGGAGGAGCCAGAGGGCTCCAGAAAGCCAAATGTTCGGCACTCTAAACAGTGCAGAATGTCCCGGTATGCCTTTGATCTTTCATCAAAGTTACTTACAAGGGTTCATTAACGCTGATACATATTTAAGACGGACGTATTGCTAATGGCTATAGCTGTGTCACAAAGTGGTCTGCTGTTTTTTTCACACTTTTCATTGTACTTATTTAGTGTGGGTAAATGAAAAAGTTAGCCAAATGAACCTGGCACTAAGTGGAAAAAGTTCACAGACATTTAATAAATGGTTGTAGTCACTGCTACTGCAGCAGAAGAAGTTTGGGCTACTCTTCTTTGCAGAATTGTTTTAATTCTGCCTCATTGGTTAGCTGTGGAATGTGAAAGGCTTGTTAAACATCTCCTGACTCACACTCCTTATGGTTCTGGGGCTGTTTGATTTGTATCAAAGTACTACATTATACAAACAAGTAACCAGTTTACGAAGGGATCTGTCAGTAGATCTTGGAACGTGTAAAAAGTAGATAGCTCAATGAAAGAATGATCTGAAACAAACTAGTCAAATACTCTTTTATGTTGTTTTCCTTTTAGAGATTCCTAACCCTACTTCATGTTGCCATATACTTTCTATTCAATGTATTTTTTTCATTCAACAGGTCTGAGGTAGAAAAACAAATGAAACTGAAACAAAGAGTTAAATTAATCCCTGATTTAACAAACATGGAGAAGAGTTTGGAAACATAGCGTCAGGTTATCTTTGTCTGGCATTAAAATTTGTTTGATTATCTGAAACCTTTAAATGTAGCAAGCAGCAAAACTCTTTCATTTTTTTTCACTGCACTGCATCTCTGTTTGGTTGATGAGAAAACAAGAGATTCTCCTGAATGCATAAAAAACTGAAGAAGGTTGAACTCAGAAGGTGGCACTCAGTCACATTCTATTTTTCCTTCTCATTCCATCTCCCTCTTTTTCTCAGTTTTGCTCTTTAAGCCATTTCATCTTTATAGTCGAGCCAATCAATGGCAAACTAGTGTCTATTGTCTGTTCTGTGCTCAGGCCACTGCCCTCCTGCTGCAGCCCCCATTAAAGAAATGTTTCTTCCCATCAGTGCCTTTACTTATCACTTCCCGGGTGACATTGAACTTCCTATGCCCCGGCCGCCGAGACACATCTCTGAACTCACACAATTACTCTTCATCCCCACTAACAATTTAGTAATGAAGTATTGATTTCCAGATTCTTCTCTTATGGATGATATTAGATTTTGTTTGATAAACTGTGCCTGGGCCTCTAATCTGCACTGTTCCTTTTCCCTCTGTCTGTAAAACAAAGTGCCACTGGAGAGATAATGACCAGGGAACATCGATGAACTCATTTCATCAATTTGTAACACTTGACAATGAAAAAGGGCAGGCATTTTTCAAGCACCAATGTCAAAGTTTATTGCTCTGGGTACGGTCTGATTGGAAGCCAGACGTCTTGAGCAGCGCTCACTTCTAATTTATGGGCCCCAATGTGCCAGTTATTTTTAAAGGAAATGTTTGGATACTGGGAGGATATTAGTGTTGCACCTGGGTTGTCTGATTTCCAGGGCCACCGGGGATTCATGTGTCATGTTTGAAAATACAAAAACAGCAGAAGAGAAGCTGAAAGTCTTGCTATTTGCGATGCAAGGAAATGCTGCTTGGGACATAAATCATGCTGAGGTGTTAACACCCAAGTCACACACGGATGGATTCGAGTGCCACATAACTGCTTGAATTCTGATGCTCTTGCTTAAACTGCTTTCGCTGGATAATAAATGCACCATAATAGAGAAAAAACTCTACAAATAAGGCGTGCATTTTAAAGTGTCGCTGCTGCTCAAAAGGTCACATCTAGAAGACATGCAGTGGGACGCTGGTAAAGATAGGAGCCGTAAATCTCTTTTGTGGTTGTGGTCCTTAGTAACTGGAAATCAATAGGTTGAGGTCAGGGTTATTTCCAATCAATTCTCTTTAAAAAGCAAGTCTAAATAGGTCTGAACAAAGTTTCCATGGCAACTCAGACACAATCTGGCTAAGGTCTGGTCAATTACTTTTTGAATCTCTTTTTAGTTGCTCCTTTTCCCCACTATAAATATAAATTGCCTCTCTTCAAAGTTTCATTTTTTCAACTTACCTTTGGTTGGTGTAAAAAAGTCTGACCTTTTATCTTTTTTGTCTGAAAAACATTGTTTCTTATAGGGCATTCTGAAATTTTTTTTCAGATTTCTGAAGTTAATCTCTAAATTCTGGTTAAAACAAGAATCTGAACTCTGACTTTTATCTCAAAATTGTGAAACTATTTTCTCAGTAGCCCAAATCATCTTCCATATTGGGAAGTTTCAAGAAATTCACAAAAAATTTTAACTCAATCACCAAATTCCTGATTTTAAAACTCGGTGAAGTTGAATTTTATTAAATAATTTCACTGTGGAAGTTTAAAAGAGCAAAATGACCATGAGGAGTGTAAATTCTTTCCACTGAGTATTGGAAGAAATTGTTGAAGAAATAAAAGAACTTCCAAACCAACCCAGATAATGTTTTTTTAAAGTTAAGTGAATATGTTCTGCTGATGATTTCATGACAATATCATCTTACAGAGGAATGTAACACCGCTTTACGTAAATTTAAAACCATATGCTTTTAGTTACAAATGTTAACTAAAAGCATATATACACAGATCATCTCATTGTTAAACCGTTTCTGTGCTGTTCAACTCCTGACTGAAACTGTATCTTTTTCAAATCACGTTCTGAACATTTTCTTGATTTATTGCAACACTTTGTTTTCATTATTTAAGCTGATGTGAATAAAAGCCCTGTTACAGGGGTGTACTAGCTGGGCCAATATTATATGTCCATATTTGCGAGAAAAGGACAAGTTGTGATACGTAATCTTACTCCTTAAAAAGTTGTACGTCTTAACAAGTAATTCAGGTTTCAATATTCTCTTTAAAAAACAGGACATCTGTTAAAGATACTGCCCTTCTCTTATTCACCGAAGATCAGAAGCAACTAAAACAGGGATAAAGGTGGTATAAAGAATTGAACAGATGGTAAATGATCATTCTTTTTAATCCAAATATTACTTGTGTAGAAATCCAGGTTGTGAGTGTGTTTTAAGCCACTTTGTGGTAGCTTGGTGTCAAAATGTGGGTGCACACCCTGGGCGAGACGGCTGTTCAGAGGGAGATTCTATTTATTCATTTGTTTATTTTTACAAGCAATTTTGAACTGATGACTAACACGAGCAGGGAAGTTATTTTAAAAAACAGCCTCAGTGAAGAATGAAGCACTGAGCCACCAAACTGTGAAAAAGTGACATCAGCACCTCACTAATGAAGGATATTTTTGCTGAAGGAAAGGACGGCAGCTTCTTCCTTTTCTTTTTAATACATACAGAGAAATTGAGTCGCTGCACTTCACAAAACTGTTTCATGATTTTATGAATAAAGTTTTTTATCTATTATGTTTCTTTTGTTTTGAGAAAACACTAAATGCTGCAGTAATCTAATTTTAGTTTTGAAATCACAATTTCTAGATTTAAAAAATGTTTGGCATGGCTTTGAATTCAAGTTTGTCTATTGTTGGTGCTTTCAAGGCCCGGCAAGTGTTTCATCTTCTTCCAAAATAAAAGCATACATATTTTCACAAAGTCTGGGAACCAACTAATCAAAATCAATTTGCTAAAGATTGCAAAACGTTTTGGCTCCTCGAAAGCAAAGAATTAAAATCAAAGACAGGGGTGGTTTAAAACTTTTACACAACTTTATGTCAGAGAATTAGGCTGAAATGACAACCTAGAAATATTTGCTTCACAAGCTCACAAAGCCTCCAATTCAAAGTTGCGTTAAGCGATTATGATAAAATAATGAAACAGACCTAAGACAGATTTTCTTAATCCCCTTTTTTTCAGGTTTACTTTCCCCAATTGTTCTTTGAAACAGTTTTCAGTTGCTGTGCAGCTTCTTTTGATTTGCAGAAAATTCTTTCCAACATCCATCTTAAGTCCTCAAATCTTTTAACGCTTTGTAGATGTGATAGTTTTTCTACTAAATGTATCTACACATTGAATATCTGTATGCTCAGTAAGCCTGCATTGCTTGCCATTGCTCAGAGCTTCTCTGCAGACTATTTATCTGAGCAAAGTCAAGTCATTTATTTCCCCTCATTCATCCTGTTAGAACGAGGGGGCCCTTGGAAGAACAGCCAATTTAGACTGAAAATCCCAGTTCAGCTCTGAGTAATCTGATTTCTCTGCTCCTCAGAAATCTACATGTATAGTGCTTATCAACTGGATTACTGGCAGGTAGGAGGAATAACCCAATTTGAGGTTACTTGTTTCTCTGTGTGTACTATTCAGTGTCACGTTGAATTAGACAAGAAGGGCCATTGCTTTGTGACTTCTTGGCTCGTCTTCTCACAGAGCCAGCAGGTTATTTATGCACATATTGTGTTTTTTCCTTTCTTTATTTTAAGAAGATAATAGCTTAAAGGGACGGATTTAACCAAACAGGTTATGCTGAGTGATGCAATATTATGCATACCACTTGAACTTTTTCACATTTCAAAAAAATATGTGAAGGAACTTTTAGAATGTTTTTTTAATTTAATTTTTTTTTTTATAATTATTACGTTTGTTTAGCTTAAATGCTCCCTCATTCCTTTTGATTTTAGTTGGCTGTGCTGTGCTAGCTTGAGAAAGAAGCTGCATAAATTTGACTGGCAATCAGAAAGATCACCATGGCTAATAGCATTTCAACAACATATTATGTTATAATACTGAATGAAAAACAGATTGGATAAAAACATTCAGATAAAAAAAAATGATTATTTATATATATTTATTTGCCTTTTTTTCCCTCATCCCCAGCTTTCTGAGCCTCCCTACTGCCCCCTAGTGGTCTCACACAATTTGAAATACACTGTCTTAATACATTCATACTAACATGATGGATTTTACAAAGCGCTGAGATTTTCAAAGTTTTGCATATTTTTAAAAAATCTATTACTGTTTTAAACTTCTTCAAAACTTTATTCCTAACCTCTCATCTACGTTCCTTCTCTAATGTTCTCTAACAGCTGTATTTATACTGACTGTATTCACATGACTGACTGAATTCATCACACACACACACACACACACCCACACACACGCACACACACACACGCACACACACACACACACACACACACACACACGCACACACGTGTACTGCATTTACTAATTAGGCAAATTCTTCAGGAAATTACTTGTGCTGGATTTTATTTAGGAATATCAGAGCAAAGGGATCTAAATGCAAATGTCCACCACACTTTTCAGATTTTTAAGAGCAAAAAAAAAAAAGTAAAATATTGGATCACATATACTACAATAAAAAAAATATGTTGAGATTTTCTGTGGGACAAAATGTAAAAAAGAAAAATAAACAGAAAAATTATCTCAAATTGTATGAAGATTTTTCACTGATCTAAGATAAATTTTCAGAAACGGTGATATACTGTAGCATGGTCCTGCTGTGATCCAGTGACAGTCGATAAGCGACCTGCTCCTGCGGTCGTCGTCCTGCTCTCTGTGTTGTGGTGAAGGATCACCACTGGTAATGTACCCTCATCACCACAGAGGTCAATATCTGTTCGCCAAGAGCAGCTCTCCCTCCAAAGTGATTATTGATAAAGGATGACACGCTCGTGTAGAAAATATTACACTGTTGTTTCTGCAGGGAAAGACATTGGTTAATATATAAATACAGTGGCGGGAGACTATTCCCTCACCTACTGAAGGACTATAAAAGAAACGGAGTGGAAACCATCAAGGATGCAGGGAGCCATGTCAGTTTCCTTCAGACGTTTTCCTCCTAATATCTTTTAAAGGAAACAATCATCTTTCCTGATGAACCAAAGTGTCCTACAGCAGCCAAGGTCAGGTACACTGACTACACACACACACACACATGCACACCCACACAGGGCTTTGGTAAATGCATCATGTGGTAAACTGTGCATTGTGTCCTCCGATCTTCCCTGCAGTCTACTACAGGGTACATTTTGATCTCAAGGTGCTGAAAGGCAGATGCTTCACATGCTTTTTCACACTAAAGTGATGGCAAGAAATAACACATTAAGATCCCAAGATGGCCTAAGGGCAGCTCTTTTACTGTTTTCTGCACAATGATATCTAGCAGACTGACTTTTAGACATTTAGTTTCAATGCCAGAATGCATTGTAGCTGATAACTGATAAAATATTTGTTACCTGTGAAGACCTTGGAGGGTTTCATGAAAGCAACAAACCAGAACCGAGCAGATATGAAACATTATGACTAACAGCACAAGTTAAGTCCAGTTTCAAAGTTCATCTCCTAGATAAAAGTTGCTCTCCTTCTAACTTCCAGGATAACAACTTGACAGAACAATCTTGCACATAACACACTCTCCAAATAATTTTATCAAATTATTTATACATGTCAGGAAACTTTTAAATGTTTCTAAGTGAAGCAATATTCAAACTGTTTCTTATGCATAATTCACAAATATGCAAATAAAATCAAGATATGAGTTTTGTTCAATCATCAATTATTTATTAAATATACCCAGTTACATTAAACCAGGTTCAGCAGTGTCCTCAGACTTATTTAAAATTACAGTAGATAACTGTAGCCCTTTTTCTGTTTTTATGATATACAGATTCCATAAAAGTTTTCTTTGTTGCTGAGTAGATGCAACTAAATTTTATTTTAATCTTTAATTATTTTTATTTCATGAATCTTGTGCCCCGCCAGAAGTTAAAGTTGACCAGTTTTGGCCCCTGAGCCAAAATGTTTGGACACCACTGGTTTGGTTCATTGCAACAATGAAGGTAATATAAACCTACTTTATTAATTTCATAATAAAGAATATCCCTATTAGCACTGTTTTTTGGTCCAAATAAAGATACCAATTTTTACATAAATACAAGAAACAAATTACTTAATGCATCTTTGTCCTGAAATAAAGCTAACAGTGACATTTTAAACATTTATGTAGCCTGGGTCATGTTGTACATGTTGTACACAATGGGTTTTTGTTTAAAATTGTAAAACACAGGGAATTTTGAGGGGGGAAAAAACGCCTTTGCTTAGGGGTGCCATGTCCTACCAATCACTCTCCTCCTCTAAAGGGGCTCCAATGGCACCTGAGGGGGAAATCTCATGGCCGTCATCCCAGAAAGCCTGCCGCACTGATGCCTGCTTACCATCTGCTCCCCATATGAGCAAAAACAGGCAATTGTCTCAAAAAAGCCACCTCAATCACACTGTCATCGGACTAATACACTTTAACATGTTTTTCAGGCTGCTGCGGACAGGCTCTCAGCTGAATCTGCAACGCTGGAGGCCACTGTACGCCTTCAGGAGATACCAGTAAACGAATGCGCCTGTGTATACGGTGTAGGTACGTTTGATATGTATATCACAACTCTGCTCCGCCTCAGCATGGACTTGGCTTCTGACAGCAAAAAAGCAGAACAGTGGGACTCTGTCAGTGTTACGCATGCTGTAAATAACCCCTCCACGCCTTTGGTTTTATCATTTCGTGCGAATGATTCCAGGCCCCTCCAGTGTCAACAAGAAACGGCATTATTTTATGGCATTGAAAAGGAAAGAGATAAAAAGAGGAGCCAGGCAGAGGGGGGAGAAAAGAAAGGAAGATGGGGCTAAAAAAGGTCCTTCAGGGAACATGGTGTAAATGAAGTTCCAGGAATGACACAGGCGAGCAATGAGGCGTGGATGGAAAATATACGCTGCACATCATCGGATAGAGATGCCAGTGGAAATGGCTTCATTGAAGTGTCAGCCCTCATCCATCAATCAATCATCCGCAAGAAACAATAACGCTGCGGCGATGGGGCGGCTTTTATGGGGCTTACTCATGGGTATCGGAAACAGCACTTAAACGTAGCTCTGACACTGGGAGAAAAACAGAGAGGAGGTGCTCGGCTTATTTCACATTCAGGTAGGGCTGATAAAAAAGGAAGGGGGAGGGACTCTGTATACACGGCCCCTGTGGCAATCGGCTTGGACTGTGGAGGTTTTATCTCCACTGCAGTGGTGGCATATGCTCCTCTTTCCTGTGTCCACCCTCTCCTTTGCAGGGCTGATACTGAAGGGATGAAGGTGCTGCATTACAATGTGATTACTGCTGTATATATATAAAATTTCTAAATATTCTATATTGAGAAATGTTTTCCATTTCCCATTGAAAACCTCCTGGTTATTCCAGCAAATAATTATTTCTGAACTCTTCCTGAGTTAAAATATTAGTATTGTTGTTTCTAAATGAATATGATCTTCTTTTCTTTGCATTATTTGAGATCTGAAAGCACTGCACCTTTTTCGTTATTTTGACTGTTTCTCATTTTCAATCAAAAACTACATATTGGAATGTAGTGAGGAATTTCTGAGACATGTTGTCAGCAGTTCATAGGATTTTACTCAAACATATAGCTACCTATAAAAAGTAAAATCAGAGAAACTGGTCATTTTAAGTGGTCTCTTAGTTTTTTATATATTGGAAGCATGGCCGGCCTTAAGCAGATTTTTATATGGGGCCCTGCCCATACCAACATGTCAACACCAGATTCTCTATCATCATCGTTATCATCATTTGTAATTTGCTTACTTCATACCAGTTATATTATAGCTGATGAGTTGAACCTTACATGAGTAGCAATCTAATCATTTGGATTTTGAAATGCATTGAATATTATATTTAAGTAAGCAAATGTATTTAAAAGGACAGACAGACAGATAGATAAGTAGATAGATTCATTGATTTTTGTTTTTTTTATTTGAATATGCTGAAGTAGTGCTATTCTTAAGTCCAATTTTTAATACTCTAGGCTAGTCGTGGTTTATGTCGCAGCCATCTTGACCGGATATACTTTTTTTAGATTTGATTTTAGATTTTCTTATTTTCACATTCTTTAAATGAGTATCTGGTGCTCAGCTCTACAAGGTGATGTTTTATTGTTGTCCTATTTAAAAAAAAAATAATTTTAGTTTTCTGGTGTTTTTGTTGCATGTTTTTTATGGTTTATTACCTGAGTATAGCAACTTGTGTTACAGCTTACCAATCATATATTTAAATGCCTTTTAAATATATGATTGGTTGATTGATATTTTGGATAAAGTTGTTCTATTTATAGTTGCTCCTAGTTCTGTAACTCGCTTGAGTAGTTTTTAGATTCAGTATACAGGTGATCTGTTCATCAGGCTGGTAAAGTCATCATTCCAATAGTCCTGCATATAATAGCCATTCTGAATCCTGACTGTATTCACTCATAAATAACCTACACAGACCACAGGTATTGAAAACAGAAGACCTCATCTATCAGGCCTATATGTTCAGCGCTCTCCCAGCATGAAAATAATCAAAAAATGCTAAATGGTCCAACAGTCGCTTGTGCTGTGTGTGAGCCTTTTGATTTCCCCCAACCCAAGTCTCCTGATGGCTTCTCTGCAACATGAAACATGACACATCATCCATTATTCTGTACATGCGCCTTGCTATCTCAGCCCCGCTCCATATGGCCTCTGTTGTCTCCAGACACCCAAATCCCTCTCCTTAGGCCACGGGCTGTTTTTGTGGGAACCGTTACATCGCTCCCTCTTCCTCAGAGGGAATGGGGTGACGATGATGAGCGATCACAGACACAGCAGACTTTTAGCCTCAAAGTCTGACAGGATGTTCAACAATTGACCATATAACTGCTGTGCTGGCCCAATTGCTAATTCAAGCAATTTGACGTTCTGGAGGCAACAATTATGAGTGATAAAAGGGTTGAGAGGACTAACGGGGAAGAAGAAAAACATACAGCCACATACGCATATAAAAAATATCCAATATCAAATGCTTCTATCTACAAGCCTTTGTACGAGTCTTAAACATAACCTTCTATAAAACTAAACATAAAAAATCCAGCATAAAACATTTCCAACATAAGCAATCTCTTAAATAAAATGCAAGTATTTGATGCAAATGCCTAGAATTTTAATAGAAAGTAGTTCAACGTGGCCTAATTTTTGTCTTGGTTTATTGCACATAACACTCACCCCTGTTATCGGGCTTCAAGCAAAATTTTATTGGAATAGTTTATGACACACGTTTTTTGTTTTTTTTGTTTTGATTTTTTTGCTCTTATAACACTTTTTATTTAGGAATTATTTAAAACAAGTGCACCAAGCTTTTAACTTCCTTCTTCTGTGTAATTTAATGTCAGCACATTGACCAACATCCTCACATCATGCCCAGAGTGATACGTGGAGGTGGCAGTATCATGCTCTGGGGATGTTGTTCATCCGCAGGGTCAGGAAAGCTGTGCAGAGTTGATAGGAAGATTCTTGACAATTCTACAGGGAACTTATTGGAGGCTGAAAAACATAAGACACAGAAGGAAGAGGTTAACCTTTCAGGGGGAGAGTTCACCTTAACACACAGCCAGAGATGCAATGGAATAGCTTAGTAGATATATATCCTGACTACTATGTAATAGCAAAACTAGAAAATTGCTTTTTACTGACACTCTCTGTCCAAACAGAGGTTAAAAGGTCAGTCTCTGTTTTTTATTATTGTTAATAAACCTTTTTGTAACCAGATAAAAAAAACCATTGAGATCCAGATCTCTTTCCCAGGGTGACCTGGGCAAGAAAGGTAGCAGCATATGTCAAAGCACACAAGACAAATGGACAACAATAACAAAAACAAATATTAAGAATATATACAATTCAACCAATTTGAGAAATAAAGCACATATGTTATCACACTCTATCTGCAAAGCTGGTAGAACCATAAGCCAAAAGACCTGGACTCGCAACATAACGTGCTTCTACAAAGAATTCACTGTGAATACATGAGCAGGCCACAGCGTTCATAACAAACCTCTGAGGTCTTTATAAAACAGCTGTATTCATACTTATATTTGTCACAGTCAAACTTTTGTTACTTGGTGGTTTCTAAAGGCAAGATTACAGGAAAGACTGCTGAATACAAATGTAGCCAACACTTTTTAGAAATGAAAAATGAAATTTTATGTTTTCAGTTATAATGTGACAAAAATTGAAAAAGTTCCAGATGTATAAATACTGAAAGGCAACGATTGAAGCTTAGTTATATTAATGATTAATTTGCCACATTAGTGTTCAGGAATACTGACACAAGCAGAACAAGTTAAAATATAATAAAATATTAACAATACATTTTTAACTTTGAACAGTAAATTATAGCTATTCATGAATAATGTTGAAATGTTTTTTAAATCACATATTGAGTTTTCTTTTACTAAGTTCATTCGTAAATTATTTCACTTTCATTGACCGTCAAAGAAAATTTTAAAATTCAGATTCAAGTTTTTGATAAGTGTTTTGAAATTTGAGTGTTCTTGGATGCCCCCTTCTGGCTGGAGGGTTTGTAACAGAAGCTAAGATTTTATTTGGTTATAATGTCTCTCTTGGCACAGATGCCCCATTTGGAATTAAAATATAAATCAAGCATGAAGTTTAATATTTATTTTGTTAAATAATTTGTCTAAAATATGATGTTGACCAGTACACACAATAATGATTTTGCAGTAAAAATAATAATAATGATAGAATTGCACTCAGTCCCTGAAAAATCAATATTCTGATCTAATTTGTGGCAAGAATATTGCATTTTCTGGAGATTGTATACTACAGTGAAAATTTCTAAAAAAAAAAAAAAAACTAAAAAAAACGAGAAAACAAAACTATTCTTCCCTATTTTGGTCTTCAGATGAAGGGGACACATGACAATCACAATACTTATAGTGCTCTTATTATTGCTATTCATAACCCTTAAAAGCAAATGTAAAAGTAGGCCTGAGCTTCAAAAACATTGCAGATTATTTATGAAAACTATTGTTTGAGATGTAGGGTGTTCCTGGGTGCCCCCTACTGGTCTGGATGCCTGTAGAAGCAGCTTCATTTGTTTATGCCTTGGACATTTTCTGCCTGCACAAACAACCAGATTGAAAACAAAGTTTTTACTCAAACATGTGAAACTGATTTCTTTAATCTATATTTTAAATCTGCATCAAAAACTTGATAAAAGTCTGCTTCCTGCAGAATGATTTAGCATCAAAACAAAGCATAAGGGAAGAAAAGGGCCTGCAATGTCTAAAAATGATTGAAGTCAGACCAAGATTCTGGGAGAAATGTTACCTCTCCTCAAGTTTTCCGTGTTACAGAAAAAGATCCAGAACAGGAAGTAAGCAGAGGATGGAAAACAAAGTGTTCCTTATTTTGGCCTATTAACAAAGCTTTACATGAAAACCGTCACACTCTTTTGACGTGGGGATCGGGTGTAACAGGACAGATGTCATAAGCTGTTGTCGACTCGCGTCCTCAAGAACGCCTTTGCTCTAGGTCTGCCACAGTGTGAGGGAACATGAGGGTGATGCTAAGTGAAATGCTCATTTTGCGTTTGTGATTACCGAGGCCCATGGGCGATATGCACTAATGTGAGCTAATGCAATAGATTACACAGTGCAGGCCCAGGGGAACAGACAGCAAACAGATGTGGTCTCCTCAAAAAGGGAGGAGGGGGTTGAGGAAGGGGAGAGAGGGAGAATCAAAGTTTAAAATGTTCAGTGCACTGAAGATTGTTTCTTGCAGTTCGTTGTTTACAGAATACACAGCAGGGATAAGTTTTGTCAGTCATCTCCTTTTATAGAGAAAAGTCAACAATAGTGTACTGATGTCTCCGTTGAAGAAGAGGCTTTTTCCAAATTTATCAGATTATTTTTCTTCCTTTTTCTTTTACAAGTAGCAATTCAATAAATAAATAGAATATTCTCCTGCTGTGCTGTAACACATGAGACATCAGCTCTTTGGGCATAGGCGTTACCATATTCTGTTACGTTTTTTTTTCTTGCAATAAGATTTACTTTTCAGAATGAAGGCAGACATATGTATGTAAATATATATATACAGTATGATTCACTTTGCCCCATTGCTCTGTAATTCTACTCAAAGCTTAGTCACTCTGTAGGATTTTACAGCATACAACTGCACTGCAACTCTGCTCAAGAAACATATCACCCAAAGCATCAATCTAGACTGAATAAATACTGCCCTCTGGTGGTTAAAGCAAGAAAGTAAAGGTTAAAGTGAATAGGACACAAAAAACAAAATCATGAGAAACTTGAATTCAACAAGTTGAACCAACTCTCTTACAGTGAAGGAATAAAGTCAGAACTTTTTTGTAGGCTCTCTTTGGATCAAGTTAAAGACCAAAACAATAAAGTCAATTCTTATTTCAAGGTAAATATTTAAATCAAACAGTACTTCTACATGGATTATGTACTTTACATCTAAGATGCAAATGTTCATTGTGTTCCTTTTTGTAAATTAACACTTTTGTAAACATTTTTGCAAAAATCAAGATTGCGCTGTTGCTTGTAGGAAGAAGGTTTTGTGTTCGAATCAGGAAGTCTTTGTGTATGTATGAGTTCTCTCTGGGTACTCCAGTTTCCACGACTGTTATTTGGTCTCTCTATATTGTCCTTAGATGTGAGCATGTGTGTACATGTTTTTTTTGGGGGGGTTTTGTCCCTGTGATGGACTGATGACCTGTCCAAGATGTTCCCTGCCTCTCACCCAATGACCATATATATTTCAAGTATTTCAAGTGTCAGTTTCTACATTGTTAAAAAAAAATGAATGCATAATTGTGGGCCTATGGAACAGCAAGTTCAGGTACTGGACAATAAATATTTTACATGAATTACAGTTAATGTGATCACACAGCAGCTTTGCCGAGATGTTAAGGAAGGCCAGGTTGCTGACGTTCACTTTGTTGGCTCTGGTTTTTCATCATCTTCTTTATTCTACTCCATAGATTTTCTGTTAGTGCAGGAGATTTGGCTGGCCAACAAACAGAGAAACCATGGTGGTTAAACCAGATGATGGTATTTTTGGCAGCGTGAGTAGGAGCCAAGTCCAAGTGGAAAATTAAATCAGGATCTCCAGAAGGCTAATGAGCAGAAGGAAGTATGAAATACTCTGGGTTTGAAAAAAACACATACGCAGATGACAGGATTCACTGACTGAAAACCTCACATGGTGAATCACTTTTTAATAGTTGATATGAGATTTACTAATCTGGAAATCCCCCTATGGTGGCAAATTACCCTTGTTACTTATGCTTTTCTACCACTTTTTCCATTAATATGCAGAAATACAGTTTATGGAATCACTCAGCAATGACATTTTGGACACTTACATTAAAAGGTAAACCACAACATTTCCTTATTAAACATCCTTTTTATTGGCCTTGCATATTGTTTCATTTATGTGGGGAAATACGCTGTTTCATAAGCTGGAAGATAAGGGAAAGGGATTAGGGTCATTGTAGATAGGAATAGAAAAAGGAGTAAATTTACACTAGAAAACTCAAAACTATAAAAAAAAAAAATGAAAATGTTCAACTTATGAAACTCAGAACTTTCCAAGTTTTTTCTAGCCAATTTATGAAATTCATCTCAAAATTTCTAATTTTCTAGCAAACTTTTGACTTTTGGCAGAAATTTACTCCCACAATGGCCTTAACATGGCATTGTAAGAACTTCCCTTTGTAAGTGGGATTAATGAAATAAATTAACAGGTTGAATGTATTCTAATTTCCTGAGATGCACCGGTATAGGAGAATGCACAACACTGGTGACTGGCTGAAAAAAAAAACACTTTGCTGCAAGTTTATCCCATGAATGAATGTAAAGCTCATAGACTGCTACTCAAAGTATCTGGAGAGAAAATGAAAGGCCAGACGGAGGAGGAAAACCTTGACAAGTTATTTGCCTCTCATTTTTATTACTGAAATGTCATACAAATCTCAAAACAATAGTATCAATTTTACATTAAGTTTACATGCAAGCCAAATACAAAAACCCACATTTATCTCAGGCATTTCAATGCAACAGAAACACAAAATTACACAAGCAACGCCTGAGCATCGAGTAAAGCAGTTAACCTGAGACTCTTTTCTTCACAGTTCACATTTAATTGAATCATTAATCAAAACAGCTGCTTTTAGGTTGTTGTTTTTCCCAGGCACACACATAAAAGGTCACTTGAAACTACACACTTTCAAGACTGAATGTGCACCAATCAAATGAGAAGGTTTGATCATTGTATAACAAACCGAACAATGGTTTGAATCTGATGGATCCGAGGCACTAGAGGTTAATGATTAAATGCACCCTTTTAAAAGAATCTTGTAACTAAAGTATTTTCTGCTTGAAGCATATGAAGTTAATCCACAACCAAAAATGTAGATGTAGCTGTGTGTCAGTGTGTTATGCGTGGTTTTTGACGATTTCTGAAATACTCCATTTATCAAGGTACACAAGCTAAGTTGACGTAACAGCAACAGCAGCTTTAAAAATAACTAAGTGTACAGAGAGCAGCATGAGGTAGAGCATCCAGAGGAAATGGTTTCTGTGGCCTGCTTGTAATCTAATGGACCAAGGCCATCAAACTTCTCACTCTGTGGTGCTTCGGAAGAGACAAAAACAAAATTGTTTAACTGCTGCCTGAAAGCGAATGGAGCCGCCATTTTCACACAAACCCTGTTTCACGTACAGGCAGATTTTATCTAATTTTACGCACTGCTTTTGTTGTTACATAACCTGATATTTAAAGATTAGTGTGGGTAGAACATGACTTTAGATAAATGTTTAAACTGATAGCAATATCCCAGTGTACACCAAGTGGAGAGATATCTGTGCGCTTATCCCGCTTGGATAAGAAAATAACTGTATAATGAAATTCTCAGCCCCTGAAATATCCATACAACACAAATTTTCATCTATTGAATCTATATTAAATTAAAGGCAACAAAGGCACAGTCTGAGCAGTCTCTTTTTATAAATGCAGAAATTAAATACTTTTTCCATAAAGTTTTCCGAAATAAGGTAGCAGCTCTGTTTACATCTAGAAAAAGGGAAACAAAATTATATTGCAGATAACAAGTTTCAATCCAGTGAAGGACAACAACAAAAGCGAGACAAAAAGGTTTGAAGTTCAAAACAAATTTGTTGCACATATTTTCCAGTGGTTTACCTTGGTCCTTTTTACTTTAGGAGTTCTTGTCAGTGGTCCCGTAGCGCTGGTGTGGGAAAGAGGTTGAGGGGTCTCTCCTTGGAAGGCTGGGTAGGCTTGGTAAGGGTTGAAACAGTAGACTTCTGGCTCCTGAGCAAGAATAGTTAATATTAGTTCTTCGAAATATGGATTCTGCATATATACACACACACTGAAGTTTAATTTCAGTAAAAATGTACAAAGTTTCCCTCTTAGTGTACAAATTTAAGACATACCAACTCTGGGGTTGGCCAGTCCTCCGTGACTGGGGTTTGTTGGTGTGCTGTGGTAGAGGGATGCCAGGTCATTTGGTGTGTAGTGCAGAAAGTTCATCATGTTCCACTCCGACTCCAAACTTCCCCCCAGAGATGCAGACCCAGTTTTTATTGAATACAGGGCCTCGGATGACGAGGACGGGCCTGGCCCCTGCGGTGTGTTTCTTCCTGGAAGTAGCAGCCTACTGGGTCCGTCTAGTGGCGGTGGTCTAAAAGACGCTTTCTCGCCAGTCTCAAGCGCTCTGTTTGTTGGTACAGAAAGCTTCAATCTCTTGCCAGACGGGTCACCAAAATCCACTTGAGGGAGGCTCCCAAATCTGCTCGACAGACACAGACGAGCAGCATCTGAGTGCCAAAAGGCGCCGCTCCTTGATGGGTAGCTCCTCTCGTTTACTCCCACTCTGTCCAGTGAAACTGTCCTGTCCGCTACATACTTACTGCCTGTGTTGGTTTTTCTTGTAACCTCTGTGTACCTGGAGGATTCCTGGTTGGGATGGGACTCAGCATTTTGTCTGCAAGGTTTAAACACTGGCGTGACGTCTCGGCCTGCTGTAGGGACCGGTGAGCACTTTGGGCCATGAGGCTGGTTTACTGGGAGAACTTCTGGAGGTTTGGACGGTTGTGGAAGCGGGGATTTGGTCCGGCGAGGATGGCGTCTGTCAGTCATCTGGAGAGGAGTAACGTCTTTCCCCTCCAGAGCAGGGGGGCAACCTGTATAACGTCTTAGTTTCACATTGCCTCCATATTCGTTCTTTTTGGCATTATCTGATTTGTCTTTATGTATCAACCTTTTGTGCATTATCAGAACCTCAGGGTAAAGGGTTTTATATGTGCAAAATGAGCATAAATTTGGCGTCAATGCACATCTGGCTTCGGCAACTATAGAAACAGAAACTTTCAACGACAGATTTAAAGGGGCCTCAGAGTTCTCGTTTCTTTCCTCCTTTTCCTTCTTCAGATTAACTGCTAGTGGTTGCTCTACTTGTACATCATTGCATTCTGATTTTAGTTGCACAATATGCTTATCTGGTTTGATGTCCAAGCTATCAAATCTAACCTCAGGTGTTCCATTTGCTTTTGAATCCCAGAGTTTAGGTCTGCTTGGGGCAGGACTACCATCAGGAGAAGGTAGTAAAGGTACAGATCTGCTGGAGCCTTCCACATGTCGTTTGTCTTTGTGGCGACGATCATAGTGGTATTTTAGTGAAGTCTTCTGAGCGGCTGCGTAGTTGCAATAAACACACTTATAGGGTTTCTCACCTGGAAAATATGCAAATTAAATCGCGTTAGCTTGATTGCAGGAACCTCAGATTAACTGTAAAATCATGCCTTTTTGCATCCAACATAAAGGGATGATTTGTCACAAATTTAGATACATTTTATTGGGATTTTAGGCAAGAGACCCATGCAAATAGATCATAATTGCCAAGCGGTAGAAAAATGTTTAAACTTTGTTTTTTTCTAAATAAAATTTTCAAAGGTCAGGCCTATATTTATATTTAGCTCCCTTTAACAGTAATTGGCCTGCATTTGTACAGCACTTTATCAAGTTTTAAAGCTTCATAAAGTCTGTGTTTATTTATTGAAGGCCTCAGGGACTTGTTAGAGAAAAAACAGCTTTGTGAAAAAACAGACAGTTCGGGACAAACCGGTGGAGAAGTTTAAAGTAGGATTTGGTTATAAACAATATCTCAAACTGTGAATATTTGATATAGCTCTGTTCAATCCAACTACAAAGGAGAAAGTATTGCCAAGCTGCAAACATATAAAGATATGGCCATTCATCTAAACTGACCAACTGGGAAAGGAGAGCATTTATCAGAGAAGAGATATCAACTCTGAAGGCGCTTCAGAGACCCTTAGCTCAAGTGATAGAAGCTGGCAATACGACAATTAGTTATGAAATCTCCAAATCTGGCAGCAAGAAGAAAATCTTTGTTTGTAGGTTTTCACAGCGACTACAGGAGACACAGCAAATGTGAGGATGTGCTCTTGACACGTGAGACCAATATAAAAATTCAAAATGCCATGTGGTGGAGATATGTTTCTTCATCAAAGACAGAAAAGCTGCTCAAAGTTAATGGTAAATTAACAGGTAAATCCTTGCAGAAAGACAGTTACAGGCTGTGAAAGACTTCAGACTGGGGCAAAGGTTCACTCTCTAGCAGGATGAAGACCATAATTGTTTATGGTGTTCATCACTTCTGACTGAGCTATTGTGCAAAGCAGAATGGGGAAAATACTTCTGTGTCAAGATGTGCAAAGCTGATAGAGACGTGCACCAAAAAGTGCCAGGTATAGCTGCACCAAAAGTATTGCCTCAGAGATAAAAAAAAAAAATGCATGCCACTGAATCTTCTTTCTAAAAAAAACAATGTATCATTTTCATCAATGTTTTCTGTTACATTCTCATAAACTCACATTAAAAACCTTTAAACTTTTACAAGTTTGTGGCTGTGACATTACAAAATGTCACAGCCACAGAAAATTTTAACATGTATCAATACTATTTTAAGGTTACAAATTAAAGTAAAAGTGATATATAAATACCTGTGTGAGTTCTCATGTGAACTGTGAGGTAATAACTTGATCGGAATGATTTGCCACAGTAGCTGCATTCTTTGGACCTGTATTTTGATCGATCAAGGCCATCCTCACCTGAAGAAAAAACAAAAAAACAAAACAGTAAATAAATATATGACAAAAAAAAATTGGTGCAATTACCCATCTTGTCAGCAGATGGAGCACTTTGTAGCAGCCTAAACAGAGCTCCAGTTTTACCTGAAATCAAGTTTTCCTCCAAAGCCTCCTCGTGTGTTTCCTCTGCCGGGTCCTGTGAGACTGTTCTTGGAGTTTTCACATCAGCAGAAGAAGTTGGACTATCTTCGCCACCTCTCTCACGCTTGTGAACCCTGGAGTGGAGAACCAACTGGTGATAGGTCCTGAATGTTTTGTGACACTCCTCACAAGTCGTTGGCCTCTCTTTGTCCTTATGTTTTTGCATGAGTGACCTCCGCGGTGGGTTGGAGGTTTCAGTAGCAGACTGCGGCTGAGACCGCAGTTCTTTCACAGTTTTGTCTCCTTGACTTTCTGACCATATAACACTCATCTCTTCTTTATCAGAGCCACAGTCTTCGTTGTCTGTGCTGAGTTCCTGACCGATATCTTTAGTATTATTAGGACCAACTGCTATCTTGCCCTTTGTCGCAAGCTGCCAGGCCTGATATGTAGTAAAGGGATCCAGCTGGGGAATCCACTTAGATGATCTTGCATTGTTTAAACTTTTATTTTCAGAGGCAGGCTGCAGGTTGAGACTACATAAAAAAGTATTCTGTTTGTGGAACTCAGTAGCACCATCAATCTTCTCCTTGCCTTCATCTTTACCCAGCTCCGCCTCTCGGTTGTGAACCTTACTATGTTCTGCCAAACTGTCATGATCAGGGAAGAAAAACCCACAAACCATACACATTTTGTAAACAGACAGCATCGGCTCCAGGGACGGCTCCTGGGTAACGCCATTAATAGTGAATGGAGCCTCCTGGTCCAGAACAGCCCTGCTCTTTGGTCCCGGTTTCACATGCATCTTCATGTGATTTTTCAAAAACCATGACTCTCTGAACCGCCGTCCACAAATGTTGCAACAGTACGTAAAGTAGTCCTTGTGCTTCCTCATGTGGGTCTCCAGTTCGCTGGCATCGTGTGCCACCTGACCGCAAACAATACAGCTGGGAGCTGCCGCCTCCTCCTGCACAGGCGGGACAGTGGGTTTGGGCCGGGATCTCTCCCCGGGGACCCTGAACTCGGCATCGACCCGCAGCACCGTGGGTTCGTAAAACGTAGTGGGGTGATGTGTGAGCACGTGTGGGCCGAGCTCATCCTGATGCGTGAAAGCCTGGTCGCAAAACATGCAGGATAGCTGGACACTGTCCTCAGACTGTAACACAGCCTTCGCAGTGCAAGCACTCTGCGGTGTCATGCTGCAACCAGGCCCTGGGATTCCTGCATTGTTACTAATCAGGATATCTTGGAGAAGGCCATCTGGGCTGTCCACAAACGGCAGTAAAGAGTGAGTTGGCATTTTCCTCTGAGGCTCAGCACACAGTCCAGAGGAGGAACCTAAAAAAATGTAAGATTTGATTAATTTCAAAACAAGATTGGCCCATTCATTGCCCTATAATCAACTTTAAATATATAGGAACAACCTTCTAATACTGAAAACAGGAAATGTATCTGTTTTAAGCAATCAACTACACAGACAACTCATTTCCTCTCTGTACAGACCACTGATAAAAACTAAATGTTTCTTTATGTCACAGCAGACATACCCCTAAACAAGAAAAACTAACCTTAGTGTCTGAAAACTATATCAAGCACCACACTAAGCTGAAAGACTCAGTGTTGACATATAATGTAGCTTTAATCTCAGGAAACTGTTTGGTTAACCAATTAGCTTACAGCTGTTAATACAAAAAAATTTAAATATTTATCACCAGTTTATCTTCTTTCTTTATCATTTCTCATGCTCATGTATTTTTTTCTTGTTTTAGTCACCTATTACATGGATTTCCTTATTTTAAATTCCTAAATGATGAAATCAAACAACACAAAGAGGCTTTTCCTGACTCATATGGGATAGTCCGCTAATGTATAACATTAAAAACCTCTGTTTCTTTTACAGCATGTATATGGAAGTCCAGTGTATGAAGAAGTTCCTATTATTGCTCTGACTGGTTGATATGTGGAGTAACTGGATCAACCATGTAAACCATTTCATACATATAAAAAACAGATATGACCAAATTTCTTATGGGCTTTCCAATAATATGACATTTTTTGAATAACTAGAATATCTCAATACCACCAGTAGGTGCTGGTATTTTCTCCTTTCTCTGTCTTGTCAGTTACAGATTCCTCAGATAACAGTGGACAACAGAATGCAGAAAAAGCATGTGAATCTTAAACTATTTCAATCTTTCTTCTAAATGCTGCAAATTAGCTAAAAAAGTTCTTCTGAAGAGCAGCAAACCAAGAAAACAGAATACTAAATGCAACTACTGCACAAGATAATCTCTCACTGCTTTGTTTTTATGCAAAGAAGTAGGAGATGAGAGATAGAGAGGATACATAAAAAAGAAAAGTCAACCAAGCATTCATAGTGACCAATTATAAATCTGAAATTTAAAGTGAGGATTTCTACTGGAACTGATCAGTGGGGGAAAAAAGGACCCAACTATTTCATAAAATATGTCAAATTTAAAACTTTTTTGGTAAAATATTTCCACTTCCTATTTTTAACAGGAAATGATAAATGCTATTTTAGGAGTTTATTATTTATTTGTTCAGTTTATATCTTTTTTATTCAATATTTTTGAAAAGTTATTTTAATTTAAAAACTGTTCTAAGATTACATTTAGTGGCAGAGCAATCTTAAAGACACTTTAAAATCTAACTTTTGCTATAATAAATGCTTACTTTAAGTGCTAGATAGCTTAGCATTTTCTTAGTTCATCGATTAATTTTGTTCAGTTTATATACAATGCACTGGAAAAAGCAAATCCAAATATTTTTTTCTTCCAATTAAAAACATGCTTTGTAAGGCAGAACTTAAATCTAAAATGACTACAATTTAGTAAATTAAAAAGTTTGTTGTTAAAACATAAATGTTTAGAGGGCTACAACTTGACTACAAATTATTAAATCAGGACTAAAGCTAAATTACATTTTAATCAAAAGACTGACAAACTAAATGTGTTTGTTTAAAACGCTTAAATTTTTAATTTAAGTGTTTTATTGTTCCTGCTAGCAAAATCTAATGTAGGAACTTGCATAAAAATGAATCATTATTTAAGAGGAAATGGTGTTAACAGGAAAATCCCAACTCTGCTTAAGACCAAATCCAAACTAAATCCATTCTAAACAATATTTAATCATTTTTGACATGAAGTTTATAACTTAATGCTATGCCATTTTATCCAATTGACCTCTGGGCATACTCTCGATAACAAGCAGGACCTTGAGCGTTTTTGTTAGTTTCTTCTGCTTTTTTAAGTACACGCAGGCTTTGTGTTCCTGTTAGTCACCTTGCTATTCAAGAAAGCACAGATGTGGTCTAAAGAGGGACCCTCAACGTTTATCGAGTCGCGAGGGGGGGGATGCTACAAGTAGCAGTTAACTTTTATACAGCTCAAACAAAAATAAATGTTTTATTTTAACTGTCTGGCTATTACGCTTCTATGTGTGCATTATAAGTCAAACACGAGGAGTTCATTTGGCTTTTTAAAAGCCACACAGTTTTGTGTCACAATTTAACTTCAATAAAAACAACAACAAAGAATTCAGTTCAAAAGAGACGACAACGCTTATGTCATGGCAACATTAAACCGTTTGTTCTAAAACTTGAACCACAACAACACGCAAAGGTCACCGACATAATTTATGAACCCGTCGTGTTAAGTAATTTTGAGCATACCAGAAACAGTTAGGAAACATTCCCCCCCACTTTCTTGTCTGCTGTTCACGACTTGCGAGCAAACTGTGGAAACTCACCAAACAATACCTACCAAGTCCGAATTTCCGGATTAGTATTAACTATAGTGATATACTACGAGCGAAAAGGAAGGAGTGAGCCGCCACGCTGCTTTTTTTGCTGCTGCTGTTTGTGTCGGGTAGCTTCTTCATTTCACGCAGAGCTCTCTCTCTCTCTCTCTCTCTCTCTCTCTCGCTCGCTCGCTCTCTCACTCTCTGTATGTGTATGTGTGTGTGCTGCTGGACGGCTCACCTAATCAATTGTTTGAATGTGAATCATATTTGTTCTACTTGGCGAGTCCTCCTCACTGCGTGCAGCTGTTGAGTTCTGAGGCGCGTGCGCTGTGCTGCTCTCTATCTCAAGGTAAGGGGGTGGGGGGAGACAGAGCGCGTGCACGGCGTCACCCCCCTTTCCCATAAAAGAAGAAAAAAAAATCCCACACGACAGTCACGTGGTCATGAATGACAGAAAAATGACACATTGTAAAAAACACACTTAAAAAACATGGGAGCAGTTATCTTTTTGTTATGATATTAATCCCTATAAAACATTTCTCTAATAATGCCGCAGGTAAGAGTTAATAATTTTTTCACACTTATAGCCTATCAGATTGTTTTCCAAAACTCACTATAACAGTTACACCTCTATACAGTGACGTGCATGAGCTCTGCATTGTTTACTGCTTTGACTTTGCATGCTGTTAAAGCGTCCCGTTTTTAAGAAGAAAAAAAGGGTAAACTGTCACAATAAAGTGAATTAGTGTGCTGACACAGGCTACATGACACTTTGAGGTGTAACTCACCTAAACTGTAGTCCTTTCCTCCATTTTCATGTCATGCATCAGCTACCATGTGGAGGTGGGGGAGGGGTTCCTTAAACCTTTCACTGTTACATGAGGTTTCTTTTTCTTTCTTTCTTTTTTTTTTATAATGCAGATGCAGAAGCAGGTTGGCTGAATTGTGGGAAATTTCACGTTCTTCCTATTTCATCAGTCGAACCCAACCAAAGGAGATCAGTTACAAATCCACTTTAATGTGATTCTACACAAAGAAATATACTTCCTCACATGATGGGAATGATAAAGGATGATTTTATTATGAAGAAGCATTAACATATATCAATGTCACACATATTAAAAACACAGAGAAATCACTATTGCAACACAGATGTTTTGAGATAAAGAAGATCACATGCAGCCTAAAACCTGCCCCTCCTCCACCTCTAAAAAAACTTTCCAAAGAAGACATTGATGCTAGCTCAACATCTTTCAGTCAATGGAGATATTCAGTAGACTTTAGTGTAAACTCATCATGGAGACACCCTCTCCCTCCCCCGAAAGGAGAAAAAAAGAGAAAAACTTTTATCTGTAACCACTCCCCAGTGGAACATGGAACAAAGACTCCATTTGGCAAAACTATCTGAGGATTGTTAGCTCTTAAACTGCCTCCCGTTTGCCAAGATATAGTAAAAGATGTTTGGAGTTTCTTTGCTGCTACCTTACAGGTTGGGACGATGCTGTGTCAACTAGGTAGTGAAAACACGGGTAGGTGTGTAGGTTTGGGTAAACAGAGTCATCAAAATGTGCAACTGAAAAATAAGCATGTGAAAAGATTAACAAAAAAGAAAATAAATAAATAAAATGGAAAACAAAACAAATTCACCCATTTATAGATTTCTTTAATTTAAGCTGCTTTGTTACACTTAAATGTTTAGGATTGTCAAACAAATCATAATACCAGACAACAATGAGCAAATATACACATATATAAAAACTTTTAAAATTATTTTACTCATGAAAAGCAGAAAAAGCTCTTCAATGCAGTAAAAGTACAATTGTGCCTCATTGTTAAATCATTAATTAACTTTGATTGACCACATTTTTTTGAAAAGCTGAATTCAATTTCACTTGCCCCGCCCAGGTCTGGTTACTGTCTGGCTTGTAGAATCAAGAGGTCCCTTAATTAAAACCTGTCTGACAAGATGAAGTTGACTGAAAGCTCTCAAAAAGCCATTTATCGTGTTCTGATTGGAAGAAATTTAAGAAAAGATGAGAAACAGCCACTGACATCCATCAGTTTAGGATGGGCAACAAAAGTCATCTCTGAACTTTAGTGGCTCCAGCAAGTTACAGTCAGAATTAATGTAAACAAATTGACACAACATTTAGCTAAACCTTTCTAGGAACAGGATCCATCCATCCAAAATTACTCCAGGACCACCTTAATGGATGATCCAAGAAGTCAAGAATCCAGCGCCACCAACCGATTTGCCTCAGTTCAGGTCAGGACTTGCATAGCTTGAAATATTTGATGAAACTGTGAATTTGGCTGCAGAATGGAGAATGTCCAGTGAGTTTGTGAATTTAAACTCGATCACAGTAACAATAAATCCCCTCTGAATGGTTAAATTTGGAAGATTTTTTTTTATAAAGAAAATGTAAGTGAGCAAACATTTTTGACAGTACATTCCAAAGCATTAATGACTTTTTGGAGGATTTTTAAAAAAGTGTGTTCTCCTCAATCTCGACCTCAAATCGGTCTAAAGCAGAACCTCTAAAATAATAGTTTGGGTGACTGACTCATTCTCAGTCTCTGAGTCAAATTAAAATATCTTCCTACCCCCTCCAATGCTGTGATTCAGTTTTTAGTATTTTTTTTTCTACCTCACCCCAAGATCCTGTTACACAAACAAGTCTAGTATGTTAATCAAAGGCACCGCATGTGACACGTCGAGGCCTCCCGCTCATTTCCTATTGTTCTGTGACCACAAAGGCTCTGAGAAAAGCTATCAATCTAAAGCACCAGAGTGATCCCTCAGGACTGCAAAAATGCCAAAAGATTTGCTTTGCAAGACACTTTAGTTACAATTGGATATAGTTTGTTTTTAACTGTAAAGGAATAGGAATTTATTGATTTACTGCAGCTGTTCAGTTAAAATTAATCACCCTGTGTTGGTAATGACATCAACAAGTGGCAATTAGTGTTTACTTTTAACTGATTGGATTACCTTTGTGTTGGTGTGGGACATTTCACCAAAGCTGTGCAGCTCTCCTGTGTTTCTTAAAAGTACATATGTGCATTGAGTATCATGTTGCATTTAGTAACATTTTAGCTTGATATAAACTGACTGCTCAGATGAATGATTATGCATTCAGTGGACACCCACCCTGATTGGGATTGGATCCACGAATGGGGAATGGCTTGTTTTTGTCTCGGCTTGTCAGGAGCAGCTGACTGCATTGTTCTCCTCCAGATTCGCAGCCTGGCTTCTTTCATAATCCTGGTGCCGCTTCTGAAGGACACTGATAATTTGTAATCTCCTTTCTCACCCCTGGCCCAGTGATGTTGATTCAAAGCTACCAGGCTGTGGAGTTACTGGTCAGAAAAAGAAGAGAAATTTAAGCAGATACAAAAAGCGCTCCTTCTTTCAGAAGTTCACAGTTTAAACATTTTCTCTTTTTCATGTGGCAAAATTGTCTAAAAGAAGTTAGGAAAGAAGGTACCTCTGTTGTGCTGCAAGAACCCTGCTGTCTTTTGCTCTTTTGGCATTTAGACTTTTTTTTTTACTGTTTCTGTGCCATCGTGACTTCTTAGAAAGTTGATGTGGAACTTACACAGAAAACAAATGACAGAGAAAGCAAAGAGCAACTTTGATGAAAAAGCTTTAAGTTGCAAGCAGTGCTTTATACACAAAAAAATCTTGTTTTAATCAAATAGTTGACTTGTTTTCTTAAAAAACACAATTTAAAAGGCAAAGTAATACTTGTAAATAAGATACAGTGGTGTTATTTGAATATTTCTTTGAATATGTCAGAGCACACACTCCACACCTGAATTCAGAGATGCCAAACAGCCCCAGCTAAACAAGTTAAACCTGTAATCCTCAGGCAGAGTCCTAGAGCTCCATATAATTATATGAACAGCAGACCATCTCAGAATGTGAAGTATCAGCAAAGCACCATATTGGCAGACATCACTTTGTAAAAGTCCTAATCCAGCCCATAATTATCAAAAAAATTGCATTTAAGCATTTGACTTTACTTGTGAAGGGATTTTGAGTTATTATTATAATACAGAACATTTGAAAAGTATTCACAGTCCTTCACTTTCTCGACATTTTTGTGTGGTACAGCCTTATTCCAAATTCTATTAAATTAACCTCAAGGCAAAATTCTGTACACAAATACCCTGTTATGACAATGTGGAAAAAGGTTTTTTTATTTATTAAAAATAGAACACCAAGAAATCACTCAAAAAAAAATCCACATTGTCATGATGCAGTATTTGTGTAAAGAATTGTGATTAATTGAATACTATTTGTAGTAAGGCTGTAACATAACAAAACATAGAAAAGTGTGAATACTTTCCAGAAGCACTGTTTATAAAATGGCAGCATTTCAGATGTTCAAAATAGCAGTCATTCAAAGATTCTAACCACAGACAGTTCCTGTTCCTCCAGCAGCTTGAAGCAACAACTGAAAGATATGATCAGAGTAAAAATATGAGTGAGAATATTAGTATGTCTTCCTAACACACACCGAATGGAACTGCGACTACTCTCTCATATAGCAGAGAGAGCTGTGTTTGAAAACACTCGCAGTAGTTTTCATCCTCTGAAAGTTTTCACATTTTGTCAGTTAAGATGCAAAAATAAGAAAATAATTTACAGTATTTTCTTGGGATTTGAAGTATTTGGACAGCAAAGGGGATGAGTGATGATGAAGTGGAAATAAAAATCTGGAATGTGAGTGCAATTTTATTCCACTCCTTGAACATAACTCTTTGTAGAGACACCTCTCACTGCAGTTACAGCTGCAGGTCTGTGGAGGATATCTCTGTCAGCTTTGCAAATCTAGATACTGGAAATGTTGTTTATTTTTCTCATCAAAGCGAAGTCGATAGAGAGTGTTTTTTGATTATCTGTTTTAATGTTTTACCAATATTAAACTCTTGGTATCACAAGGATGTGTAGCTCTGACTGTATTTTGGGGGGTGTTGTTTGCAGTCTCTAACAGTTTCTCCAGGATTTTGATGTATTTTATCATTTGTCTAATCACCAGCTCTGATTAGCTTCCATCAGAGCTAATCAGAGCTATGCAAGATATGCTTGCATACACAAGCATATCTTGTGTGTGCTTCACAACTGCATAATCCTACCACCATGTTTCAACATGGGTTTGGTGTCTTCAGTGTTTGTGTTTGTTTTCTACCTCACGTAACATTTTGCAGACCAAAATGTCCCATCTGACCTGAACATCCTTTTCCACAAGTCAGCTATCGCCTTTTACTTTTCATGTGACAAACTTCTTGTGCTTTTCTTCTAAAAATGCTAAAATCTTGCCATGGTCTTTATGGTTGCTTGGATGAGTAATGGTCTTCTGTTTATTTAGAAAGACAACGGCTTTGTAGGTTTGTCTCTGTGTTTCGAACCAAATCCTGACTTTAACTTTGACACCCAACCTGTTTAGAATGTTACTGTCTCCATGATGGTAATTGTTAACCAATGTTCTCCAACAAACCTCTGGGGCTTCAAAGCTCAAATTATCCAGAGGTGTCTACTAATCAGATGACTGCTGAAGGGAATAGATGGTGAGGATCAGTGGAAGAAAAGTGTCTTAAATTTGGAAAGTTATCAATTTGACTTCAACTTCCCCAATGTAAATCTGCCCTTGGTCAAGACACTTGACCCCAACTTAATCCCAAGTTCAGCCCACACTGCAAAAACATAATTTTACCAAGTATTTTTCATCTAGTTTCTAGTCTAAATATCTTTTAAAGTGTACTAACTTACAAGTAGCTTTTCAGAAGATATAGAAGTTTAAGTCAATAATTTCTTAATTATTGACTTAATAAAAATTAAGTCAATAATTTATTATTATTGATAAATTATTATCAACAATAACTGATAATAATTATTATTAATTAATTATTGTAATTTATAAGAAAGCCAATAATTATTATTGAGTTAGTAAAAATTAAGTTGATAATTATTCTTAATCATTGACTTAGAGTAGTTAATCTGCCAGTTTAAAGTCAACTATAGAAAAGTAGTAGTTAAGATTATTTCACATTTAACAACCCATTTTTCCCATGCTATAAGTGAAATAATCGGTCAGTGAAAGTAATACTTTTTCATCAATATTAAAAAATTATTGACTTAAAAAAAGTTCCTATATCTTCTGAAAAGTTAATTTCAAGTTATTAATTGTCTAAATGTACCAAGATATCTGCAATATAAATCAGACCAAAAAAATGTGTGTTTTTGCTGTGGATTTATCATTCAGGGCATGAAAAGTCAGACACGCTTTTTTCACAATTATGCAAATCAGTAAACCACAAAAATCCCAATAAAATGCATAAATATTTGTGGCAGTAATATGAAAAACTATGGAGGAGTACAGATGGTATGCTGATGGTATGCATGTTTTCTGCCATTAGTTTGTTAATCAGATTAGAATCGTTGCTCAGCCCTCAGATTGTTTTAGCAGCCAATACAGCCATCGTTACAGGTTACAGCTGATGCTTTAGCTCCTGTCAGACCTCCCAGCTCTGTGCCTCCACAACACACAGTTACCAACACATGTCCTGAGAGCACTGCATTTACACAGTTTCATGCTTTGTCCTGGGAGAAAACGAAACAACATGGTGCGGGGCAGAACTACTGCATCGTCAACTGAGTGGGCTTTGCACAATGTAGGAAAAAACCCGTCAAAAACGCCTGAAATGAGTGAAACCTTCTATAATTCAGTAGCTTGTAGAAGCTTGAAGTGATCATCTGTATGCTTTTTCACATTGCAGCGGAGGCATTGTTGCACTCTTTACAATGTATCATTGAGGTTTGTGTTCACCACACATGCCTGAAGTTCCTACCACATTTCAGTCTGGTAGCTTGGGATTTGAAAGGGGCCTTTTCTTGTCTATTGTGTTGTAGATTTGCTGCTTTGTTTATTATAATTGTCAGGTCACAGTACCATACCATTACTTTCTTTCTCCACTTGAAAGTCTGGATTTCAACTCAGTCGGCCTTAGAGTTAATATCAAACATGTCTGTCACAAACATAAAACACTGTTAAAGTTACAGGTTTAAATTAAAGTATTTATAAGAAATTATGGTAGTCTGTATTTCATTGAATATTTTCACAAATTTGTTTGTCAATGTTTTTGTGTTTAAACAGATTAAACTTTTAATATTTCATAGAGTTCTGGTACTGTGACATTTACTAAGCTCCCATGCCTCTGGAAGAGGACATGAAAACCTGGATTTTGGTTTTCTTTTTTTTTTTTTTTAATTAAGACAACATGGGCGTTTTCTTCTTTGAATCATAGCCTCTGTAAAACAAATAGCTTAATCAGTCACTTACTCTGGATGGTATTTGAACTGGACTTTGTTCTAAGAATATAAATATGCTTGGTGTTATCTTTCTTCAGAATATGTCATATTTCTAAAAGTAGAAGGGAAAGCAGATCTTCTTTAGTTAATAAGTATAGTTATGAGGGTTCTCCTGAATCATCACTATAGTTATGCTACTGTAGGCTTAGGCTGCCTTAACTTCCCTCACTCTATTTCCTACTGCAACACTACAACTATGAATTGTCTGCAGTTTCTACTGTCATAAACTTTATGATCTCTCTCTGTACTTTCTCTTGATAGAAGCTGCATCTGGTGCAGTGTTCTCTTTAACTGTGATACTTTCTCAGTGTGGGGCATCAGCTGAGCTGCTGCTGCAAATAACTCCATGTTTTCTTAGATGATACACTTGACTGTCTGCTGTATTTAATTAATTTCTTCTTCTGGATGAAGCAACTGATGGAGCTGCTGTGACTAACTGTTATGTACTTTGTATCACATGGATTTTATTACAGGCTCAGAGCTCATTTGGTTAGCGGTGTTTGACTCCTTGATGAAGCCACTAAACGAGCTACTGCTGCCATTAAAGCTTTACTTTTTGAAGTATTCCTGGATCAGTTCTTCTGTGTTTATGTGTGTCTGATCTGTCTTCTTAAATCCCCTGTTAAAGGGAAGTTTTCTTTTCCACTGCAACTACACACATGCTTATTATAAGTGACTGCTGCACAGTTAATGACTCAATGCAGTGGCTCAGGAAAGTCAGTCATTTTCATTTTGGGCCACATCAAGATACCGAATGTTCTCAAAAAACAATTTGAGTCAGAATGTATTGAAAAACAAACAATTAATTAAACAGTTGTTTTATTTTAACAATTAAACAATTGTTAAAACAATTAAAAACAACTATTAACAGCTGTCTTAGTATTTGATTACAGATACAGGCAAACTATTTTGATTTAATTTATAAAATAATCTAATATATCACAATTGTTATTGTGTTGTTCTAGAGTCTGGAGGGCAACATAAAAAAACAATGGTGAGCCAGATTTGGCCCTCGGGCCTCAGGTTTGACATGTGACCATCCACTCTTTCAACATGGTGATCAAAAAGATGTAATTAGCAGATTTTTCTTTGGATTGGAATAACAAGTTTAACTCGACTGTTATGTTTCACAAATAGCACCGGTAACTGATGGTAAATCTGTATTTGATTGAATTAACTATACAAGTCTCTGCATAAATGGATTTTTATGAAGTGCCTTGAGAGTTTGTTATAAATCTGCCCAATATAAATAAACTAAATTGAATTAGTTTAGTGGTTTTGTTGATTTTGTAACGCTTGTGTCTTGCTTAAACGTCTGTACAAAGATTTAGTTAGAAACTCAACTGCATAAAATCAGTTGAGAGTTTTAACTTCAGCTAAAACTCTCAAATTGACTCTGACCCAATTCATAGACCTAATTGTCAGCTTCAAAAATAAATTAAGCAAAGCATAATTTTATTCTAATGGACATTTTACCTACTTGGAGGACAAAGTTGCAAAGATCTTGTAGTATGTTCAGCTTTGAATATTTTAAATTAATATGTGCTGTGACATGTTCTTTTCGGAAAGAAGAGGATTGCAACAAGAATTTCAGGTTCTTTTCTGATTCACCTGTAACATTTAACACTCCTATGTCCCTGATCTGTCTTTGGGTCATCTCTTCTTGTCATAAATAATATGAATCAAATGGTTCTATCAAAGTGGACAGATGTAGCTACTTGTTTACTTGGAGCAATAAATGGGTGAAACTTCTACTTTTATGGAGGTTACACTGACTGGTAACCACAGAATATAACGATATTGTGTATTTAGTTTTGTTTTGTTGCCATCTGATTGTAAGATGTGTGGAAACATTTCCTCATATGTAAAGTATTTGAACAAAGGCGTCAGTATCTTAGTTTAATTAGGATTAGGCAGCTAGTGATATTTGTTTTCCTAATTGTCTTGAAAATCCTTCCTCTGTATCTCAAACTCTGCATGCAGAAACACGCTTTTGTTGTCCTCTCCGCCAACACTCCAAACGCAGAAAAAAGAGACTTCTCGGCAACTGCACGAGGAAGTGGAGAGATCAGGAACTGATGGCCCCACATATCACTGAGGCATGTATCAGCTTTTACACGTCAAGCTAAGGCAGCACTCTTTCTGCTTATACTATTGATTTCAGTACTCTTTGAAACCTCGCAGAAGTTTCACCCTTTCTTCTCCTTCTGTCTAATTAGAATTTCTGTCTGATGCTTTGCCAATGAAAATGAGTTCTTCACACATGAGACAAACTGCTGGGAAAAAAAAGGCCATACTGGGTGTTAATTAAAACAATTCTCAGAGGGGGAAAATACAACAGAGCTTGTGTCTAAAACACAAAGTACGGTACTTCACTTTTCTTTTTCCTTCACCACCATATGAGTAAGTTTGAGTGTCTGTTTAAAATGATCTCCTGTTACAAACAGCAGTTGAAGAAGAGAGAGCCTCCTTTATAAGAAAGGAGCAGTGTGAGTTATGCCTTCAGGCGCTGTGACTCATCAGTTAATGGTGGGTGAATGGTGGGTCATTTTTATCCAGTGCACACATGGCTGGACTCTTCAAAATCAATTAAAAATGGCAAAGAGAAAGACTAAAGATTGTCCTTAAACTGTAACATCCAGCACTTCTGACACTTTTTATTTGTTTTTAATCTGAGTCACTCCAAGTTATGCTTGCAAAAGTATTAATTTTCTAATATCACATGCTACAACTAGAGACTTCAGCATATTTCAGGATTTGATAGAGTAGCACCAAGTGTAGCATAATTGTGAAGTGACTTGAATCCTTCAACCCTAAACAAGAATTGACCATTGCTGTACACATAATACAATTTAGCAACAAAAGCATTTTGTAATTATAAGGTTAAACAGACAGATGGCAGCAACAAATAGATGTAAATGGTTACTCAGTGTTTATCTGAGTCTTTGTCAGAACAAAAACCTGCATTAAGAGTTTCAGATGTGTCTTAGTTACCTGCTGTAGGCTGATACAACACAGATGTATCCCTTCTTTGAGCCTTTTTATGCTTGAATGAAATATATTGCAGTGAAATTATTGTTAATAACTTCAGCACAATTATATTATAACAGTTTCTTATTGCAGTGTCACATTTAAAAATGGAGAAAAAAATCCAACCTTGAAAATGAGATCATTTAGTCAGTGTAAAAAAAATGCCACCTTACCAAATAATTATTAAGCAACATTTCAGAAACTTCCTGTTTCCCGATGTGAAACAGTGGTCCATTTGTTTTGGCACTTTAAAATAGGAAATGGAAGAGAACATTATATTCAATCAGTGTTTGTCTTAATAAGTCAGGAAATGGCGCATATAGGATTAAAGCAATAACTACAAAGTTTAAAAGAACCGGAAGTGTAATAAGACAAGTATTGACAGGAGCTCAAGTTATTTTTGTATCTCCGCATAAAGTGAAGAGGATGGTGAGGGAGGTATGAGAAAATATTCAAAGCTTATTTTTATAGAACTACAGCAGAAGGTGACATTCTCTTGTCATTCTTTGCAGTAGTTATGGAGTCTCTTGTCTCCATGACGGTCCTTACATGCCTAACAGTTGTAATGTCCTACCAACTGTAAGCATGTGGAATTTATGACATTTTGCAGAGATTTTGACTAAAACTGTAAGATTTTTACTGAGATTAGTAAAAAAAAAAAAAACTAAAAAAAAAATGCTTTTAAGCAACAAACACTCCAACTTTAGTCTGGTTGTGGAAATTCATATTGGAAAAGGCATGGTGGTGAATATGTGATGCTGCGGGCCTTTTTCTCCTCCGAAAGCCATAGGAATTATGCTAGCTAGTGTATGACATTATTTTAAATAACAATCTGATGGCTTTTGCCAGAAAATAAAACCACTTTGCTAGTTTGACCAAGATAGTGATCAGTCATGTGATAAAATCAACACAGAAACAATTCACCAGACACAAAATCTTTCTGTAATATGAGCTGTCACATTTTTCATACATATTTTTGTTTTGTGTGTGAGATTACGTTTCTGTTTTTACACTGATTTATTTTTAAGCATTTTGCACATCTTTACCAAAGGCCAATAAGTGTGGAATGCTGTTTGGATAGGTCAGCTTTAAGCAGTTTAAGAAAGAAAAGAAAAACAATGAACATTTAAAATGAAAAGAAACTGGGCTCATAGCATCCAAAGAAAACTTTGAAAGACCTGTAGAACTAGTGATCAAACTAGTGATCAAACTGGGGATTACTCAGGACCGTGGCACAGTATTGCAATACTTTCAGTTTTTCCTCTGTATTCTCTGACACTTGTTCTACACCTTGTTTGTCTGGGTTTTTGCCAAACCTGCTGACTCACAACTGTTGACTTACCAGAAACACCCTGGAATTTCTTTCTTAATAGTAAAATCGACCGGAGAACAGTGAAGGGTGTATATGTTTATTGTCTATAAGATGACAGAAGTTACACATGCATGTAAGCAATCAAAAGCAAGTTAATTGTACATGTGACAAACACAAATGACGAACACCATAATAAGGCTTAGACTAAATGACAGGATGCAAAAAGACAGATGTGGACGAGACTTTGCCATCCCCAGAGTATTTGTTAACATTGGTATTTACAATCAAATGCCAAGGGAAACACAAAGATTTTCCCTTGGCATCCTTTCTTGTATGACCCAGTATTTCAGTGCTAGGACATATTTATATTTGCGCTTGTACATGCTGTTTAATTAAGGTGTTGATTTTTTTCTCCATATTTCTAGATATCTTTCATTTCAATTTTGTTGGAACCACTCCAGTACCAGAAGTGCCTGGATGTCATAACATAACCCACACAGCATCGCCACTTTGATTTTAGCACAGTAATTAGATACTAAAAGCAAAACACATGACTATATATTGTAAAAGCCCAGTATGTTAGAACATAAATGGGGAAAAGTCAGACCAGGCCTAAAAGCTTGTAGAAATGTTTTCACACTCACACTGCTACACTACTCAAATTGCTTTTATGATCAAAAATATAAATTTCGGTGAAGTTGCCATAATATGTCCATTTCACTTTGCCTTAAGGTGAATGTAAAAAACCTGCAAACCATATCAAAATGCCAGGTTTGGGCGATATAAAATAAAAAACTCAAATAATTAATGTCAGATATGTTTCCATCTTTAGTGAAGCCACAACTCGGATGAAATATAAACAGGCATATTTTTATAGGGATAAATATAAATAAGGAACCTAAATATTGCATTATTGTGCTCACTTTCACACTTTTTATTTTATTCTAGTAGTGGTAAGTTGATAATTTGGAAAAGTTACTCCTCATTTTTGTCACCAGAACCCTGGAAGTTTTGATCCATCATTAACTAATTTGTCATAACTCCCTAGTTCAAGTTGAAGAAAAACAGTCCCAAAGTATGACGCTGTCACCACCATGCTTCACTGTGTTGGTTCTGTTCTGTTTGGTGATAGTTTCCTACATACTTTTAGTGTGAAATGAAAGTGTGTTTTTTTTTTTTTTAATCTTTTTTTGTAAATTTTAGTCAGATTTGGATGTTTTTTCTTAGTAATAAAAACCTTCCATCTTGCTGCGTATGAGACTGCTGTATTGTGTGAGGTACAGGTTGTACAGGACATAAATTCATGCAGCTCATTTAATGTTGCTATAAACCTGGTCAGTTTTGTCTTTTTATCAATTTTGGAGGTTTGTCCAATTCTTCTGTTACACAACATTTTCTCAAATTGATGAAGATGGATTGACTGTCTTCAAATATACTGTCTTCAAATTGAATGAAACTAGATGTTTAATTCCATGGAACATCTACTGCCTCAGAAATTATCTTAAGAATGAGATTCTACTGAAATTCGATCCTCCTAGCAGAGCGTGACTGTTACTAGACGCTGTGACTAAAGAAATGTCAGGAACAGAACAGCTGACTTATATTTGCGTTAATCAGACGATGGGAGGTCTTTCCTGGCTAATATTGAGTCTGTGGAAGTAGCACAAACCTGGTTAGAAAGAACTGTACTACCTTATTATTAGGCCCGAGCAGCAAAGCGCTGCGAAGGCCTATTGTATCTGTACTGTTTCTTATTATTATTATTATTATTTATATTTTTCTTCCACCCAAATGAATTGCCTTTTTGGAGGCTTTATCATATACAAAAACTCACCAAATTTGGCGGACGCATAGAGACTGTTTAAAATTTACGAATTTTAAGGTCGACGCAAAAATCTAAAAAAAAATGGCTCAACAGCGCCAACTAGCAATTTTCAAAGGACCCTTTGCTATTCACTTACTTCGTCGTAGAGACTTGAAATTTGGTACAGTTGTAGAGCTCCCCAAGATGCTCAGAATTTACAATTATTGTTATAGTCCAACTATCACAGGAAGTCGGCCATTTTATATTGAAGGTCACATTTTGACCCCATTTTGGCCATTTATAGCATTGGTATTTGATCGAACTCCTCCTAGAGATTTTGATTGATTGGCTTCAAACTTGGTGAGTCTGATCAGAAGGCATGGGCGATTCAAACTTATCAAAATGGTGAGTTTTTGAGCATGTTAAAGGGGGGATAGCAGGGGTCAAAGTTCACCGACTCGCCACGAAACTCTAAACAGTTATAACTCCTACACTAAAACTCTCAGAGGAACCAAACTTTCAGTGATTGAGCATCATGGGTTCACCTAAAATACCCTGTGGTCAAATGATGACATTACTAAGGCCACGCCCCCTGAGAACAGGAAGTGTCATGTTTTACTGGGAACGGTCCCTATATTACACCTTTGAACTAATCAACATGAAACTATGTTAACAGACAGGAAACATGTGGCTCTATAAGGGATTCCAGCCCCGACAGGCTTTGATGGAGCAGGTGGGCGTGGCGGTGTGGCGAAGTGACCTCTAACGCCGCTGTCATAATTTTGGCTCTGAATTCCACAGTTTTGGGCCAAACTTCTCCAAACTCACTAGGATGGATCCTTATCCACCCCCTGAAAGAAATCCATAAAAAAATTTGGTGGGCGTGGCCTAATGTATTTATGGCGCCCCCTAGAAAATTTTAAATGATCAGCCCCAAGCCATGCTTTAACCTAGAATTACGAAACTTGGTACATATGTGTATTCTTTCAGGACGAACAAAAAAGTCTCTTGGGTCCATGTTCTAAATTCAACAGGTTTTCTGTTAATTTTGATTTAAGTTCACTGTTTAGAAAAAAATATGTGTAATTCCCTTTAAGGCCTCTTGGTGTCACTGTTACTCCACACATGAATGTGGTAATCTTTAAAGAGCTCAAATGTTTTAAAATGTAATTTGACTCCACTGCGCCCCCTAAGTGAATCCATCAGCTATATCTCCGCCGTAAATGGACTGATCTGCACCAGATTTTTTGTGAGTCGTCGGGGAGCGCTGCCGAACGCATTCACGTGTGTCTTTTGGCGGGCGATCGGGCGGGGAAGGTTCGCGACGGCTCCCGCTGCGGCGAGCGGGCGCCGGCTCTGGAAACGGTGCGAGAGCTTCCGCGGCGGCTGGAACTCCGCGGTGGCCGGTGAGCCGGAGCAGCGCTTGCTGCGAGGGCCGCACGAGGCTGCTTGCAGCTTTAATTATTATTATTATTTATTTTATTTTGCTTTAAGCTACTTTGGTTTGTCTTTGATCAGAGGTGCACAACTTAGAGTTAGTGTTAAAGGTGGGAAAAGATCTGAAGTGTTTTGTACTGGTTTGATTTTTAAAAAAATGTTTCTTAGATCACTGTAAACATGGCATTTTAGCAGGTTGGGTAGAGTATTTTATAGACACCATTTCTCTTTTTCTTCATCTATCCACATGCGATTCTTTCCTGAATCCTTTTAAAGGCAATCCTTTTCATATTGCAACATCTAAAAAAGTAGTTAATATGATGACGAAATATGACAGACATGAAGACAAGAGCTAGAAAGAGGGGGAGGGGGACAGTCAGGGGGGGTTCTGTACAGGGAAACTTGAAGGGTTCATTTGGTTTTCTCAGATGCTGTAGCAGCAGTCGCTGGTTCTGTCTGGACCCCAGCATCTGTAGAGTGGCGTTTCTGACCCTATAAATAAGAAGGGAGAAAACGGTAAATTCTTGTTCACTGTAAAACTGTCTGCACAACTATATTTAACCTCAGGAAATGACCTCTTTTACCACTATTTCCTTAAACTGCCTTGCCAGGAGCTTGTCTATGAGAGGAAAAAAAATTAACTGACAACAAATTGAAGTGTGTTGACTTTAAGTTAGCATAGCTGTACTAAACCACTGCTGGGTGTAAAACTGAAAGTTGAGAAACATGAAGTGGCATGCTAATCTGCTTTGTTCTCAGCAGAGCATGGCCTGTACCTCCTATAATACAATATGTGGCTGCTGCCATCTAGTGGGGAGTAAAGAAAATGAAACTGAAGAATGTCAATCACATGAGGCAAATACAGACATGGTACAAAATAAATTACGCCTTCTGTTAACTCTAAGATTTTATGTTTAGGAAACAATAACATGTATCTGATTTTTTACCACATAACAGATTCTACAAGTGTATTGTTTTGTTTTCTTTTTTTGAAAAAGAGGAAGCAAAAATAGAAAATTTGCATGTAAAAAAACCCCAAAATATCCGATTCAACAGCTTGCACAACTAACTTCAGCAGAAATAACAATAGATGGTTTCTAACTGACTTCTTTTCTCTCATATTACTGCAGAAAAATCTTGGCCTGTTATCATTTATGTTGCAGCTTCAATTCTTTGAGTTTTGCAGATATTTGTTTCTGCGCAGCTCTTTGAGGGTCTCACAACATCCTTTCTCTCAGGTTGGGATGTGGTTTTAACGATACTATTGCAGCACCTTGGTTCACATCTTTTTCAGCCAAATTGTTGATTCTTGAATCTTGGTTCTTTTTACAGGTTTGGTACATTCTGGAAAGTGAGTTTCTTTAAAAAAGATGAGATAGTTTATCTAAACTGTAAAACTTGTGTTGTCAATATTTTCAGATTGTTAAACAGGAGAAATTCTTAATTTCTCCTGTTTTCCTGATTTAATGTTGTGTTTTGATTGTTGATTCTGTGTTGCATTGTGTTTTTGTGTATGATGTAAAGAGTCAATGACTTCATAAAATTTGCTAGGATTCTGTAAATCAGGGTGTCCAAAGTGTGGTCTGGGGACCTTTTGTGTCCCTCGAAATGTTTTGGTGTAGCCTCTGATGACAAGTTAAGTGAAATAAAAAAATTGTCAAACAAAATAGAAAACAATTAATGACCTGACCATTTTTTAAATCGTCTTTTGTTTTCTTTTTATCATACAAAGCCCTTTTTTATGTCTTGGATCTTTAATAATACACAGATTTAACAAAAGTGTGTTTACTGTTGAGCAAGTAAAACTAAAATACAATAATTTTGTATTTTTAATTTAATGAATTTCGTGGCACACAAGTACGCAGTAGTTGAAACTTGCAAGGTTTTGGAGCCCAATGCAAAACGTTTGGATACCACTGCCTTTTTTTTTTTAACTACAAGATTATGTGTCTATTAATGTATGAATAACTGGATAATTGAATTTATATTTTTTTCCTGTGACATGCCTTAAAATGACACATGTTGTAAATTGACACTATATAAATAAACTGAACTGAATTAAATAGAAGTAAGTTGCACATAATTTAAACATGTCACTAGACCTCAACGGCTGCTTTAACAAGATCTGGGAGAAAAGTGAAGCTCCTCTCACCAGATTTTTGAAGAACAGCTGGATGGAGTTCCTCTTCTCCAGTTTTTTGGGCTGACTTGCTGCATCGTCTCCAGCCGGAGAGGCGGCTGCCGCCGGTTTGCTATCTACAACTGCCTCTGACTTGGCCACAGTTTTAGGTTCCTCCTTAGCTTTAGCAGGCTGAGGCGACTCTGCGGGAGCGGGCGGGGTTGGAGTCGTCTTTTTGGGGTCAGCAGCCTAAAAGAGAAGCATAAAGTTTAGCTGTTCTGCTCCAGTATCAGTTCAGGGTAAAGTGGCTGTTATTGCTGCTGGGAGTTTGAACTCTGAGGGGACATTTGAACCAACATTAAGATGCACACCTGCTGTTAGAACACAGCCTGCATTATGAAAGACGAGCACACACGGTCTGAGAAATTGTTATGATTTTTGAATATGACAGCAAACGGAGAGACGCTTCGGGCAAATGAGCTGTTTAGAGCACGTTTTAATCTTAGATGGCATTATTCTGGTTAATAATGCATCTATTCACACAAGAGATGGTTCTATTTACCAGGCCAGTTGATTTCTTGAGGAGCCGAACTCCACTTGTGGAGGCTGCTTGGACTTTTGTGGTCATGGTATCTAACAGTACCTCAAGTTCACATCAATCTGTTACTCGCTGACAGGTGATTTTATCACAAAGCATACCTATAGATATTCAAAAATTTCAAGGGGAGGAGGGGAAATCTGAAGTGAATCAGTTCTTACTTTGGGCTTGAAGAGAAACATGAAAGATGATTTGGAGGTTAGCTTCTTTTCCTCCAGAACAGGTGGAGGCGGTTCCGGCTTCGCTGCTGCCTCCAGAGTGCCAGCTTTGGAAGGATCCACCTTCTTTTGTCAAAACAACACAGAGGAAAAACACGAATCAAGAGACGTACACAAGCCCAAGGGCGCGGTCGTCAATGTATCTGACAGAGTGAGAGCCGGAGCTGCCACCTGTGACAGGAGAGAGGAGGAATTCCAATCAGAAAATACCGGAGAGGGAAGGAAAAAAGTTCCTGAAGGAAGAAAGAAACCCAAACAATCTGTTATGACAACAACACGAATTGGTGCTTTTAACAGCCAATGTAGGAAGGAATCCCAGAAAATAGAAAATGTCAGTCTCAGAGGACACAGATTCTCCACCTCCAAAGAATTATCAAGAAAGTTGAAGATTTTTGGGAAACGAATGTGTTTTTCCAAAAAGTGAGACATCTGTACTTTTAAATAAAATATAAGAAGATGAATTTAACACATCACCTAATTTGGCCATTAATTTGGATCTGATAAATAATAATAAAAAAGAAAAATATGAAATATGTTTTTGCATCAACAATACAAAAGCTGCTGAGTTTTGGACTTGCTGCAACAGATAAAGATGGATAAAGTGGCTTAAGTTATAATGAATCAATGTAACACTAGAAACAAATTACATTTTTTCATGCAAATAATATTTTGGGGAAAAAAAACAACTAACCAACTTATTTTCCATAATCTTCAACTCTCCAATGGTTCCATTTAGCTTCTTCCCTTAGCTGTGGTACTCCTACCAATTTTGCATAATTGTAATGGTGGAACGGGTTCAGTGTGAAGGAGTGATTCTGTGTTATCCCAAAACCAAGGAAAGAAGACCTCATGCAACCCTTCTTCTGGAAAGAGTCTAGAAGATTTAATTGAAAATACTGCAGAGCTTTGTCTTTAAACAGTCCAAAAAATACATTAAAAATCCGAATTTGTTTTAGCCTGAACTAAGATGTTGAAAGTCAGGCTTGAAAGAACTTTCAGCATCTTTCAACCAGATGATCATCTACAGACATCTTCAAGCAGTGGTCTCTTCAGCTTTTCCAAATTTTTACTGGAGGCAACGTTACGAGTTCAGTTCAATCAAGTAAATATTTTACAAAGTTTTGTTTTGTTTAATAACACCTCTTAGTAGTTGGGAGCAAAAGATGGGGATTTATTGCATTGTTATTGTGAAATAGTTTTTAGAATCATAAGAACTTAGATTTATTGTGATAGTAAGTTTCAGTTAACGATGTCTGAAACTCCCAAAACTGATGGTATTGCTGGAATTATTTTTACCATTTTCTCCACTGATGGTTCCACAAGAGCATCAATAAACAACAAATTCAAAAACATAATGAAATATAGTTTCTGTGTGCAATGTGTGTGTTTAAAAAATTGCATTTGGTCTCTGGACTGGTTTACTGCCTAAAATGGATGTGAGACAACGTGCAAAATCTAGTCTTTCTGGAATAAACATGAACCTTTCTGAAAATGGGATCGTCTTAGGTTAACTCATTTGTTTCTAAGAACTGGTGAGAAGTTCCTGAGGTTTCTTAAAATCTACCTGAGGGTGAAGACTGGTGAAATTTTATGAAGATTCTGGGGCTAACATTTTAAGCATTTCTGTGTTTGTGGGTTGCTTTTCAACATGGTATTATGTTCAGAAGTATAAAATGTTAAAAATATTTAAGTTTTTCAACCTTTCACAGAGAGTTTTCACATTTTCTCTATGTATTTGTTCCGTTATTTTCTCACACTCTTCCCCAGTGTGGCACAAAACAAGTGTGGGTGTTTTTGTTTCATTTTTACTCTAATCAGATTTTCTAATCACTACATTCAGTTTCATTTACGTTTCTTTAAACCACCACACATTTCTGGAAACAGGGTTGTCAGTGAGAAAACATTGATTTGAATCATTTCAAAGATGCCTGCAGAATGGAAATAAAGAGTGAAAAGAACTAATATTCTGGCGGCCATCTGGCATATTTACCTCCTCGTCTCCAGCTTGCTTGCCCACTTCCACAGCAGCTTGCTGAGATTCAACCTTATAATCAGTTTTATAAGCAAATGCAAACATAATATAACTTTTGTACCAGAATGGAGATTTAAAGAAAACTTTATTCAACTATCAAAAAGAGAATAAAAAGCCAAAATTGAGAACTTTTCTTGTTTACCTGCACTTCTACAACAGGCTCTGGTGCCTCCTCTGCTGTCTCCTGCAGAGTAAAACTGTTTTTATACTCTGAACCCATTTATATTAAGATATAAATTAAAATACCCTTAATTAAAGGATGATTTCACTCAGACTGAGGTATTCACTCTAATATACAGATTTTTATGAATAGAGTCTCTTAAGTTACCTGTACTTCTACAACTGGCTGTACCTCTACTTCAATAGCTTGCGCTTCCTCCTTGATAGTCTGCAGGACAGTGAAGGAATTATTATGTTTAGTGAATTCTTAAAGTGATAAGAAAGCTTTATCTTACAATAAAATGACACTTTGGCGATGTCATTTCAATTTAAATGCATGTGGATATATGTATACCTTAATTTGCATCCAATCCTGCATTAGAGCTCACTTTCCAGTATCAGTCAACATTTTTCACTTATGGCCCCGATGCCAATTCATAGGAATGCAACACCTGGTGCAAATGCTAATGTTCAATCAAGCTGTAACCACTGAGACCACAAGATTTGCACAGTGCCTCATCACTTCATAGAAAAACACCTTTATAATTAGAGCTTAATACATTTTATTGGTCTAAGTTAATGCTCTCTTTTCTCATTCTAAGTAATCCTGCATTTCTCAAAGAGAGGAAGGTAAAGAAGTTTTGTTATTGGAGATAAAAAATTATTTAGCAGCCTTTTTATTTCATGTAAATCTAGATTTGTATACATATACTTAAAACAGTTTACCCATATTACTAGGATATTGTTAGGGATCTCCTTGATGCATTTTGCAAAACACAAACAGCCGGGACTTGGGCACCTTCTGGCTGTCTCTGTGAGTTTTAAAACTATCAAAGTGACATGAAGTTTCTTGTAAACGTGTTGCTCTTGGCACTGCTTGTGAAACGAGGCAGTGACAGAGCCACTTGATTTATGAAAGGGCAAGCGAGTGCTGTGGCTGGAGGATGTGATGAAGAGAATACGGTATCAGTTGGTCGTAGGATTTACTGCAAAAATCAGTTTTTATTCTAGTCATTCACCTTTTAGAAGGACTAGACAAATTTCTTTGTGGGATGGTTAGTTGGGGTGATATTTAAATTTAAAACAAAAACATGAAGGATGCCTAGGTGTTACATTGTGGAGCAGCAGTAAGAGAACATACTGTCATTGAGTGGGTTGTAATCCAACTGTATTTTTTGACAAGTTTTACAAACCTTCAATCTATTTTGGCCTTCATACTTTGAGATGCATAACACAAATTGAATACACAGCAAAATTTCACTGCTGTGTCTCCTGTGCCTGGAATGCCTGCCTTCATTTTTCAAAGCTGACATCTGGTGGGATTTAATGATTGGTGATTTATTTGCAGCCTGAGGCATTGTGAAGAGCTGAATTTCAATATTTTGACATTAAAGTTGAACTAAAATCCATTTGTTAGTCTTCAGAATAAATATGTATTTGTGATTTTTATGGTCCTTCAAAGAACTTAAACACATCAAACAAAATGTCTGAAGATCAAACATCGAAAAACCTTAAAAATGGTAAAGGCCTGAGGTAAAGATATTTACGTTATGAATAAATGAAGCTCTGTACTAAATTAATCATCACCAGAAATGATATTTTTTGCAATATGTTACTAAGAAAATTTGAACAGTATTTGTTTTTATTTTTTTGCATCACTTTAATTTTTCAGTTTTGTTGAATTTTATAGGCTGTCTTGCTTCTTTCACATAAGCAATTTTAATACTAAATAAGCTACTGCAGGGAGTAAAAAGACTGCACAACAGGTGAGACAAGCAATATTTGCATTGCCCTAACAGAGAGGAGCAAAATCACTGGTTGACTCTGAAGTTGCTGAAGTTGAAATCTTGCAGATCAGGTCAGCACAATTAAGTTGTGAGCCATTTATGTTTTATGCCAGAACAACCCAAAACTTCTTCAAAAGGTTTGTCACTTACAGAAACAAAACAAATACAGAGTTCATGGCTACACTGACCTTTTCTACTTTATCTGCTCAACTAGACGGAAATCTGAACATGAGTATTTATGGTATTCACCATAATACTTAATAGCCTGTAGTTTATATTGATACATCTTATGCATTAAAATGATTAAAGGAGATGCTGGGTGGAATGTTTTAGCCAGATAAGCATTTTCATGCTTACTATTTGCAATTCCTTTGAAAACATTTTATTACATGAAAGAGGCAACTTTATGCAACTGCTGCGTCAGCTAAGATACAACACTTGGCATCTTTCTGCCACTCCCCGACAAACCAGCTTCTGTCCAATTATAAGCTGATGAGTCATGCTCAGTGTGAGGATATAATAATCTACTGTACCACCTCTGTACAATTGGCTCTGATAGCTGAAACTCTTCTTGACCCTTCTTGCCTTATATTAGTACCTTAAGATGACATCTTTTACACTATAGAATGCAGTCCAGCTGAACTTGTTGCGTTTCTTTACCTTTGGTCGGAAGAATTTACTCAGAGCATCTTTTGTTGATTTTCCTTTTGCGGACTCGGGTTCTTTTGCAGAAGCTTTTGGTTCTTCTTTTTGTGTCGGCTTTGCAGCTTTGGCAGCTGGTTCTCCTTTGGTCTCCAGTCTCGGAGGCTCTGGGGGAGGCGGGGGTGGAGCAGGCATTCCTTTGGGTGCTGCAGACTGTTCTGATGTCTGTGCAACCTATTCAAAACAGAAAAATGATACATTGATGCAAAAGTAACAATTCAATGATGTTTACCAACAAGCATATTTCCTAACAGCAAGCTCAGGTTAGATTTTCATCTACTTTAAATGATTAAATAGTCTTATTTTTGTAAAATCGGCATATAGGGTAAATTCTGAAGGTGGTTTCTTTTGAATTTTAAGATGCTGCATTGGGTTATATGCTCACAGTGGTGGGTTCTGCAGGTGCGGTCTCCTTCTGGGACTATTTTGCAACAAAAAAAGGAAGCAGTTAGAAATACACGGTTAAAAGAAGCAAATAAAAATCAACATAAAAGCTCATTATGCACCACTATAAGTAACAAATATACCCCATTTTTAGGAAACGAGACATTATTATTTCAAAAGGAGGGCCAAAAATAGAAATATACTGTATCTAACTACAATTTGCAGCTGCAATTCCCAGACTGGCAGAAAGCTTGCTAATTAGCCCTCTGCATTTTGCAATCACTTCTGACAGCTTTGGGAATAGAAATGCGGTGTGATAATCAGCACTTATAAGAAAAGGAAAGAGAGTCGATAATAAATTCAGCACTGAACATCTGTTCACCTGATCTTTTGCGGCATCGGGAGCAGCTGTTTCCTTCTTAGGTGTTTTTGTGGGAGAAACCTGTGATACAACAGAATGGGGAAAATGAATTAACCAGAAAAATATTTCAAGTGTAAATGTGTTCTGATATCAACACATCAGAACACATTTACATTGTGTATTTATGGCGTAAGGCACTTTTAATTGGACTCCATCCAATTTATCAAGAATTTAGCATCTTAAAAAAAACCCTCCCAGTCAGATGTTGTTGATGCTGCACCAGCTAGAAAAACTAACTATTATTTCTATAAAACCTAAGCCTTTTTAATGAATTCAGCCTTTATGAGAAGCTAACCGAGGCAGACAGAGTGCACACTGAGGCCTCTGACAGAGCGCGTACAGTACATGTGCTGTCATTCTGACGGCCATTGTGCTCCGGAGATGGCGTAGGCCTGCCCGCGCACTATCTGCACAAATCTCAACTTCCAGCGGCACAGGCCTCTCTTGTGAGCTCACCCTATGGGACGAACAAAAGGCCATCACATTCCCGCATGTTCAAAGACTTGATTAGCATGGGGCTGGGGCAGTGGCAACTCTTTAAAACACCATGCATCCAAAAGACAGCATGATGAAGAGGAAATACAATGGCTTCTTGTTGTAGGATTTCCATCAGGCAGTCATCATAATTTCATTTACAGTGAAATGCTGATGTTAGAGCTTTTACAGACATTCAGATTGTAATATATATATATATAATTTTTTACCAATCTTCAATTTATTTAATTTTTCTTTTCACAGTTTCACAAGATTGGATTCTTGATTTTAATTTGATACACCTTTCCTTCACAATACAAACAACTAGACATTTCAAGAGTGTTTAAACCTGACCTAAATTCTCACACAGTGTCACTTACTAGTGTTTTGAAGAAGTTCATAACTGGATTCTCCTCAGGCTCGCTCTCCTCTCGGCTTTCTTCAGGCTGATCGTTTCCGTTCTTGGTTTCAGGAACTGTCTGTTCCTCTGGACTCGACTCTGTAGTCGCTCCGACCTCTGGCTCAGTCACAGGTTCCGACTCTTGCTTTACGTTTGCCGTCTCCTATATGCCGCCAGAGAGAATGGGCCTTTGAGGAGGATGTTGGAGCAGCAGAGCTAATATGCAAGCAGTGAGTGTCTTAATCGCAGCATTGAGATGGGAGCACAATTCCAACCATGCCTCTGCCTACTCGGGGCATTGTCAACAATCGGGCCTTTTATTAATGTGTGTGTCCCACCCCTCACTCATTGATATTCAACAATGTGTTAGAGTTATGCCTTGTGAGATGTCAGGAAAGCCAACTGTCTTGCAATGTCCATATGGTTGGTTGATGTAATTTAAAATCACTTCTATTTTGCAGTTGTTTGAATTTCACAACTTAGATTTTTGTAACGCAACCACAATTATGCAATGTTTAAGTAATTTATTTATTTATTTTACTTTTTAACTTGATTATTCTTTGTATATTTTATTGAAAAAGATCATCATAATTTGTGAAAAAAGTATTATTTGTGAGTAAACTGTCTAGGATTGACGCTATGTATTTAAAAATAGCCACAGTTTCAACAGGCTGGCCATCAAGTTGAAACTGTGTGTATGTTAAAGTTAGCTAAAAAGCTAATGTTAGCTAAAGTTCTGTATCATGTGGGCTATCAGTAGCATGTTGATCTCCAATAACCAGTGTTGGCATAGTTACTTTGAAAAAGTAACTTTAATCGGACTACTGATTACTCCTTGAAAAAGTAACTTAGTTATATTACTGACTACTTAATTTGGAAAGTAACTAAGTTACACTAAAAGTAACTTTTTAGTTACTTTCAGCAGTTGTTAACAACAACGCTGCGCCTCCTGTGAAAATCACATTGATCTTTGCCAATACTTAATTGTCAGCTATTTTATAATGGTAACATCAACAATGTGTCTTCATAAGGTTGAACTGAAGAGGAGATTGTAGAAAAAACAGTACAAAAAAATAAAAAACCTGAGTAATTTGTGTGGTCCACTGTTGTGTGGAAAACTCTAAGAAGGATTTTAAAGCCCCCCTCCCCCCAGGTTCTGTGTTACGGCCCTGCGTTTGATGTCGCAGCGCACAGAGCTCCTCCTGCAGCTCCACAGCTCAGATGGCTGCACAGATTTGTGACACTTATCTTAATATTAATAACTAGAATAGCGTTAACTTGCCATTATAATCATTGCCAACTCCGGACACGTTCATTCGTGGCTGTTTTCACGTTTATTGTGCTGTTCATATTGGTCTCGATGTTTGCAGTTTTCTGGAGCGCAACGCGAAGCTCGACGTCATTCAGAGGTAATATATTAACTTGACATTAAAAACACAGCGGGACGGATCATCCGGGAAATGATGGACAGGGAGAGACTGAATAAAACTACCTTAATGTCGGACAAATTCTGGGATTTATTATGAGTTTGCTTATTCCCAAACCCAAATGAGCAACTTCACGTTCAAAAACGAGCCAAAAAAGGCGCAACCCGCCACTCATTAAATCTGCAAGCGACTTTGAAAAAAATGAAGCCCAAAGCCGTTTATAATAATCGGACTTGGCGACAGAAACTCAAAATAATTCCAGTTTTTCCACCAACAAAATGCGCATCTCCCTCCATTGTTTACATTTCTGTCGGATAGAGACGTCGGTCACTCGACAAGACGCGTCGAGGAAATACGATTAAATAACAAAAGAAGATAGTAACGCAGTAACGCAAAATGATTTTGATAAGTAACTGTAGTCTGACTACTCGATTTGAAATAGCAACGCGTTATATTACTCGTTACTGAAAAAAGTGGTCCGACGTCAGTAACGCGTTACAAATTAACGCGTTACTGACATCACTGCCAATAACACTGGTTATCTTTGTCTGGAACAGTGGCAGACTGGGTCACTGATGCAGACAGGGAGCAAAACCTAGCTGTGTCTTTTCTGATCCAATATACAAGTTCAAATTTCTTAAGAACTTTCCTGCTGGTGCCTGAAACCTGCAGTGTGGTATAATAAATACGGGGCTTTGTAGGAGGTATCTTAACATTCAAACAATGCTTTCATGACCAGATATGGAATCATACATTCTTGGTACTTAAAATAATAAATAAATAGAGGTTTTGCAGATTTCATGGCAAATTTAAATTCTGTGTAATATTGTTTCTGTTGCATATTTTGACATTGTAATATAATTGTAAATACAACACATTTCTAGAACTTGAACTACACTGTGTATATGAAATTATATGCAATCATGACAGTAAATGTTTTAATGATTTCAGGCATAAAAATGTTTTCCATTTACATAAAACATTTATCAAAACTAAGTACCAATGTAATACACTATGCATACCGTGGTATACAGTATATAATAGAAAATATACAATTTTCTATTTTGTTTGTTTTGTTTTTTAGATTTTTATATTGTTTTGCTAACATGTATTTTTGTACTGAAATTAAAAAATAGTTTTGCAGACCTTTAGCACAAAATGCTTTTACCTGTTTATATTATTGTGCAACACAAGTAGGATGTGTTGATGATGATTAAAATACATTGATGTGAATACAAAATAGAGGACTCTTGCACTCGCCTGCTGAGGCTCAATGTGAAGCTGACTTGCATCCACTTGCTCTTCACCAGAGATCTTTTCCTTTTCCTGATCCTCAGTTTTCTCGTCCGCTTTACGGTCTTTCTTTTTGAAGAGTTTTCCAAAACCATGACTTTTCTCTTTGCGTTTCTTGACTTGTTCTGTGTCGGTTGGTGGGGAGTCGGTGGTGTCTGACACGCTTTCAGCCGGAGCCGGTTCTGGCTCAGGTTCAGCTGTCACATTATCAGGTTCAGCTTTCGTCTCAAGTTTTGGAGACTGCAGCTTGCCATTCTGATGAACTGTGACGTCACTCCTAACTGTAAAAAACAGAATACCAGACACAATGATTATTTATTGTTGAAAATAAAAAAAACTGAATAAATAAAACAGACTCTATGAAAGTCCTGTTTTGTGTAAATATGGAGTCTGGGATTATCTTTTTTAATAATTACACAGCTGTTTCTGCTAGGCACCAATGCACATTAGGATTTTAATCCACTTGCATGCAACATTTAATTGATATCCTAATGTCTAATTCTTTATGAAGTAAACATGGGCTAGTCAGTGCAAGAAAGTGACGTCTTTATCTCCAGGGTCAACATTCCAGCTCTTAGACAAACTAAAGAGCCGGTGGGAATTGCTCAGCACTGCTGTCGCTGCAGCGACACGAAGCTCACTATGACAGATCAAATAATCGCTCCCTGTCAGCGTTCCTGAGACTACGCCCAGAGTTTACATTAGGAGATCCGACACAGGACCCAGCTGGGAGTCTCTGTATTTGCAGAGACTTATGAGTCTGAATGGTAAGTCATACAGGGACACTTAAAAGGTCAGCCGATTTAGCCTGTGATATTTTCCCAGATAGTGGAATTTGGTGAAAACAAGAAGGATAAATATTTTCAGCGCATAGCTTTGCTCATTCTGCCAGTAAACCAAGGTCTATTTTGAATAAGAAATTAAAAGGAGGGAGAAAAATCACCATCAGCCTCCAATCCATTGAGTGTGATGCTTGCAGAGATGCCATTCACTGATCCATTTTCATGTTTTTCTGGAATTGTCTCATTCTATGGACAAATAAGGAAAACAAAGCATCTCTATAAACTTCAAAAATAACGTGTAGCTACATCACAAACACTGGTTTTAAGGCTTGCTGTTCTCCCATGTATAGTCTTCTACTTATGGGAAGTCATTTGTAAAGTTCAAGGATTGTTGTACAGGTTTAGTGGTTACTATGTAAGATTTTTACCTCAGTTACTTCTTCAGGAGCTGACTGTTCGTTTCCCATGATGGTCCCAGTCTGGGTTTGCCACCCGTTCTTCTAAAACACATCCAGTACAATAAGAAAACTTTTGGATATGAAATGTCCAAAAGTAGAGAAATCAAATATTTGAATCATTAAAAGTACAATTAATGAGTATTGTGAGTTTGTTAAGTCAAATATTTTACCTTGTGACACTCCTGTAGGTCAAGTGACTCCAAGAAAAAAAATAATATATGCCTGTCAGCGAGATGGATGCACTCCTCCTGTCTTGCTGCCTGCATATAAAGGCTATTATTGACAGACTGTTTTATGTATGCTTTAAAATGGGTGTGACTGTTTTGAAGCAGTCAGCTGGATTTCCTCCAGTAAAAAAAAACCAACATCTTAATCCATCTGAAAGTTTGGTGATCTCTAAGTTAGAAAACATATTGCAGATTTTGCAATGAGTTTACAGGGGGTGAAATAAAACAAACACATATTTTCATTGAGTTTTAAGATCTACTGCACAAAAATGAGGCAGTGCAGGACAGGTTGTTGAGGGCTGCCACCCAGAATAACAGGATACGAATGAAGGATGTTGTTTTGGCATGCATCCATTAGTAACTTATTTAAAAAAATATATACATAGATGTTTACACTAATATTGCTTCATTTTCTTTATTTCTAAAGGAGACTCTTGAATGTTTATGTCATTATGGGTATTTTCTGTTTCTTATTTGCATAGCATGAATCAACACTTGAACTTTGACTTTTTTATCTGCAAAGAGATTCTGCTCTCCTGCCCACTTTAGCCTGCTAGGGTTTTATCAGACAAATGTATCCCTTAATGTAGACCAAAAGTTTACAACTTTTATGATTCAAAGACCAGTTTTGCCCTTAGTCTTGTTAAATAAACCTTGTTTAGAGCAGCTAAAGTTCTAGTGTTACACGACCCTTTGAAAAAGACTGCTTTCTGCTGGATGTCTACCCTAGAAATCTTGTTTTTATGTTGAAGGACCATGTTATCTCTAGTCTTCGATTCTATTTCTATTTTTAGGTTAAAACAAAACTTTTGTAAAAAAATAAATAAATAAATAAATAAATAAAAGAGAAAGGAAAAAATAAAGATTAATATATAATCTTCCCCAGAGGATATTGATAGTGGTGCAAAACATTTTGGTGGTTCCAAGAAACATGATTTTGCTCATTCTTTTGTTTATCATTTTAAGCCAAAGTTTTTAAGACTCACTAACTGTCAATTTTTGAACATAAAGATGTTCAGACATTACAATCTGTAATTGTTTGATTCTGCATTGCAGCTGCAATAAATGTTTATCTGTTTTTTATAGGATTTTTACAGATCAATCCACAAATTAAGCAGTTAGCTTCTGTGTTGCATGGGCAATGTCAAAATAATAATAATGAAACTTTTATTCTGTGAAAAATCTAGATGTGTTTTAATATCTTCAATAAACAAAACATCTTTTAGAAGCTGTTGCAAATAATATTTTTAAAAAACGTATTATTTTGGATAAAGTCACATCTGTGAGTCTTTCTGGTGTCACAGAGGAAGAGCTCTTGTGACTTATTAGCCAGTTCCATGTCTGATGCAACACATGACACACAAGAATCCACTTTTGATCTAGTGAGACACTACATCCATTGAGTCAACCACAAGCAAGTGCTCTGGAAAAAAGTGAGGCCATCTGTCCAACAGCTGAAGCTTGGCTGAAACTGGGTCATACAAGCAGTGAAGGATGGTTCTGAACGTAAACTGAGCCAAAATTCTGCCAGAGCTGAATACAGTTAGACTAGTTTGACTTCATATTTGCTCAATAAATAATGACAGTATTGAAGTTGTAGAGTGCTTTTGTTATCGGTTTGACAATATAGGAATATTGATCTTAAAACCTGGTGAAGACCAGAACATGTATTTTTCTACATGTTCTGGTCATGTTGCTTTCTTTTCACAACAACTCTATCATTAAATCATACAACATACTCCTCAATTTGTTTTAAGTATAATATCAAGAATTCACTCGTATGTTTCAGTGAGTCTGATTATATTTAGCTTTACACCAACTAATTAAGTGTCTGCATTTTTTTATAGATGCATTACTTATTGAATTGAAATTTTTATGATAACCCTTGTCATCCACAAAAACAATGCCTCAATTGTAGCCTTTAGTCTGCACACTAAGGTGGGAGTTGGATTCCCCTGTTTGGCCAGTGCACTTCATGGAAACTCTTCATGGCATACCAACGCATAGCAGCCTACTGGTTCTATTGGAGGCAGAGACCTTCACAAACAGGCCATTGATTTTCAGACAGAAAACTGGGATATTTGCAAAAGTTCTCATGACCATCCCAAATCTTTGTGTGTAATAGGTTATTGTGGTGTTGCACACAACTAGATTAATGGTGCTCTTACTTTGCAGATGTGTTCAGCAAATATTTGACCTTGGGTGCAGTACTGTTTGCTATCCAAATAAGAGGAAAGCAGCAGTTCCGGTTGATGTTGGATCTACTTTGGGAGGTTTGCAGATTCTGGTGTTGTGATAATTGTTAAATGTTAATATGTTGTTTAAATTGTTTGAGCAAAGCATGTAAGTGCAATGTGTATTTAATGTAAGGATTTAATTTCGGTTGTAGACAGTGCTGCGAAGAAAAAAGGCATAATGGTCACTAAATGTTTTCTTACCAGTTGTCTGTTTATTTTAGTTCTTGGACTTTCCCAAGAGAATCTTTTTTGTTGTTGTTTGAGACAGTTAATTATTCCCAAATATTTGGTTGCTTGACCTGAAAATGCATAAGAATTATTTTCTTGAACAAAGTGAATAAGGTTGAAAATTTTTCCAAATTCTTCATATGTGTAGATTTGAGTGCAATGAGGGGGAAAAAGAGCTAGCATATCAACAGTACCTCAACAGTGTATCACCAAAAGATAGGAAAAACAATAGCATTGTGCAACGCTAGCTGCTGCAAATAGTAATAAAAATTAAAAAAAATAATATTTTGGATAAAGTCAGATATGTGAGGCTTTCTGGTGTCACAGAGGAGGAACTCTTGTGACTGGCTAAATATGTATAATTTTTCTGTATAGACAGAAAAAATGTGTATTGATTACTACAGTTACAAAGTAGCAGTCTTTGCTCACCTGCAGCTGAAGGATGAAGTGAGGCTCGACAAATAAAGATTTCAGAGTATAAAAGAACAAATTATTCTCTATTGCTTTTTATTAGAATAGAAATGGTTTGTTTTGGAGTAGGGCTTTCAGGAGTTCAGATATGTAATTTGTATTTAAAGCATTGGATTAAAAAGAATAGCACACAATGCTTTCATTTATTTTATTTATAAATCATATTGGCTTGACAATACTTATGGTGAACAATTCCTCTGTGCTTAATATCTTAAAAAACACACAACCTGCAGAAAAATCTAATTGCAAAAATAAAAATAATTTATAAGCAAGAACAGGATAACATAGTAAATGTTTGGACAGGTGTTTATTTCATTTGTTCTGTCCTTCTGAATATGATAGCTTGGATGGCATACAGTCTTTAACAGTCCCAAATTTGGTTGAAAGAGTCCTTACAAAGACTTAAGTAAAACCTACTCCTAAAGGTAATTTTTTTTTCAAAAAGGTTTCTAAAAAAATTTAACTGAGGAAATAGAAATAGTTGCTCCTCACCCCTGCCATGCATATGTATATGGGCATAAATGTGTTTGAGTGCAGTATGTTTGTGAAAATGTGTATTCAAGTGCAATGTCTTAGTCTCCCGGTAGAAGGCGGTACAGCAGTCGTGTTCTGCTGAGCACCGCTGTTCAAAAATAGAAGAAGTCAAGATGGCAGCCGCCACCATGAAGGGACCTGTAGTAAGTGATGCATTAAAGAAATAGTTTTGTTTCTTAGATATTTATATACAGTATGTATTTGCGGAACAAGTGAAAGAGTTGATGTGTTTGGAGAGATAGAAGTCAGAATTATTCATATCAGGAGCATTTTTAAATTCATGTCACATCCTCGTGCAGTGAGCTAGCTCCGGAGCTAGCTCCAGTCATTCAGCTGCTAACTGTTATTCTTGTAGTTCTTCAGATATGACAAATGTTTTCACAAACCAAACAAGAGTATTGAAAGCCAACAGGACACAGATTTGTGGTTCTGTCTGCCATATTTGACGTATATTTTTGGTGAACCTGCTAACAGGAGCTTGGTTACAGGCGGTTGAAGACGTTGTCGTGACTTTTGAAGACCAACAGAAGATCAATAAATTTGCCAGAAACACGAGTCGGATGGGGGAACTCAAAAACGAAATAGAGTCGAAGAAAGTAAGTAGCAGAGCGATTTTAAAACTACAGTACTCTGAACATAAAGACTGAACTATACTGAGTTGACCAGTAATATGAAATTACTGTAACATAACATGCTATTCCTGCTGTCATGATGCATACCAGAACGTTCTGGTGTTTAGTTTGAATTAGAAGAATGTACAGATTCTTTACTGTCCCACAGTGGGGAAATTCATAAAGGACATATATATAAACTAGTTTAAAAGACTTTGCAGAAGAGAGACCTTCTCTAGGATGTCATAGGATAATTTAAGGTTCACAACACGTGCATGTGTTTATGTATAAAAAAGAGGTGTATATGCAAATGATAGCAAGAATGTTATTTGAAATGAGAAAACTGCTAATAATAGCAGGGATGTAAACACTTTTCGAGTTTGACTCATTTGGGAGCAGTGATGTTTGTAAAATTTATATGTTGCTGCAGGAAAGGATTTGCGGTAGCTTTATAGAATTGTTGTATTTTTATATTAATGTTTGAAATATAACATCAGTTATTTGTTTGCAATATTAACAGATACAAGCTGGTACGCTTCATAAAAATTTATTGACAACATTTTGATCATATCAAACTCATCTAATGTAAATATTACCGTACTTCATTATATATAGTAATATTTATTTATGTATAAATATTAATAGTGGTAGGTTTTTTTATTAAGGAGTTTTACATCATCCTGAAAGGCTGGTGAGCTGCTAAATTAATGCCAACAGTTTGATAGCCCTCAGTGTAATTGTCTGCTAATATTGCTGTGCAGAAAACGCTGCAAAACCTGCAGGACGCCAGCGATGAGCTCATGATGTTGGATGATGACTCCTTATTGGTCCCTTACCAGATTGGTGGTGTTTTTATTGGCCACTCTCAGGAAGAAACACAAGAAATGCTAGAAGCTGCCAAGGTAAGTGTTTGTCACTTAGCACCTGTTCTTATTCTGTCTTTTCTAAGAGGTTAATAAAATATGCTGTTTTGTTGGAGTTATATTCAAGAAGCTTAACATTATAATTTTTAGCATACCTGTATTATGAATACGACCCTATTGCTTTCTCTTCTGTGCGTTAAATATTTGAGAGGTAGAGAGCGGACTTACTACATAAAATAAACTAAGGTTCATTTTTAGGAGATGCTTATCAGGGTTTACCCCAGAAAACTTGCTAAGCCTGGTGGTCAGGGTGCTGAAACGGTCCACCATGTTTATGTATTGAAATATGTTAAGTAGACAGGAAATGTAAAAATATTACTGGGTAATTATATGTTACTGGAAAACATTACCAGTAAAACACTATTTAAACCCACAACTAGTCTGAAAAACAACAGTTCAAAAAATACAATTAAAATTAATATCAGTTATTTGTACTTCTGTTTATTCCAAATTAGGTCACCAGCTCCATAAGGCCCCCAGTGCTTTAGGAGCCCCATAAATGCTGATATTTTAACACAAACCACAGATGCATATAAATGTAACAATGTTTATTGATCATCCTTCCTTTAAAAAGACAAAAAACAAACATTTTCATTGGTATAGTTTCAGAACCTTTTGACAGACCATTTCTCTCCTCTTCCACTATTATGACGGCTGTAGGACTAAATGTTAAAGTCGATATCTTCTGCATTTCAACCATTAATTGTAGAACATCATTGTTTTGTTTTTTTTCTGGTGGCTTCATGTTGGACTTTTGTTTGCAGTAAAAATTCAGAATCATTGATGGTTACGTGACAACCTCCTGCAGACCACAATAAGTTGCACTGAGACTCCATGCTGCTCACAAAGGGCAGCAGAGGGCAGCAAGAGCAGGAAACACCAGCTGAGATTCCAGTGTCAGATGAATTAGTTTGGTTGTTTGTGGTTCATTTACAAGAAATTCTTGATAAGTGTCTAAGAAATATATTCAAGTTTTCCAATTTTAGTCTTTATTTCAATATGCAAAACAGTGGTGTTGGTTTTTTGCCTTGAAAGTCTGCTATCCTGCATGATTTAGATGTTTTTCTTGTTCAACATCATTAATCACATCAATCTCCATAACTGATTATTGACCAGCTAATTTAGTCTTTTCAGTCAGCTGTGTTGGACACATCTAAAACATTCAGAGTACCGCCCCCTGGAGGCTGAAGTGCACATCACTAATGTAAACTATGAAAAACATAACATAGATTTATAGTATTTATTTAAATAATTTATTTCAGATTTATCAAACTAATTTTTTAATTGATTGCCAGGAACCCCACAGTTTGTTGCTTACTAATTTTTCTTTTTTTTTACTGTAATATAACAACGGTGTCTTTAGTCAGAGAGTTCTTCAGATTTACAGAAATGCAGACCTCTGCATAATATTGTTCCTGGCCACAGCAATTGGTATCTATAGCATATTTTTAAGAAATTTTAATAATATTAGTTATAACAACATATAATTTTCCTAGGGGGTTATTAGTGTTAGAACTATTAGAAATCCTGGAATAGATTCTTAAACTTGGTAATCCGTTCTGTAGTTTTGAATAATCCAGTCCATATTTTAGAGGTCTTTGCTGGTGTACTATTGGTTGGACTAGATATTGAACATACAGAGAAACAACACTTTAATAGACTGGAAATTGGAAGACAATTTGTTTTCCAGAATCTAAGAATAAGACATTGTAACGGGGAAAATGTTTCATACTCAAAATTAGCAGAAAGCCTGCTGCTTATGGTAGGATTCTTTGCATAAGAGGTTCTAAGGGTAAACCCGCTGCAAGACTTGATTCATGAATTTACTCAGGAAAATCCGGCTCACAAAGAGAATGTTAACGGGCTCCCTGCCTTTCTATAATGGCTCTTTGCTTTTATGTTGACCGCTTCACATCCAAGACTTAGAGCTACAGGAAGTAATAAAAAGGTTTTTAGAAAAGAAAATGAAGCACCATCAAAAGTTTGAAAAGCTTCTCTCATTTAGCCACTTCATAGTATTAGAAACCTGCAGGTCAGGAGTGAAAAGTAACGTTCCCTTATGGTAGATTTTTCAGTAACGTCAAGCTGGTTTCACTCCCTGAAAAAGATAATTTCATAAAGCACATTCAAGAGTTTCATAGTGAATTCTGCCTGTCTTATAACTAGACTGTCCACATCTGTTGACAGGAAGCCCTGGAGCAGGAGGTCAAAGGCCTGGAGGAACGCGTGTCAGAGATCCAGCAGGTTCTGGGCGACCTGAAGGTCCAGCTTTATGCCAAATTTGGTAACAACATCAACCTGGAGGCAGATGAAAGCTAAGCTGCCAAATGGAAACTTGAGGACTTTTACTTTTTCTTCCATCTCATGCTTCAGATGCTTGATGATGCCAATAAAAACATGAACTTGGATGTTGATCGTTTGTAGGTTCTGGCCTGCATTTACACTGATGCAGAAGTCCGTGTTTTGATATTGGAAAGCATATTAAAAAGGACAATAACTGTTTGGTTATTAAATGAAACAATGCAGATAATCTCACATGCATGTACTCCTTAATACTTCTTTTTGTGTTTTGTTACTGTTGATAAAGCAGAAGTAAAAAGGTGGAACTTAATTTAAACTTGTTGCAAGTCTTACTGTCTCTAACAAGACCCGCATTAATCTAAAATCTCTGATTTTCTGCCATAAATGTTGGATAAAATTAATACACTTCCCTGATGCATTTGGTTTAAATATGACTATATGACAGTAATTTGAAAAAGAGTGAAGCGCAGAGTTGAAGAAAAAGCAAATTTTTCTAGTGTCTTGACTGGGTCTTCACCACTGTTTTAATTAGTGTAAAGGTTGTTGGTCATGGTAAAATTTTCTGCACTCATTCATTACTAAAATGTAGCAGGTTCGAATGAGTGATTTTTATGGTTACACTAATATTTCAGATGTATATTTTACATATTGGTCCATGTCTTCATTAAGCTGAAATACAGAAGCAGTGAATATAAAAGCACCATTTAAAAATCACTGCCAGCTGCAATAACTATTTTATCTGTTAAGGTAAAAAGCACTCGGTCAGGTTTATTAGAATTCTTTCACAAAGTCAGAGCCACCAGTGTCAACTCTGACTTGCAGAACTTATCTGTGCAAAGGTATTTATTAAACCTTTTCCAACAACTTAGAAATGGTGTGATTAACCAATAATGAGTAAGGAAATCCTAGACATCAAAAATAACTTAAGTATTTTAAGTAAAGGGGATTTAAAATATTTGCACACACATAGGCAAATGGACATAAACCTACTATTAACCTCCTTCTACATTTGTCATTCAATCATGCAATATTATAGGATGAACTAAAATACAACTCAATTATGTCATGAATGTGAAGGCTAGTTAGCATGACCACCAATGCCTGCACACCTCTATTATGATGATGATCCTGACAGTAAGCTGTTTCTTCGCTATTAGCATGATGAGCTGTGTGTGTACAACTGTCTAACAAAGTTTTATTCATGTTTAAAGTCTTTACATATGGCATAATCAGATCTCAGAGTGAACTTTCTGGGGGAGATCAGCAGCTGTCTTGAACATGTAAATTATATGTTGATTGATGGACTCCTAAAGCCTTAGGAAAAACTCAGCTGAATTGATTTTTGGCAGCAACAGTGTTCTACAACATTATTGCTGATGTCTTCCCTCCTGGGAATCTCTAAACATCTCCTTATTATCCCTTTTTTGCTGTATTTATTTAGCAGTTCCTGACTGCTGCTTAACCTTTTCATTCTTGGGATGCTGTCTGGAGGGAGAAGTTTACTCCTACGTGTTTTTGTATTTTGCCTGAAATAGAGTGTAATATGTGTTGTTGCTCAGCTCAGGTCGTATTGAACCCACTTTAACTGCTGGATTTGTAAAGCCTAAAAACAGTCGTTTGGTTTTTATAAAGGAAATGGCAAAGCGGTAATCAAGGATCATTTGGTTAAATTACTCTGAAACCATATGCATGTGGAGCAAATTAATAAAGCAACAATATGGATTTATCAAAACTATATCAAATTTCTAGCATAGATTCAGCTTAATTTAAAGGCCTAGATCAATTTTCTGCTTGTCTAATCCTATGCAGAGTCAGAGGAGACAGGGGCCGACTCCAGGAATCAACAGGTGAGAGATTATGTCCACCTCAGGCAGGTACCTGGAGAAAAACCTGCCTTCACATTCAAGCTGTGCAAATTCAAATTAATTTAGTTCTCACAGTTTGTTACCTAATATATTGCAATAATAATGATTAATTCTTCAGCCCTCCCCTTCATTGTGAGTAAACAAACCAAAAATAAAATGCTCTGTATCAGTGTCCCTGCTGGCAGTGGCTCCCTCATGTTTGGACCCTTTGAGTATCCATAAAGATTATTTTTATTCTGCTGCAGAAGGATGGGGGTATGCACTCAGCTGTTGTGAAAATACTCCACTTCTTGTATCCCTCCCCACCCCTTTCAGTCAAATATTGAGAATTAAACCTACGAGAAGCTTACAAATATAAGTTATCTGGGCAGGCATTTTTTCCAAATTACTTAAAGATGTAGTTATCTGAGTGTTAACATCTGAATTTTTTACATTATATATTTAAAAATTCCTGTTTCTGGCTTTTAACAAATGCTAAAAAAGTTTGGTTACCTTTCCTTGAACAGAAAAGGTCTGATGGCAGATGGCAAAGGAGCAATTTTTACATGCATTTTTATGCAATGTATAAAATGATCTGTGTTCATGTTATATTGTTTTTGGTTTTAAATCAACTCACATATTGGGTTTAAAACATGGGTAAATTCTGATACAAGAAGGATGATTTTCTGACATCAAATTAACATCAGAATATAATACCAGCCCAAATATAAATATCTCTTTAATCGCAAACCAATTTGAATTTTAAAAGTTTTCTTTTTATTTGGGCCTTCATGGCTCCAACTGTTCCTATAGCCATAAAATGAATGAATTTCAAGTGGAAATTTTATTCCTTGCATTGCTGTTAGAACAAATTTTCCCCTCCTTTTTGCTGGATGGTTGGTGGCCCTCTCAAATATCAACAATGCACAAACCTCATTAAACTACATCCTGGAGTGTGGCCCCCCGTCAGCTAATAATACATCTAAAAGAAGAACCGGAGAGCTTGAAATCATAGCAGACACCACTGGAGGATCAAGATCTCAATTAACAAGTCTCTCCTCCCGGTAGGTTTTTCTGCTGCAATGATTAAGAGGAGCTGCACCCACACAGGCTTGTCTTTATGAACAGCTTGTTAAACCTCGGGCTCAGAGGAACACACATGGAAATGACTGGACTTATTTCCCCGATGGCCTTGTTTACGCTCTGTTTCTGTCTCCTCTCTTATTCTCCTAAACTGCTTATTTCCTATCTATTCTTTTACTTCCCTGCTTCCGTTTTAACAAGCACTGAATGCTGATACATTTGAGCCCTCCAGCTGAACTGCAAAAGCTCTTTGACAGTTTTTGCATGACCTTGTTCTAGTTTATTATCAAAAAAAAAAAAAAAAGGACTAATATTAATTAAGCTAATATATTATCAAAGTCTGCTGGAGGGCTGTTGAGGCCCTTTGCTTTTCAACTAACACATAGATTACCTTGAAGGAGCACAATGTGAAGTCAAGCTAAGGTATGCACTTGATATTCCCTGAATATTTTTCAGGCTTCAAGTAACAGCTGAAACATGCCAGTTGGTGTCTCTGTCTCTCCAGTAATTTTACAGTGAATCAACTGCTTTGACTTTAGTGTTAGGAAAAACCTTTTAAACAGGTCTGCACATTGCAGATATTTAAGAATATGCCTATAAAGTTCACGTCACGGTTCTGGCAGAAGAATCCTGAATAAGTGATGGAGAAAAGTTCATAAATATTTTCATGTGAGAACAAAGTTGAAGCAGAATGAATGTGTATGTTTTGATTTTGATATGCATCAAATAGAGCTTGATTACATCTGCTATTCTTAATGAAGAGCTCTGTATTCTTTGCAGGTCTGAAAAACCAGTGCACCGTCGCCTGCTTTTAGTTCAGAGTTTGTGAACGTTTCATTGTTTGTCGCTATGGCGAAAAATTGTTTGCTCACTGTCTCCACGTGTTAGGCTAAATGTCAGGAGAGTCAACCCAGACGACTTGAGGAAGCCACAGCCGTTCTTCATCACCTCTAGCTGTTGTCTCAGCCAGACCTTATTCATTACACACCATCCAGCACCTCTCAAAAGCACAATGCACCGCCTGTCAAACAGGAAGCTGAGCCCATCGTGGACAGTAATGCATGCATTTGTAGAACTGAGAGCCCAGCGAAATGGAGCAGACTGGATGTTTAGCTTGTTCTTACCTCTGTTAGATGGCTAGGAGGCCATGTGAATTAATGTTTGACGACTTACAGTAGAGAACAAAAACAAGTGAAAAAATGAAAGGTTTTTAGGGAAGGTTTGAATTAAATATTACATAAACACAGTAGTTCCATTAAAATAGACAGTTATGAGTAATAAGGCAGTTTACCTTCTTGTTAGAAAAGCTGAGTGCAGCAGATCCGTTCCTCAGAACTGTTTTTAAAAATCCATGATTTCATTTCTGTTACATTTGCTCTCATAAAGTTAGTGTTATGAGTTTTAATAATGACATCACTAAAATGGATAGGCATGGATCTTACAAAACTGTGTGCTTCTTGAATCCTACTGTGAACCCACCATGTTTCCTGGAAAAGGTTCTGAAAATCAGAACTCTTGGATTGGTTTGCCTTAAATTTATTTTATCCCTGCTTCACAAGTCTTATCTTGTTGTCACACATAAGTCAGCAACCTTGGAATAGATTAGTAAACATGTGCAGAGGTAGTAGTATTCTTTCTGGCGAGACTGACCTCCTTTTTTCACTTCCGAAATTTGCCTATAAATACAGTAGGCAGAAAAAAATCTAATGTGTGGAAATTCTGAGTGGTAAAAGATTAGTGGTCTTTCAGACAAACAATACTTAAAAATTAAAAAGGGTAGCAAACAAAATCAATACTTCAAAATAAAAAAGGTGGAAAATAAAATCAATACTTCCTTTAAATTAAACCACAGTTAATGGTGATTTTGAAAAACTTTTGCATTTCAATACTTTTGTTAAGATTATGTAAGTTTTTCTAACATTGACAAAGACACAAGATTATGTGTGGCTGGTTAGCTCAGTTGGTTGGAGCGTGGTACTCATAAAGCCAAGGTCATGGGTTCAAACCCCACATTGGCCAATGGAATCATGAAGTGTTTCATGAAATCAACTCTTCAAAATAGCATGAGGCTTTAAATTAAACCACTTTCAATGTTGATTTTGAAAAACTTTTTCATTTCAATACTTTTGTTAAGATTATGTAAGTTTCTCTAACATTGACAAAGGCACAAGATCATGTGTGGCAGGTTAGCTCAGTTGGTCGGAGCGTGGTACTCATAAAGTGAAGGTCATGGGTTCGATTCCTGCACTAACCATCTGAAATGTAAAGTTTTAATAAAATCAACTCTTCAAAATAGCAGGATGCTGTATATTTAACCATTATGTACATTGATTTTGAAAAACAATAGAGTATTAGCTCCTTACTCAAATCTTCTTTGTGGTAAGTTCATGTAAGTTTTTTAAATCCAATGAAACTCAACATCATGAGTAACATTGTACTTAGGAAAACTTTGTCCAGCTGATGTTAGCTCAGCTGGACAGGTGTGGCGCTGATAACGCTAAGGTAAGTGGTTCAATTCCCTTACTGGTCAATGGAAATCTAAAGTCTTTCAGACAAACAATACTTCAAAACTAAAAAGGGTGGCAAACAAAATCAATACTTCAAAATAAAAACGGTTGCAAAACAAAATCAATACTTCAAAATAAAAAAGGTTGCAAAACAAAATCAATACTTCAAAATAAAAAAGGTGGAAAAATAATATCAATACTTCAAAATAAAAAATGGTGGAAAATAAAATCAATACTTCAAAATAAAATTTTGCCGGAAAATACACCATTGAGCAGGTTGATTTTGAAAAACATTACAGCATTTCTTCAAATTTTCATTGCAGAAAGATAATGTATGTTTTTCTAATATTGACGAAGACACAAGATTATGTGTGGCTGGTTAGCTCAGTTGGTTGGAGCGTGGTACTCATAAAGCCAAGGTCATGGGTTCAAACACCACATTGGCCAATGGAATCATGAAATGTTTCATGAAATCAACTCTTCAAAATAGCATGAGGCTTTAAATTAAACCACTTTCAATGTTGATTTTGAAAAACTTTTGCATTTAAATACTTTTGTTAAGATTATGTAAGTTTTTCTAACATTGACAAAGACACAAGATAATGTGTGGCAGGTTAGCTCAGTTGGTTGGAGCGTGGTACTCATAAAGCCAAGGTCATGGGTTCAAACCCCACATTGGCCAATGGAATCATGAAGTGTTTCATGAAATCAACTCTTCAAAATAGCATGAGGCTTTAAATTAAACCACTTTCAATGTTGATTTTGAAAAACTTTTGCATTTAAATACTTTTGTTAAGATTATGTAAGTTTTTCTAACATTGACAAAGACAAAAGATCATGTGTGGCAGGTTAGCTCAGTTGGTCGGAGCGTGGTACTCATAAAGCGAAGGTCATGGGTTCGATTCCTGCACTCACCATCTGAAATGTAAAGTTTTAATAAAATCAACTCTTCAAAATAGCAGGATGCTGTATATTTAACCATTATGTACATTGATTTTGAAAAACAATAGAGTATTAGCTCCTTACTCAAATCTTCTTTGTGGTAAGTTCATGTAAGTTTTTTTAAATCCATGGAAACTCAACATTATCAGTAACATTGTACTTAGGAAAACTTTGTCCAGCTGATGTTAGCTCACCTGGACAGGTGTGGCGCTGATAACGCTAAGGTAAGTGGTTCAATTCCCTTACTGGTCAATGGAAATCTAAAGTCTTTCAGACAAACAATACTTCAAAACTAAAAAGGGTGGCAAACAAAATCAATACTTCAAAATAAAAACGGTTGCAAAACAAAATCAATACTTCGAAATAAAAAAGGTTGCAAAACAAAATCAATACTTCAAAATAAAAAAAGGTGGAAAAATAATATCAATACTTCAAAATAAAAAATGGTGGAAAATAAAATCAATACTTCAAAATAAAATTTTGCCGGAAAATACACCTTTAAGCATGTTGATTTTGAAAAACATTACAGCATTTCTTCAAATTTTCATTGCAGAAAGATAATGTATGTTTTTCTAATATTGACGAAGACACAAGATTATGTGTGGCTGGTTAGCTCAGTTGGTTGGAGCGTGGTACTCATAAAGCCAAGGTCATGGGTTCAAACCCTACATTGGCCAATGGAATCATGAAGTGTTTCATGAAATCAACTCTTCAAAATAGCATGAGGCTTTAAATTAAACCACTTTCAATGTTGATTTTGAAAAACTTTTGCATTTCAATACTTTTGTTAAGATTATGTAAGTTTTTCTAACATTGACAAAGACACAAGATCATGTGTGGCAGGTTAGCTCAGTTGGTCGGCGCGTGGTACTCATAAAGCGAAGGTCATGGGTTCGATTCCTGCACTCACCATCTGAAATGTAAAGATTTAATAAAATCAACTTTTCAAAATAGCAGGAGGCTGTATATTTAACCTTTATGCACATTGATTTTGAAAAACAATAGAGTATTAGCTCCTTACTCAAATCTTCTTTGTGGTAAGTTCATGTAAGTTTTTTAAATCCATGGAAACTCAACATTATGAGTAACATTGTACTTAGGAAAACTTTGTCCAGCTGATGTTAGCTCGGCTGGACAGGTGTGGCGCTGGTAACGCTAAGGTAAGTGGTTCAATTCCCTTACTGGTCAATGGAAATCTAAAGCAGCAACCCCTGGCTCGTAAGCTGCATGCGGCTCCTTGACCGGTTCTATTCTCTTACGTTCATATAGTTGCATTCTGCGAGATGTGCAATAATGACGAAAAGTAGTCAAATGAACTGTCAATTATTGACAACAGCAGCACGCCATTACTGTTGGCCGTAACCACGCAAAAACAACACAAACAAAAAACAGTCTGTTTCTCTTGCAGCCTTACTCTTTCCAGTTGTTCGACATCTGCTCTCACACAGACCTTTACTCACCTTTCACTCTCACTCTCCCGCCCACTCGCTCTCTCATCCATCCTGATGCATTCGCGGACAATGGGAAATCATACACTCTAATTTTAATCTCTAAACAGCGTAACATCCAGTAACATTTAGCACATACTGTAGGGTCGCTATAATATCCAAGTTTCGCTTCGCTTGAGTGCAATACGGTACTTTCGTCACATGCGCATGTGCGCAGTTTTTTAGTAGTAAAATCATTTGAGTAAACCTTTCTCGCTCAAAATGGCAGGGAAAAAAAGTCCCATTAAATAACACATGTAATGCACATAATAAAAGGAAAAATGTATTGTAAATTGTTCTATTATTGTTTGTTTATTTGGTTAAACAGAGTTTGTTTGGATGAGAAAGTGCACAGTGTTCATTGTTGAAAATGTCTGGCCTGTGGTCTTTGTAGTGTTAAAATAGTGTGTGAAATTTACAATAAATCTGGTTGAGCAAAAGTATGAGTATGAGGAAGGGATGGGTTGATGTCCATGTGTGCCCATGCATATAATGTGGCTCTTTGCGGTAACTTGGTAAAAAATGTGGCTCTTGGTCTTTGTCTGGTTGACCAGCCCTGGATTAGTGCATTTAAATCAAGATGATTTGATATTCCAAGTGTTTTAGGAGGTCATGAGATATGAAAAAATACAAATCTACTTACCTTCAATAGCGTAAACATAAGAGAATAACAAGGATGATGTACTGAAAATATTAAGAGAAGTCTTGAAGCTTCAAATAAAATAGAGTGTTGTGAAGAGACAGTGTGTCAGAAGCCATCAAGGACACCACAACAGAACACAGAACTCAAATGATTAAAGAGTCGCTAAGCTGTGTGTAATATGCAACATACAACTGGTAGAAAACACTGAATGTGCCAATACTTTGTACACCTCTGGTTGGTTCAATCCAATTAAATTGTAAGATTTTGTAAATTGTGACACTGAAGAACAAAAAGCTGTAGAAGAATTCCTTCACTCCACTTTCTGCGATTGGGAACTTGGTGTGTTTCTGTGTGTGGAAGCACAGCCCTGTGCGGGAATATATTCTGTCATTCATTTCATTACTGTCCATCAAGTTGATCAGCTCCGACAATAACGGCCCAATTCCACAGTGGCAGCCGATGAATCATCTGAATGATGAAGACAAGTTTGTATGTGAACCGATCCCTCGGTGAGCATCTGGGAAGCAATCAGGACTTCGAAGTGCTCTGAAAACAAATTATGCATCCCAGAACCAGCATCCAGTGGTTTAGTTAAACATTTGTTTGTCTTCACTTTACAATTTGCCAAAGTGGAAATGGAAATATTTAGTCATGCACTGTTCAGTCTAAATGTGTGGGAATGTGAGCTTGTAAGCTTCCATCTATTATTTGTGTTAACCAGAAGTCCCAGAAATATTTCCATCATATATGTCTGCGTCTGTCATTGAATTGCTGCCTTACCATGTGATTAATGATAGAAACTAATAGAGGACAGAAACTGAAGTTTTCTAACAAATTATCTTATTGAAAGACATTGACCTGTCACATTATACATTTTTTTAAAATAATGACTCTGTGTTAGTAGTGGCATAACTCAAGGAGTTTGACACATATGTATCTGTGTGGTAGCTCTTGAAGCTCTGACTCCAGGTGCACTCAAGACTTAGTGAACTCTTCAATGGACTTTTTTTTCTGTGATGAGAGAACATGGAAGCTCCACACAGTAAAGACCCAGCTAGGATTTCAAAATCAGGAATAATAGGATGCTGACTTAAACATTTTTAGCCACGGTGCAGGATTTGAGCTAAGGAAATTGAGATAACTGTCCATGACCGTAATTGCAAGGTGGATGGTTTCGTCTTCGCCAAGAATCTTAGATGGCAGTCATACGATTGTGTGAGCAAATGGATGAATGTGAAATTTATGGTAAATCATATTAAGGAACCTGGCTGGTGTTAAAAGTTACATGTGCATCAGGGAATCTCACTGCTAGGTCCATTATCCAGCTGTGTGTGTGTGTGCGTGTGTACCATTCCTCTAATGGCATTCATTCAGGAAGAATGACTTTTCCCCATTTACTCTGGCACATGTTCCCAAAGTAGAGATTTCAACCAACGACCCTTCAGTCATATTAGAGTTGCACCGACTCAGCTCTACTGTCACCTAATTAGTTTCAATTTATGGCATAACAACAGCACTGAGAGGGTTTGTTGTAGTCATCTCCATAGCCATAACTCCTCCAGCGTACAAGTTTCCTTTCTTCAGTGAAACATATCCTAATTAATGGACTGAAATAAAAGTGGGAAAACAAGGATGTATTATAACTTTTCCTTTTTTTCCCCCCCTCCTCCTTCCAATTAAATGTAATTGATGAACAGCGACCCAAATTTCAGCACGAACATGTGCTTTTTGTGTCCAAGCAGGAAAAGACTCAGCATTATTGTTTAAGTCCAATAAAGCCCTGATTCATGTGTTTGATGAACTCCTCTCAGGTTTAGGTGCTTTTCGCCTCGCGTTCAGTCCTTCTGTTAACACCTCAGCATGGTGCTGCGGTGTGTTTTCACTTCAGCTCCGGTTTCAGTGCTTCATTCAGCTCCAACTGGCGGGTGGAACTGTGATGTGTGCCAAGAAGCTCATCTCATCCTGCCAGCAAATTGTCTGTTGAATGCTTTCAATTAGGCCACTCGACCAACTCAGGAGAGAATAGCATGAAAAGGGGAGACAGAAGGGTGCGAAACATTGCAGCACAATTAAGACTGGCTTTAATCTAGTTGGCCAGAGCTTGAGAGGCTTGTTCGCTTTAACCACTCATCATGCATGTAGGCCATGTCCAGATGAGGAACTTTTGGGTTAGCATATCCAAAACCCAAATCATAACATGTTTATAGTGAAAATGCAGTAGGCACAGAAACTGATTTATGCTTTCTTTTGTCAACTTCAGCATCAATTTCTGCATTTCAGTGCTTTTTACATTTGGGTTATTAGATCCAGTTATTGGGTAAAATGACACAAAGCACTGCTAAATTATGTTGACAGCTGATTGCAATCATGAGTTGGAGCAAAGAAAACATGTCTGAGGAGCCGGAGATAGATAAAGGGTTTCAATTTTGTTAGCAAATGCATCACAAAGGAGTTCAGCTGATTAAAAAAAAACAATGTTTGTGGAAGAAAATTGGAAAGAATTAGCATATTTCTTATTATTCAGCACACATTACTATAACAACAGTAATAATGAATTTCCCTTCAATTTGGAAGAAATTCAACCTATAAGGGAGAACACGTAACCTTATCTCCTTACTTATTATTCAAAACAACAGCAAGAAACTTTGCTCATTATTAGTTGATTTCATAAAGGATTACTCCAACTCCTGGCTCACTGTTTTCTATCTCGCCTTATTTGCTGGATGTTATATTGATCCAAACATTTGAGGAACATCAAATCTGGTCAGGTTTTTTGGGGTATGTTTGTTTTCTGTAATGAACTCCTGTTTTGAATAATGCATGTGTTTTGGGATCAAGGGTGTGGAATTCAGAGTGTTCTGCAGTATCAGAAAACAGGACATCATATTCTCAGCTTTGGGGATCAACGCCACTCAGGTTTTGGGGAGGAAATTTCAATGCTCTGAATGTCCGGTACTGGTCAGGTACTAATTGACCAATATGGCAAGTTTCAGTTCCAAGCATTAAGCTGAAGACAGCTTACCATAGAATTTGTTAAGGAATAGTGTGAACTTTCCCTTATGGAAATATCCCATGAATTTTTCATGCAAAAATCATCTGAAAAAATATGTACCGCATGGGAAGTGATTTGAGTTGCATAAAAACCACTTTACTCTGTGATGTTGCTGTTACTTCCTCCTCTGAGGGAGAACAGAGGCTGTTTCTATTACATGTAGATTTTGAATGTTCCATAAAAAAGTAAAAAAAAAAAAACAAAACAAAACAAAAAAAAACATGTAATTCTTGTGTTTGACATGAGTTTCACATATTTCCACATATGAGAAATATCTGATTGCATGTTCGATGTGTGAATAGAACATGAAACATTTCCTGCATGTGACCCACATATAGGCAATAGGGACCACGTGAATTTCACAGGAATTTTCCGGAAGGGTTGAGTCGGCGTTGTATCAATTCATTAGCACATTTAATATCGTATGGGTTGGAAACAAAAACCTGGAATGCTGCTTACCTCAATAAGTGTGCAATCCTGGGTTGAAGCTGTAGAGTTATGCTTTGGATAAGGATGTCTGGTCAATTGCTCATTGATATTCAAATGAACGCTTCCTTGTTTGGTAAGGTTTGTAAATTTTAACATTTTAACGCCTGCTCTTTCATTTTTTCTGTCTTGCTTTTTCTTTCTTTTTGTTACAGAATAAAACATTTGCATTCTATAGGATATTCTTTTTTGAAGACTGCAGCTAGCAGCGAAGTCTATTGGGTTTGGTTTACTTATTAAATTTTACATTACTGAAAGATACATCCAGGTCACTAAATCAGCTTCGGTCAGCTCAGCTCTTCCAACCCTCGTCCTTGAATGTGAGTCAGGGAAGCTGCACATGTTTTACAAAGATATGCTGATTGAGAGTCATCACTAGCTGGAGTTCATGCTGATTTTCCCTCACTCACCACTTAGTATTTCAAATTTGGCTCTCACTTATGACAGCTGTAGAAGCCCCACTGGGCTGCGTTATTTCCATTCTAACTAATAATGCAAAGGCTGCTTTGGATGCATCACCGTCACTTTTAGAACCACAGCTTACAGCGACGCCACAGCTGGAGCCGAGGGCCCGAAGTGATACCATAGAATCACTGTGATTCCCCAGCTCACTAATACCTGCTTCAGGTGATGCTGGAGGGGTGAATCTCCAACCCAGTGGAGCATTTTGTAGCAGATGTCTTGTGAGTCTGAGTCCCTCATTTTTACCTTAGTCAGGCACACTAAGTAACTATTGCTTCAAGTATCAAGTCTCCATCAGTTCTACACTTATTTCAGCTATCTTTTGACTCATTTTACAAAATAATGTTACAGAGAATTTGTTTTATTTCTACAGTTGAATGGTAATGGTCACCAAATCAGGTGTCCATTACTATTCATCTGTGCTTTCAAGCAAAGGATTATTGATCATGTTCATAGATTTTAAATGGGATTTAATGCAAATGGCAACATAAAGTAGCACATAATTTTAAAGTTTGGCATTTTGTACAGATTACTGAATGCAAATTGTATAATTTGTTTGTTTCCAGCCCCTTTTGCTTTGATATTTTGATCAAATCCAATGCAACCTATGAGATTAATGAAGTCCTTCTGTCTCAGGTTTAATTTCAGTTTAAATGCAGTTGTTCTGTGAAGGCCTCAAAGGTTTGTTCAGGAACAACAGTGAACAAACAGCATTAGGGGGACCAAGAAAGACAGCAGCCAGGACAGGGATGCAGTTAAACAGTTTAAAGAATGGTTAGATTGAAAAACAATATGCCAAGCTTTGGACATCTTCCACAGCACTTTTCAATCTATAATTCAAAAATAAAAGGGGTACAGCACTAAGAGCTAGTTAGAGTTGATGGGACAAGGAATAAAGCTAAATACAGGGTAATCCTGACATAAAACCTGCAGGAGCCTGAAACTTCTGGTAGAGTAATGGCCATTAACATACAGGGAGAAATAAGATTCTGGTTTAGACCAAGAGCAATTAGGTATTAAAATAATTTAGTCCAAAATATTACACTATTGCATGTCTAGTTATCAAGTGTCACTAGTTGCCTTTCTATTGACAGTATAATTATGCAAATCAGAATCACAAAAATAAATTTGCTTAATGGAAACATGCCAGTTTTGAAAGAAAAATCATTCAATATTTTTGTTTTTCTTTTTGACTGTATCACACTGAATTGGGAAGACTTTTTTGCATCACATGATTCATGTGATCAACAACCAGATGTTACTGCAGGAGGAGAAGACAGAAGAAAACAGGAAATGGTTGAAGGATGCATTATATTTCTGAATGACTTAGCACATGCACAAACGTTTACATGTGTGATTTTAATTGTAACTTTTAGATGAATTTGTTCTCCAACACATCTGAATGAAAAGACTGAAATGACTCCCTGGCATGTCAACAAGTTTAGCAAAAGTCTGGTCATGGACCATTCACTAAATTTAGGTGTGTTGAAGCAGAAATGCATCCAAAACTTTTACGAGTCTAGGGCTGATGTGGCAGACCCTTGGTCTATCACAGAGGTGTCAAACTCCAGTCCTGGAGGGCCGCTGTCCTGCAGTTTTTAGATGTGCCACATGTACAAAACACTGGAATGAAATGGCTTAATTACCTCCTCCTTGTGTACATCAGTTCTCCTGAGCTTTGCTAATAACCAAATTATTCTATTCAGGTGTGGTGCAACAGAGGCACAACTAGAAGTTGCAGGGCAGTGGCCCTCCAGGACTGGAGTTTGACACCTTTGGTCTATCACATCAAGTGGATTCATAAAGTGGATTGAAATTTGAGGTTGTACTGAGAGAAAAGGTGACAAAGTTGAGCAGGTATGAATATGTTTCTTTGGCATTCCACATATTTTATTGCAGCACTTCCACCTGCTTGTCAGATCAACACAGATTTTAGAGCATAAGACCGCTGAGGAAAAAGTCTCCATCCTCATTCATAAGCTGAAAGCATCAGATGAGAGGGCTGGTCCAGGTCTGTGGAGTGCTTTTCCTATAATAGAATATGTGCTTAGAGGAGACGTTTGCCGTCTCTCTGACTCCTTGTATCAGTGTAGAATCTGTTGTGCGCACCTGACAAAACACAAAGAGAAGATGAATGGGACTGAGGTACTTTTTTTTCCTTCTTTTCTTCTATTTTTGTGCTACATTGCTGCTATTAAGAGGCCGAAGTTTTGTGAACAATCTTTCGGTCTGTTTGTGCTCCGTTTTGAACTGTGGCCACTTTCTGCTTGACATTTAGGTTTTTGCAAGAATATTAAAGGTGCCCTTTTCAGAAAATTGTATTGTATTAGAAAACAAAGGATAGTTGTAAGTAAGCACAAAAGAAGGTGTTGTCTTCTTCTATTGTTTTTTTCTATGGAGACAACGCCTGTTTTTATCTTTTGACAATAAGAAAGTTTGCACAACTTTGCACTGAAGAGAGTTCATGCGGACTCGATGGAGATATTAAAAATGGAAGAAAGCTCTAGTTTTAACTCTGATGTGAATTATCTGGTTGACCATCCCGTTCCTGAATGTTAAGGCAAATTATGTTATATTAATGTTCAGTGGAATGAAAAACACAAGAGACCTTTGTGATGTGAGTGGAGGTTGGAAAAGCTCTCTGCTCTTATCTTTGATTTGTTACTGCATTAGTATTCTGTGATGGCTGATTTGCTTGGACCAAAGAAAAGTAAAACATTTGGAAAAGTAATGGGCACTGATTGTTCTGATTTCACCTAACTCATAATAGCAAGGTTTGAAGGGTACAGTTATCACAGCAGAAGCCATTTTAGTTCATGTTATTCTCCCCGTCTCCATGTGCTTTTCATATTTTTGTCGGGGCAATGTTAGGCATATTTGCTTCTCCATTCTTGCATGTTATTCAAATCATTCTTTTTTTCAGTCTTTCTGAATCAAGTTGCATTTTTGGTTGGACTGTACTTGAAAAAACTGAAGCTGTATAATCCTTTGAATATATTGCACCTTTTAACATTAAATATCACATTTATGTAGATCACACAAATCACATACAGTCCAACAATTTTGAGCATTTAAATCTCAGAATACATTCACTACCCAGGCAGAATTTACAAACTATTCAAAAGATGCATAACAGGAATAGATCCACATCCAGAAATTTGCAATAATATGGTTAAGAAGCCACAAGTGACTCTGTATAATTTTGAACATAGGATTATCAACGGACCCTTGTTAACAAAGTAGATACTTTTCCTTCCTTATTGTAAACATTTAATCAATATTATGTTACTTTAATAAAGTCACCAAGATGTTAGGCAATAAAAAATTATTTTGAGTACATTTTTTGATTTAAAAGTTGGGGTCAAAACTGACCCCAAATACCATGGACACTAACAGAAAGCTAACACTATAGGAACGATATTGACATAAAATAACAAGAATAGGTGATCAGTCAATTGTCTATATTTTCAGTGTCTACCGAGGGCTCAAATGGAGAAGGTCCCCTGTGTTGGACTGGGAGCATGCAAGCTAACTTTGACCCTCCTTCACGTTCACCATCTTCCCTGCTGTGACATTCTGCTAATGAAAAGTCTGCGGCTGAAATTTTGTTTATTACAGACGAATGAAAACCTAAATATCAAATCAATGGAGATAATCTATAGAAGGTATTGCGGTCACTACTTCATGGTAAAGGAAATTCAAAAGTTGGGCAAAAATGTTATGCTATCATTTCTATGATGAAAAGCATAATAAATACTTTTAGACCTACAAATTGAGAAGAAACTTTCAACAATTATAACTTTGTTGTAATTGTCATACTTCTTGAAATTTTCTTTTCAATTTTGTGATTTTACATCCTCCAACATTGTTATTTACACATATTTCATGTAATAGACCACAAGTGTAGTTGAAAATGACATGGTTTTCAATATATAAATCAAGTAACATTCTTCCTGGTTCCTGTTCCTTGGTCTTCATTATACTGAGGTTTGTTCTGTAACAAACCTCTTCACACAGCAGTTTGCTGATCTAATCTTGAAAACAAAAGTGAAGTCAAAGTAGGAAAGGTAAGGCCTCTTACACACAGAAAAATGTGACCCCACACATCAGGCTCCAGTGCCCCAGAAAATATTGTAATAAGTTTGCCAGGCCAAATTTAAGTGGATGTGCAGCATAAATGACAACAAATGTTGCGGAAACACCTAAAATTATCATGTGCATCTCAAAAAATCATCCATTAAAAATTTATGAAACCCCATGATTGTAAGTATAAAGATTTTTATGTTATTCATATTGCAGACACTGATGGAAAGTTTTATAATGCAAGTAATTAACATAAATATTACTTATTTGCGATTAAGAAGTCTGACTCATTTGTTTTATGAAATGTGTTGTCTTGTATTATTATTGAGCTTAATAACTTACTGTGGACTAATTTTGTACTCTATTATATACCATGGACCGAATTTAATAATAATAATAATAATAATAATAATAATAATAATAATAATAATAATAATAATAATAAAAACACTTAAAATAGACAGTATTCGCTCTCAGGCTGAGGCCTAATCATGTTTCCTTTCTTCAAGTTTCCCCATGTGTTTAAGAACAAAGTGAACATAGAGCAACTTATTCTCATCACATGCAATTTATATTTTGATATATCTGCTGACTCTAAGAAAGAGCAAAATCAGCATCAAGCACAGCAATATTAGATGCTCATCACAGAGCCCAAAAGTGGCTTAGAGCATTTTCTTCATAACAAGCAAAGAAGTGTTTTAAGGGGCAAGGAGAAAGTACTGAGACCAGTGTTTTAAAATCTAAATATTACTGCTTTAATATCTTTAATATGTCTGTGTCTTAATATTTTACATGAAAAACAGCATATTAGAAATGATTTTAAACACTGTGTAATCTAAATATATGTAGATCACACTCTGGAGGAGCTTAGTCTTAAAATGAGCCCCTTCTGAGTCTACAGATCTAAAGATATTACTGATGCTCTGCAACAGTCACACCATATTAACAGGGTGACCCAATTAAAAATATGAGGAGGACCATTTTCCACCTTAGCTTTGAACGGATTAGACAAGATGTGAGCCCTGGAATCCTGCCATCCTTCAAGTGTCATACATTGCTATCTTTAACAGTTCATCTCTGAACCACACTGTATTTTTGACAGCGTCAATGTTTCTGTGGGGCAGATGGCGTGATGCATAAACGTGTTGCACCATGCCAACCACTGCATATTTTAAACTGTTGTCATCTGTGAGTGAAAAAAAGGAAAGGGGCAATTTCTGTCCTAACTGCTCCATAGATGAACATCAGAACATGGACATGATGTGAAAAGAAAACATCCCAGACTGAGCTCGGACCACAGGCGCCTGCAGTAGCAGCTAACCTCATTTATTTTCTGAGCGATTATTTCTCAAATACTATTTGTCCACCTTAAGAGGAAACTACAACTTTGTTATGACTAGTGTTGAAATATAAAGAAGGTCAATGAAAACTGAGGTACTATTAAAATGTCTCTGTGCTTGTCGCCTGGGACTTTTGGGAACATTAATGAGGCATTTTAAATCTCGCTCTGCTTGGCTTCTCAGTCACTTTGTCATGAATCTGAAATCAAACACTGGAAATTATCTACCCACTGTTTTGATAACTCTCAGACAGTCCATGAATAACCCAGCTGACATTTTCATTGCAGTTCAGTGCTGTTTCCTGTACGGCGCTATGCCCATCTGTCTTCCTCTTTTAAAGTACTGCGCCATTAGTTATGGATTAGTTTTTCTCTGCCTGAGTAAAAGGGTGATAACATGGGTAACTGGCAGTTAAAGCCCTTCAGTAGGGTGAATGGAAAGCTAAATGTTGCTACTTCATCAAACACGTAACTCACTCCTTTGAGGGTTACATTTTTTTCTTCAGTCAGAGCAAATCTTTCCATCGAGGGCTGAATTTTATATACCGTAGTTGAATTTTATCAAACTGATAAAATTATAGAAAAACTATAATCATAGAACTGATTATATTGTTCAAACTAAATTTAAGTTGTGTAAATGAGTGATACTATTAAAATCAAGACACGGTCAGCAGGTACAACGTTTTTACTCATCTAAAATATCTTGAATCTAAATACATTTGGAGTTTCTTTTCAGGTGTGTAGATGTAGTTTCCTCAAGTCTTCAAAGTGCCGTATATACAAAGTTCCCTGGTTCAGACCTCAATAAGGAGATGAACTATTTAGTATTTAAGGTTCTTTGCTCTAAAATAAATTGAAAATTTGAGCTGTGCAGAAACTGCTGACTCCTGTTAATTTCTGCAGCTTTCCATGAAGATCAGCAGAGGTCTTAGGAAATAGTTTTTCATGTATTTGCTACTTCTAATTTAAATTAGCATGTCACATTTTATTTTTTTATGTAATGCGTATTTTTTATGTCCTTTAAATGTATTTAATGTTTTTAATGTTTCTTTCAATTTTTCTCAAACTGTAAAGCAGTTTGAAATACAATGTGAATAAATAGTGCTAGAAAGAAAATTGCCTAATTTTTATTCAACAGGTATGAATCTGCAGCAGCATGTTGTTGCAGATGTTTGCTTCATTGTTTCATGTCCAAAAATTCCAGAGCAATGAAAAAAAAAATCTGAAATGAAATACGACCAGTAATCTTGGATGTATGAAACCATCTGACAGCTTGATGCAGCAGTTGCTGTCGCATTGGTTTCACTAATTATACCTCCACTCTGCGGTGGAGATGTTGGAATTGGCTGGAGCAGAGGTCAGATGGGGAATCTTTAGAATGCAACAGAGATGAGCAGCAGCTGCTGAGCATGACTCATTTTTGTTTGTTTACTACTCTATTGTCTTGTCACTGCCGCCAGCACACGGTGAACATTAAGAATGTGATTATTTCAAATTATTTTCTTTGTTCATCCTTTAAATTACACAGTTCAATTAGCATTTTCAGAGCTACCACCTTATCAACAAAGTGCCAGGTTTTTATTCATTGTACATTATGGGATGTGCGTTTGAAATATGCTAGATCAGATAAAATAATTTGTTCCATAGATAGATTTTTACACTTGAATGCTTCCTTTATAAAATCCATTTTGAGACTATATCTCAGCAGAATGCATTAAAAAAAATTCCTTTTATCAAACAAGAGTCTGTTTGCTTTTAAATGAACACCATGCACAACCAGGTAATATAAATAACTCAAAGGGCCCGTAGTGGAGAGTGCCCCTTTGTTTGAATAGAGATGTAAAATTTACAGTTGTATTAAGTCTTTAAACTCTATTGGTTGACAAAAAATGTAAGAAGAGCACTCACACTATTTTATGGGAGCAAATGTCCTCATTTTGTGCTTTTAATAATTCAGTTGAGCCTTTCTTTTTTTAAGAATAAAAACATTTTCAGTGATATTTCTTTTAAAGATACAGCGCTGCTACTTCCTTTTAATGTGACTTTACATCAAATTGCACCTTCATCCATTTCTACTCTATGATCAATTCTGTAATGTCCAATAATAATAATAATAATAATAATAATAATAATAATACATAAATGTTTTTCATCCAATCTATCTGTTTTTATTAAGATAGAAAAATATATACAAGTTTAACTTCATTTGTATATAAACTCCTTCCTTCTTCGCTATTATCTCTGTTACTCTGTTGTAAAAATTTTACTTGTTTTAAGATGGAATAGAATAAAAAAATGGCCTGCCTGTCTTTTCGAGTACGGTTGCTTCAGTAGAGATAATAAGCAAGAGAACATTGTACTGGAACAGAAATATTCTGACTGTATTTTTGTATTTTTCCAATTGTTTTATGTCCTTTCAATGTATAGAAGAAGAGCACTTGTTGCACATTGTACCTTTTGTGCTCAGCAGTGCCCCCTGTCAGTGTGGCACAGTACTTTCTGCCACTACCTCAACAAAAGTTTCAACTTCCCCTCAAATTAGCAGCCAGACAGACAGACATAAGTTTAAAACAGGACAATGTTCCTATAAACACATCAAAATTAATTTTGTTATGAAAATCGTGGGTGACTATCAATCCTCTGGAATGGCCCCAACCTTCTATTTCTAGAGAATTTGTGTGTTTTGCCTAAACCTGTGCAAGGAACCAAATCAGTTTGAATGAACTCTGCCAGGTCGGCTAGGAAGAGTGGTCAAATATCTTGTCAGAATTAAACTGATCTAAATGTATGTGAATTTACTTGTGTACATTTTTGGTAGGGTGTTGTATAAAAATAAGCATTAAATCTAGACAGATCATTTAGGTTGTCTGACATTATTTTAATAAGAATCCACATTCAGTCAAGGATTTAAAATAAAACTAGAGACTGAAGTTAATTAAAAGCATTTCTTCTGCAACATCTATAAAAATAGCTGAAGTTCCTAGTTTTAATGTCTGGTAATCTGTCTGTGACGCAAATATCTCTAATCCATCCATGTACTGTAGAAGCTTATCTGTGCTGAGTAAAAAAAGTAAGTACAAAAAAGAAAAAAGAACAAATAACGCTTGCTTTGATCAGGTCTTCATATTAATCACTTTAAGAGAATTCCTGCATTTATAATCTGCATGGTGAAGATAAGTGAGCAGTATTGTAGGAGTTTCCGTTTGTCAATTTATAACACTGTATGGCTGCGTGACTCTGGATGAATTAAACATTGTATTCACCTGATCTTTTACAGTTATTCATTCTCAACATAAAAATGCCTCTTGTCTTTAATCAGGGATTCAATAAGATATTACACTTGCTCCAGATGAATTGCTTGTTTAATTTAGCCTATAACTATCTCCCCAAGACCATAATTAACCTTAAAGAAAATCAGTTTCTCCTTAAGAAAGAAACAAGCCACTGGTTATTCAGAGTTTTATCCATCTGCCAAATCCCTCCCTAATCCCCCTCGATGTCTCCAGGCGTACCGGTTGGCTAGGTGGAGGTAGGCAGCTTTTTAAGTGAGATAGATGGAGTTTAGTTTGAGGCTGCTGCAGTTTCTTTTTTTGACCCGGCCATCCCCTACGGGAGACGGGGATGAATCCAAGCTTCAGGACAGTTCTGTTCTCAAGCATTTTCATGATGTTAAATCTGTTTTTAAAAGATTATTCAGCAAACTGGCCTCCCCTGATCTTTATTTGGTTCATTAGTTCTCAGCTAAGCCGGTTTCTATTAACACAGATTTAAGGACAAGCTCTACAAATTGAGTGTGTTTACTTGATTGTTACATGGAAAGGATTGGGACCCAGGAATGTCCCTGAAAGGAGATGAGAAAACTATTGCTATAACCCAAGTGATTCAGTAGGATTTAATGAATCTTTAAGTCAAATGCAAGAAATGGCAAATATAAGTGAAAAATATTACAATAGCTTCTTAAATGGAAATATCTGGTCATCAAAATAATAATAAAAAACAAAAAAACAACAACAGCAATATATTAACAAGTCATGCACTGAAAATAGCATGTCTAATTAGACATTAAAAAATGCCAAATAAAAAAAACTGAAAGGAAGCTTTTTAAAAGCTGATAAAAACAGCTAGGTAAACAACAATCCATCCATCTGAAGTTGGTTGCAGTGCTGCCTTGCAGCAAGAGGGCGCTGGGTTTCCGAAGGTAGTTTGTATGTTCTCCCTGTGAAGATGGATTCTTCCCAGGTACTCCCGCTTCCTCCCACTGTCTGAATTCTGGTTATAGAACCCGGTTGACAAAATTCAACTTGTTTTGCAAATTGGTAAAAGATTTTCCATGAACTAAACCCAGCCAACCACATTATGTGTCTGACTTTTCAGCAATCTGTCTTGCTAAATGATTTGTTGAAATACAAATATTCTGAATAACATGAAGACTAAGTGCTGCCTCCTCTAGTTTAGTTCACACCCTGGTCTTACATGGTTTCACATCTGATCAGATTTTCTGCACGCAGCATTTTGATGTCAGAAGTCTAAGGGGAAAACATTTGAGTTGATAGTTTTGTGTTTTTCATCTTTCCACTGTTTGCTATTTATTTTTCTAATTACAATTTTATGTTTGGATTTGAAAAAAGTGGATAAAGGAAATTCAAAACATTTAATTATGTTAATATTATTTTAATTTTATAATAGTTGAAGGAGCACCTTGATGATCTCTTGATTCTAAGTCACCATGCTGCGGAGGAGGTAGAGCCTAAGGACCCAGGGGTGTCCATCATGTTGGTTGAAATGGCTGAGGTAAGTAAAAAGTTACCAGGTAGCAGGACACCAGGGATGGAAAAATCTGCACTGAGATGCTCAAAGAGATGCTTAAAGAGAAAGAAAGTTTCTGGGACAAGTTTACTGACATCAAAAGTGCATGAAGAGAGAAAAGCTACATAAAACTGCAGTATGTAACTTTTATAAACAATATGCTTTTTTAAAAACAGATTTCAGAAAATTGTTACAACACGGTGACAGTTTGATATGTGACAGATAATCTGTAAAAAAAAAAAAATTAAGCTCTCCTGTCTCCTTCCTGTGTTACAGGCAGCTACAGAAATACTCCGCTCCCAGTTTAAAACAACTCATCAGAGCCAGGAGGAGGGTCGTAGCGCTGTCAATCAGGCTCATGTACACCCTCTCTCCCTTTAATGTCTGCTGGGCAGCTAGTTCTCCACACCAGAGCCTGTTGTGAATGCTCGTGGTAGTTAGCATGGTCACTTGTAACAATTATTCTATAACAGTAACTTGTTTCTCTGCTATTAGAATAATTAGGTACTCATATATATCATCAGTCTTCACAAAATATTACCCATTTTATATTTAAATAGATTTATAGCAGAAAAACAAAATCCAGTAAACCAATAACACAGTTCCAAATAGGTTGGTCAGTTAGCACTTTCGAGATTTTGGTTTATTAATGCTTGAATCTGTGATGGACCATTTTGATGTACATTAATTTTTATGGTGATTCATGTCCTACATTGACAGACAACAGAGAAGACAGACAAGACTTTTATTTTCTTTGTAAATGAAAAAAATTATTTTAGAGAAGCCAATTTCTTTAGATGTGTAATAATGACACATATCAGGTTTGACCAGATGATCACTGTTTTATTATTGCTAATAGATCTCCTTATTAGAAAAAGAAAAAAATAACTAAATTAATTGGAGGTAAAAACAAAATACTAAAATATGCTTTGGAAAAGTAGTAAAACTTTGATGCTGCCTTCCTCTAGCAAAGCCCTGAGGCCGTTTGTTCCCTTCTGTTTGCTGCATGGATGGTTTAGACAAGATGTAACCTTCAATTCATCTATCCATCTCTGTTGTTTATAAAGTGAATGTCCTCTTCAGGGACAATTACTCTTAAAACTATTCTCTGTGGGATCCAGATTTTCCACTTGCGGCCAAGTGAGCTGATTAAGTCCTATAATGATCATAACTTATTTAGTTACTGTTTGCTGTTCCTATTAAACCTCTTTAGATCACAATTTTAAAAATGCTGCAGATTGTTGCACCTTTACTGAGTGCAGTCGCTCAGACAGAATGAAAATTACCTAGAATCCTCACTTAAGGTGAGACAGATGCTTTTGTCTGAGCACTGTGAAGTGTTTTTGCACTTACAAGGAAACGAAGCATGACTTGGTTTGTGATAAAGCAAGATAATGAAGCAAGAGTTGAAAGAAAACATCTTCTACCCCCGTATGGGCCTGTAGCCGCTTCTGACTTTTATTGTTCTTATCTTTTACAATCAGAATGAGAGTCATAAGACTACCAAAGCATAACAAGCTCCCATTATTTATTTATTTATTTACTTTGTAGGGTGTCATTAGAAACAAGATTTAACCAAAGGTGCCAGTTAGGGTGAAGGGTGCTGGAGAATAGCTACTGTACAAAGAAGTATCAGAACATCAGCTTCATAAAATCAGTATAAATACTGATAATCCTAGATTGGTCATGATCAGGTGTTAATGACTAACAATCAGTTCTATGCCTTGGTCTAAATGTGAATTTGTCAGTTTAAAAAAATAATAATAATAATAATTAAGATAAATGGGCTGCACAGTGATGCAGTTGGTAGAGCTGTTGCCTTGCAGCAAGAAGGTCCTGGGTTCGATTCCTGGCCCGGGGTCTTTCTGCACGGAGTTTGCATGTTCTTCCTGTGCATGGTGGGTTCTCTCTGGGTTCTCTGGCTTCCTCCCACAGTCCAAAAACATGACTGTTAATTGGTTTTTCTAAATTCTCCCTAGGTGTGAGTGTGTATGTCTCTGTGTTGCCCTGTGACAGACTGGTGACCTGTCCAGGGTGTACCCCGCCTCTCGCCTGGAAAGTAGCTAGAGAGGCATCAGCAACCCTCCTGACCACATTAGGGACAAGGGTGAACAGAAAATAGATGGATCCTTTCACTTAACCTTTCACTGCCACAGCATAATTTGGTCTTTTATTTGACAAAACTAAATTAGTGATTGACTCAGAAGTTTTTAATAAAACATGCTGAGGGAAAATATGCAAGCTCCAAAGTAGATTCGAACCCAGGATCTTCTTTCTGCAAGTCAACTCCACCACCATGCTGTAACTAAAACTTTTCCATTGCTGTAATACCATGCTGTAACTAAAACTTTTCCATTGCTGTAATACCATGCTGTAACTAAAGTTTTCTTTGGGTTTTTGAGCAGAATAACAATCAAAATAGAATGGCCAAATGAACATATTCTTTATTATTTATTAGATTGTTAATGAGGGACCGTTGCCCTACTAAATAAATTTTAGCTAATCAAATGTTATATCCTCTATTTTTCATTAGTGAATGTGATTAAACCAAATGAAAGTTCTCATAATAGCTCAAATCTCAGCAACAGTAGTAATAAGTTATTAAACCATGACTCTTTTTCCAATAGCCTCTTTTGATTCCAATATATTTCTAGTACAAATTCAAAGAGAAAATCAGAGGAGATTCTTTTATAATATTTGAATTGTAATGGCCTTTAAACAGCACTCGGGACTGAGATGTGTAAAAACCCAACATAATAGGCAATATCCAAAAGAAATCACATACTATATTTGCCTGAAGCTGTGCATCAGCCGCTACACAGAGAACTCTATAACAGCGGGTTGCTTGCAGTACATCTGCTGCTTTTACCACAAATATATCACAACAAAATCCTATTGTTGCATATTTCCTTCCCTTTTCCAAAGTCTTTGACTTTATTTACAGCTAACCTTCTACATTTTGATAGCTGAAAACTCATGAGCAGTACTGTGTAGTTGCTCTGTCAAAGTAAGGCTAAAATGGACTTTGATAGTGAAAAGATTCTTTGAATAAGCTTGGAAACTCAAGAATGCTCTGAGGAATGCAGTCTTTGGATTAGCGAGGAAGGTCCGATTTAGAGGTTGACCTCCCTGTGACTTCACACACTTTGGTCATGTTAAAGCATTCTGAATTCGGATTTATCATAACCAGAAGTTGGGAATCCACAAGCGTGTGTGGAATAAGGGGAACACAACTGAAACTATACTTGTGGATCACATAACAAACCGAGGACCATCGTCTTTATGCTACGCCAGTCTATGGAAAACTATTAATCTTCTAGAGAGATCTCAAATAGAAACATCGCAAACAGTTTTGTTAGTTTGAATCAAAAGTGTCTGAACGCAGCTCAGCAACAGCTTAGATGGAGTTTCTTTCTCGTAGGGTGAGGTTTGTGCTGATTGGTTCCTACAGTCGCTGGCGTGAGGCTGTTGTGGTAAAACCTCAATCTGGTGATAGCACATGTAGAAGTAGAAGTTCTGTATCGCAGAATGCACCAGAATGTAATCATTCAGGGAAATAATGAGCACAGTGTACTTTTTTGATTGTATCCAAGTTTAAAAGATGACTGTCAAACATTCATACAGACACAATTTCCTCTCAAAATGCACAAATTTACTGTAGCCTGAAACCTCAATCAGCTCCGTTCTGCCTGGATGGTTACATCTGATGAATGCTGAAAGAATTTGATCGCTAGGTAGTTATTAGTACTGGCCCTATTTTTACTGTCTTGACTCCAATAGCTCAGTCAATGCAGCACCAAGAGAAAATAAAGTTGCTCTGGCTTGTCAAATTACGTATAAATTTGGAAAATCGGTGTAATGGCAAAATTCCATTATATTGTGTATGTTTTGATGGTTTTTATTTAATTGTTTTTTCAGCTCCATTTTATTGTGTGTTTTAACTGCATGGTGAGTCAACTGTAAATCTGTCTGAATTAGTTGTGTGGTGCTCTGTGCTTGTTACAGTCTAATTAACAAGCACAGGCTTACTAAAAACATGCCATAGAAAGCCAACCAAAATATATTTTTGGGATGACCCATATTGTGTGTGAGGCTCAGATTATAGATCAAATCTGTACCTAGCATCACTCAAGAAGGCTAAACTGATGGTGGAGGTGAAGAAACTTCCTACAGGGAAACAACTCTGAGGAAACAAACAATGAAAATGTGATTCTGCAAACAAACCTCTATCTGCCCAGTATTAAGGTGCAGTAGCCTTATGATTGCCTTTACAATAAAACATTATTTGTAAATCTGCCTTTATTCAGTGACATAAGAACTGTGATGAAACCCCTGGGGACCATAGATTATTCCTAATCAGGTAGGAGATTTAAACTATTTACTGATGGGCATGCCAAATTTATAAATGGTGATAGACATTATTTGTGTGTTTTAATAGAGCCAAATCAGATTTTTAATTTTTTTTGCTAGTTTCATTGCAATGTTTAAAAATATCATGTTTAGCTTGGATGTCCAATATCAGATAAAATACACTGATCTAGCAAGCTGACAGCAAGATATAGTTTTTGTTTGTGGTAACTTGACTGGCCGCACATTGGATTTGTTTCGAAGTTTCTGGAAAAGCGGTGAGATGGGGAAAAAAGTTTGCGTAGGGCTTGATTAAATTATGTCTTGCTCCTGGATATGAAGGTGAAATCACAATTTTATGGTTTAATCCCTTAATGTCAAAGCGTTATGACAAGCATACTTAACAGGCTATTTTCCTTTCAGTCTTTGTGGAAGAATACAACCATGAATAAAATTTCATTTCAGTAGTACCCATGTCCCCACTGTACTTTTACTGAAGTAGTTTATTTTTTAGTTGGTTTCCAAGGCAACTCTGGTGTTTCTGATGACTTTCAACTTCAAGACAATGGGCAATCAACTCAGAAAAACTCTTAACTAATTTTATGACAAACTTCGGTGATGTGCTCAAAAGACTTGTAGTATATTTTTTATGTTCATCTGTGTCTTGATTATTTCTTCAGCTTTAATCTTCAGCTTTATGGATGACAAGTCCCTTCAAAGCTTTAACACACAATCTTTTCAAAACAGATCAATAAATTGAAGAGTATTTGTAACTGCCTCATCAATGGACCCACAGCCACATGTAGGTGTTTGATTCTGAATTATATCAATGTGTTTTCTTGTTGAAATACATTACAATACTACAAAAAGAGGCTAATAACAGCCTGCCACTTTTCTTTTTGGAAGAAAAGCCAATTAAGTTGTGTGAGAGTGAGGAAGAGTGAAATGATTACGATGATGATGATGATTCGTTAACAGAGCTAAGAGGCTTTTATTTTGCAAGAAGTTCTGCAATCGATATAATATGGTGACCCAACTTGAAGAAACTTTAAAGCATCTGAAAGAAAAGTAAAGCAAAGAGTCAATATGTCTCCATTTACCTTTCCTCGGATAAAGGCTAAGGCTTTTAATTATTTCAAATGTTATGGACAGGAGGACTTTATTAGTAGGTCTTTATATAAAACAGGGTCTATATTCACATTCTCGTCATTTACTACCCGACAAACACCCAACCTGAAAATTTCAAAACACCTGGGGCATTCTGACAGAGGCGAGGCTGCCATCCATGAGAATTGGATCAAAACTTAAAATGTTGTTATCTCAATGTTGTCACACATAAAGGTGTTTGAGTTAAAAAATTGTCATTAAGGATCAGTTGTCATGGAGTTTCAGGGTACATTAAGACATAAAAGTGCATAATCCGTTTTTATCAAACTACACTTTCCTTAGAAAGTCCGGTTCATTTAGGGAGGTGTGAATGTGTAATCAAACTTTGCTCACCAAAAAGAAAACTCTGCTCTGGCGTAAAACCTAGGTCTCTGTTCAGTTGAACTGAACTCTGGTGCTGTTCAAATCCAAATGTGAATGCCAAGCAGATCAGAGACCGTTCCAAAAGCAGGAAGCAGACCGTAATGCAAGAGATTAAATACAACCAAAACAAACAAACAAACAAAAAACACCAGTGTCTAGCATTATCAGTAGAAACACCAAAAGACAGAAGAGAAATTATTCAACCACTAAGATCTGACGCTACGTTTTTTTTTTTACATTTCTCAAAGATGGAAGTTGCAATCAGTGTCTTCTTCAGAAGTTTATGTGTTGATTCTTTCTGTGGTCCTTGATGCAGCGCCACCACACTCAAGTGGGTGAACAGGTTTTTAAAGGATTCGCTTTGTTTGACAGGATAATCTGAAAGTGAACCAAACCAGCTATAAATATAAGTAATGTTGCCATTTTCTTCCCCAGTAGATTCAAATATCCCCTGAAAGTCAGGACTTTCAGTAGTGATAATAAAACTGAAAGGTTGTGACTTATAATGAAAGTTATATATTTACAGACTCAAGTTGAAATACACTCCCACAGTGTATTGAGTTGTACACTGTCCAAAACAGGTAGCACACAACGCTGCATTGTTATTTTCCATTCCCACCATCCTTTTATTTTTTGCTTATTGCATCTTTGAACTGTTCTGTATTCAGCCAACGATGTATTCACTATGTAATTATCTCCAGAGCTCATAAGCTAAATTATGTACGATCATAAAAGGCCTGATACCACAGACGAGGACCCATATGTTTTCTGTAACGATATTTAATACAGACGCACACAAACTGCCCTGTTATGGTCTGAATGTTTTTCGATCATATTTTCAAGGCTGTTAGTCTTGCTTTTGTCTGGTAGTGTTTGTTGACCTCAGCAGCTTTGTTCCCTCCAGGCAAGATTCCATTATTCTCCCCAGCCCAAATCCTGCACATGAATGTTCTGAAGTAATTTTCAATCATTGTTTTGTTACTTGTCATCATTTCAGAATCTGCAACATCCGAACCTCGCATTAGTAAAATTGCAGTAGAATGTAAAGTGCAGGGGACTCATGTTACTCTGTTTCTGTCAGATTTTCAGGAGGCGATTATAGGTAATCTTGTCAAAACAGTCAAATATATGTTATTTTTAAATTCAATACCCTTCATTATTAGTGATACCTGTCAGTCGTATCTGTTGGCATGGAAACATCCAAATTGTAACAGGGCAGTTGTGCATTTAGCGTTTTCTATTGTTTCTGGTAAAATAAAAAAAATAATAATAATTGCACTCAATGGTTGTTCTTTGTTAAGTTTGTCTTTGTTAAGTTTTATAAATTAATGGCATCCTTGCTCTTTATATTGTATTTTCCTCATGCACTAACGAAGAAGCTGTGAGATTAAATTAGAAGACTTTTTAGAGAAAGTCACTTGTGACGTTTTTCTCCATGTTACTCTGCTGGTGAAAAAGAGACAAGATAGTCTGGCTTTTTTCTTTTCTTTTTCCTTGAGGAAGATAGAAGAGCTGCGCAAGTTGAGCCTTATAGTCCTAACTCTGATATGTTTTGTTATAATTCTATAATTGAAGAAATGTTACAGAATAACATTTTCAGGAAAGTGGTGAAGTGTGAGCCACAGAGGGTTCGATTTAGGAGAGCTGCACAACTTTGAAAATTCTCAGGGACTCAAATCAACTCCTCACAGAATCTAGTGTTCAGACTATCCTTGACCATCTTGCCAGTTCAGGTGGATGGCCATGTCTTGTTTGGTGTGAAATGGTGCCATATAGTCTTCATTTTCAGTTTATAGATGGGACAGAGATGTCTAAAGCTTGGGATATTCAAAGCCTAACCCTGCTTTAAAATGCCATCCCTGAACTTTAATACTAATAAAAACTACTACAATATTTACCCTCTCACATTGTGAAGAGTGATGTCATTACGTGTCTATAGACAAAATAGTATACTATTCTTTTCACAGGTTATTTATTTTCTGTTAGCTTGTTTAAATGTAGGCAAGTCAAAAGCATTGCATTTCTTGTGGCCTACTTGATTAATGATGCCAAAAAAACATAAAATCTCTTAACCTTTGTAGCAGATATTTAAAGGTTTTGAATAAAAACTGGCTAGTATTCATGGTTTCGACCACCTTTACAAATACCATGATGCTGTGGATTCAGTTGTCTTACTTGCAGGAGCAAATTGTTTGTGTACTTGCAGTTGTAAATAATCAGTCCCTGTTTTCAAGGGATACTTCATATGTGTAAGACTTGGTGGTGTTTTTTCATGCGGGTTGTTTCTAAGCTCTGGTCGGCTTATGGCTGCTGCTCAGCCTTATTCTCCAAGCAATCCGCATTCCACGTCCCTTAACTTGGCCAACTTGGTCAGCTAGCTCACTCCTCAGAAGTTGCTCATGCAACTCCTTACTATAACAAGTAGTCTATTGTCTTTTTTCAAAACCAACAACAGAACCACATTTGTTTTTCCAGGAACAATTTCTGCCCTGTTCAGCTACAATTATCCATCCATTTATTGTGTACAGCTGCTAATCCTTGGAGGGCCACAGCAAGAACACAATCTCTAATGGTCATCAGGCTAAAGGTAGTGTACACTTTGGACAGGTCACTAGTCTATAACAGAGCAACAAGAAAAGACAAAGGAAAAACATAGGGATTAATAACCCAAAAAGTTATGTTTTTGAAATGTGGGAGGAGTCTGGAGTACCTGAGGAAAACCCATCTATGAACAGAGAGAAAATACAAACTTCATCCTTTGTGCATCAAGGCAGCACTTCTACCTTCTGTGCCACCATGCTGTGATTATTGGAGTTCAAATATTTCAGTTGCATTAGTAGTTTTTTTTTTGTTTTTTTGTCAAATCAGACTATAAGGTCAGCTGAGAAGGTTATCTTTTTACTTTAACAAACTGTATTCATATGAACCTTTTCCTGGATGAATCATGATGATTATGATGAATACTATATGTTTTATGTCTACTCTTAACCACACCAAACATCTGTGATAATACTACCACCAATAAATGAAAATCAGCACATCTGCAGCCTTTAGCATTTTATTACATTAATTTATTGAGTTTAATTAAGTTTCCCACAGAATGTGGGAAATAATTACTTTGTGGCAAATGTATCAAACTGAGCTTAATCAGACTAATAATGATGTGCTTTTAATTTCCTTCCGTTTCTTTAATTTTGCCAAAGCTTTTAGATTGATCCGATGGGATTTAATTCAGACTGGGATGAAAATGGGAAAGGAAGACTTTTAAGGGAATTTGTCCTCACCGAAAGAGATTTCAGTTTTGGTGAGGTTGGAGGTCCAGGATTTAGAACTTGCATGGTTGTTTTGAGTCGATTCCAGTACAACTCGACCTTCCAGCCTTTATAGATTCATGAGACAGTGCTATTGATTTAAGCAGGTGTAAAGGCCCTTCTCCTGCCGACGAAAATTAAATCATGTCCAAAGGCCACAAGATTATTGCACAAGACACCAACAGCATAGGACACCTTTATGTCAGAGAGGCTGACAGTATTCATTTTATTTTAACCTTCAACAGCAGAAAAGAAACAGCCAAAACTTTCCCAGAATGTGTTGCCTCACAAAGGTTTGTACAGGTTCATTAATCAATCACCCAGAATGTCATCTGAGATTTCATTTAGTTTATTAGAACAATTCAAAAATTCATGTTAGGTAGCATCATTACACATAAAATGTAGTTTATTTCATTTAATGTTGCTCAGAATAGCTTAGAGCTAAGGAAGACCAAGTTTTCCAAATATCCAGTAGACAGTCAGTGATCAAGGATCACCCGCAAAAATGGTGTATCCTAGCAAAAAATTGTTTAGTGTAAGGGAAAACAGTGATTCAAATTTGTTATTGAGTGGATTAAAAAAATAAGTGAAATGTAAAGATTATGGTTCCACTGTGCTTCATTAGCAACTGAATTCACCTGACATAAACTCTTGAGGCAATGTATAAGCAAAGCTCCGGAGGAAAATACTAGACCCAACATAACATCCTCTTTATGCCACACCCTAGCTATGTGGCATTCATACAAAAGGAGCTGCTAAATATACCGTACAATGTGTACAATGAAGCAGGCTGACATTTCTGTATTAAAAAAAAATCAGTATTTTTGGATGAGTTTAATATTCAAATTTTCAAAGAAACATAATTGCTAGTTTTCATTTAAAGATTTCATATAACCATCAAACTTAACAGAAATAGACACTTGTAATCACTTTGAATGTTGTGAATTATATGAGTTTCACTAGTTTTCAGTGATGTTCTGTTTTACTAAGATGCACCTGTATTAAGATTCTGATTATTTTATGCTGGGGATTGTCTATTAAAACCTCAATCGTGCAATGTATTTACATTCTGCTCAGTTTCCCCTCTCAATTTATTCAGGATCTGTGCTCATCCTCCCAAAGAAACCCAGTGATTGAGTTCTTTCCTCTGTTGACTAAGCTAATTAAGTTTATAAAAAAAGTCTATGTTTCTTAATCAAATCATTGCTGTGAATAATTTCAATCAAACTTTTAACACACTTCCGCAAATTGATATCATCTCAATTTAAATGTGTGATTTAGTACACACGTTGTTCAGTGCTTTCAACAATCATTGGTCATAAGTCGTCTAAGGTCTTCCTGTTGCGTGTGTGTATGGTGAGCATGCTCAGACCAATTTCAATCCCTTTCATGAATGACTGATTATCAGAATCTGTAGCCTAAGTCCAGGCACGGCAGCAGCGTTAAATTCTTCAGTGCAAGCGCAAGACAAGGGGAAAGAGTCGGCATGGCCCACAAAAGCGACTGTAAGTTAGACTCTTTTCAGCTTTTTTGCAATTTTTTTCCTGCTAGAAGAGTTGATTATATTTGAGATTCAGCTGCTAATATGAGAGAAAGAGAGAGAATGAGTATCATCAATTAAATGCCTAGATGACATATAACACCACTCAGTGAAACCGGAAACCTTTTGTTTGTTGCCTCAAGATCTCACCTTGATTGGATTTTTATCAGCAGTGCATTTGAGACCTAATTGTATTCCATCACACAATGACTCATGCTTCGAATGCGAAAATGAAATAATAGGCTAATAATTTCAATTGTGAGTTTCACCTCAGGTTGTCATGCAAATGGAGGTTTTGTATTAAAGCTCAAAGGCATTAATTACAATGAAAACTGTAAGATTCTGTAAGGTATATTGATGGCTGTATTTTTTAAAAGCATTAGGAAAGCTTACTGAGCCTATTGTGAAATCCATCAGGAATTTATTATTGCAGCAACAGGCAGATTAGTCTCACTGAAAACTCTCTTCTTTCCCCCTCCCTTTCTTTTTTCAGTCCAGTTCTCCATCCGGGAATACAAACCCTCAGATCAAGACGTGGTCATGTCACTCTTTCACGATGGGATACTTGAATATGTTTACCCAGCGTTTTTCAAGGCAATAAGTAATCCAGACCATGTCGGGATTGCTCTCAGTATTTCCATGGCTGGCTATGTCCTTGGAGGTAGCTCCTATTTCCAAGCATTGCTCTTTGGGAGCCTTTGGGCTGGCTTTATTTATTACTGCTGCTATGACATCTACGATAGCTACATGATGGGGAGGCTAAACACAGACATGGCAGACATTCAGGCAAGCTACCTGGAAATCCCAGACAATGGCTTTTGGGTGGCAGAGGTAGACTTGAACGGTCAGGCCAAGGTGGTGGGAATGGTGGCGGTGACGGGCCAAAGGGGGGTGGAAGAAGGGGAAAGGTTTGATGACTTGAACGGTGGAGTGAGCGGAACAGAGTTTGGGCAAGACGCAGGAGATGGAAGTTACGCCCAGATGACTCATGTGGTCGTGGCATTCGCGTGGCGCCGGAGAAACCTGGGCTCGCAGCTCTCGCGAAAGGCTATGGATTTCTGCAAGGAACGAGGCTTCTCCCGCCTCGTTATGGCTCTTAGCTCGCCACAGACTGCAGCCATTTCTATGTTTCAAAAACTAGGTTTTTTTCAAACCTCGTCCTACCATTGTACCCATGCTAATCCCTGGTTCTCCAAACTAGCAAGAATAAATGTGATTGAAATGGAGAAGTTAATTTAAGAAAAATGGACACTAGTTTGACCTCAACACCTGAGGCTGAGCAAATAATTCAGAAAAGCAAGAATATTACAACTAATTTATGTTTTTTGTCATTTTTAATTCAACCATTTTCTGTGTGCGTAGCTAGTTGTAGTTAGCTTGCTCACCTCATAGTTTCAATGAGAAGAGTAAATATTCCTTTTTCTCTAGAAAGCGGCATCAGTATTTACAGTTTCCTTGTATTTTTGTTTACTGTGACACGTTATGCATACACCTGCTCTCATTACAGTCCATTGCCCACAAACCTTCAGAACAATGAGACAATTAGTCAACTCTTTTGCTTGGTCAAATTAGCTTATTGTTTGCAAATGGAAAAAAAAAATGTATATGAAGCATTGTTAAAGTGATTATGGAACATTAAGCATAATCAGAATTAATTAGCTATTCTTTAACTGTCCAGAAAATTAAATAAAATGCTTGTGAAAACAGAGAAATGCTCATTTGAAAACAGGAGAACTTTCTCGTTAGCTTCTTTTCAGGGGAAGTAGAATCCCTTCACCTCAGAGGAATTAATGCTGGCTGACTTCTAAGACCCTACAAGTCTTTGCTTAAAATACCAATGAAATGCAGTAGTATCAGGACATTGGCGGGTTTAAAATTCTTTGGAGATAAGGTGTGAGGTGTGTGTATGTGTGTGGCATAAAAAGAAGATAAAGACTTCTCAATACTGCAGAGCATTCCAGTAAAATACACACAAAGAATCCTGTGTTTGATGTCAAACAAAAGCTTGACATTTTGCAATAATATTTGCTCTGAACAGGATACAGGACCATGAAGGACCATGGGAATTCAACAGCATCTTTAGATTTTGTTAAGCGGTTCTGACACACCCCAAGAATCATTAGGTAAACAACATGGAGTTACAGATTTTTCATCCTACATTGCATCAGAAATCCCCCAAAGGTGATTAAATTTCCCAAAAATTATCAGTGCCACACAGTGTTGGTTTATCTTGGAAGTGTGTACATGTTACCAGGCAATAAGCCTACAAGCCAAAAAAAAAAATAAATAAAAATAGAGCGTGCAAGGACAGGTGTGATCAAAAAGAGTTTCAAGAGAGAACGCTGGCTGGATGGAGCAGCTTGGCAGTGAGACGTGCTCACCATCAGAGACCTTCAGGCATCAATCATTCCTGCTGAGCCTGTCAGAAAAACATTCGGCCGGTGGCCAGCAGGCAGGTGCTGAACCCGCCAAAGGAAGATGAGAGTTAAAGCTGGCCAACCTGTTGTCATCCTCTCACAATTACCAGCACAACTGGCTTCAAGGTAATGAGAGCTTAATTGTAATTCCACTCATACCCATGCAGCACTGAGAAGTTTCTTGCTGTTTGGATCTGGTGACAACATTGGATGAAGATGCATCACAAATCTTGTAGTTATGATAATCACCATAGCTAAACTTGTGCCAGTGTACATCAGGAAAAAGATGAAAGGTTAAGTAGCAAATCACCCAACTTCAGTCAGTTTTTTCTGTTTTAAAAATGTATTTAGTCTTTTTAGCCCCTAAACTGTCACTCCCAAAATGCTTACATGTAAGTCAATGGGTTCATGAGGCCACTGGTGTCCTCATGATAGTTTAAAGTACTAATCAGCTTCAAGTTTCTTTCAGCTTCAACTCTGGCTTGCCCAATCTTAAACATTAATGTTTATGCCACCTTCATCTCAGAATTTCTTAGGAATTTCTTTGGAATTGATTTGAGAGACTTTTCTATCAGTTTGTTATTATAGGACTGAAGATTCCCAGTGTGGGATAGCTTAAGATCAATAAAAAAAACGGGCACAATCTCTTCAAAGGAAGAGATCAAAAATCCAATTGGAAAATATTTTTTGTCTGCTCTTAGAGGAAAAGTGATGGGAAGGTATTGAATGTGTGTGTGTGCACGTGTGTGCGTGTGTGTGTGTGAATTTGTTTCAGTGTAGCTGGAGATTATATTGTGTCTTCCTGCATTCTTGCAGTAAAGTATTTTTTCTTATCTTATAAATCAAACTCCTATCTCGATCTGAGCATTTTTGCTTATGATAGAAAGAGTTTATATATCTTTTAGGCAAACTTTTGATGACAATAACAAAGCAAGTAATCAACATTACAAGCAACGACTGTGTGTTAACAGGGCTGTTTCTTTTAGTATCCTTATTGAATAGGCAAACATTATGGTGATTAATTGCTTAAGGATACCAGCTCGCTTTGTGCTGCTGTATTGGAGCCAAACGTAGATTGTTTGGATCATTCATCATCATATGTTATTCACCACTGCCTTGAATAATTGCATTTCATCTTCATTGTTGCACCACAGGAAGTAAGTTACTTTTGGTTAATTCCCTGGAGCTTCACTGCAGAAGAACACCTGGCCAATTACGTTAGCTGCTAAGTCCAAGAAACATTGCAAAGCTTTTCCTGTCTACATTTTCTTCTAACTTTTGTTACTTCATTTAAAAAGCTGAAATTATGCAAAATCTGCCCCTAATTTCATTGAATGATTGGACATAATCCTCTTTTGGAGGAGAGGTTAAGAGCACACACCAGATTCTGACAGTAAAATCAGTAGGAATTTGTTAAATAGGTCACATGAAACCAAGCTAAGGAAGCTGCAGCATGTGTGAAATTATGAATATTTATGATTCAAATAAAATATTAGATGAATGTGTAATTTGATGTATTTTATATGTATGGGAATAGAAGTTGTGTCCATTGAGATTTTTCTTAGTTTGTGACAATACAACCAGAAACTTCAATGTATGTAATTGGTGATCTTTGGCAAGACAAACACATCATAACAAGTTGAAGGAAAATTATACATGTTAAAAATATTAAAAAATATTTAAAGTATTTGTTTTCAAACTTCATTCTTTTGAGTTAAGTATTCAGAAACAATTTTCTTACCCATTCGTTTTGCAAAATAGCTTAAGGTCCATTACCATGTGTCACTGATGGTGTGTTTAGGACAGTGATCTCCTATAATCTTCTTGGATGCCTCTCTTCACCTGGACCACCCCAACTTGGCAGATTTAGAGTTGTGCATAATCTTTTTGTTTTGAATAATGGATTAAAAAAACTCCAGTAATAGTTTAACCTAACTGGGATGTAAACTTCACAGCTTGTCTGCTTTGCTCCTTGGTTTTAATGCTGTTTGTTCACTCATGTTCTCCTTTGACTCCTTCACAGAACAACTGGATATATTCTGAGATAAAATTATACACCGGCGGAGTTCTGAAGGCAATTGTTTTAATTTAAATTTTTTATAGGGTTGTAAACTTAAAACAGAACATGTCATCTTTCTCTCATGCTACAAACCATCTACTTCTTCTTCTTGTCCTCAAAAGTACTCAAAAAACTGCATCTAACTGTTGGGATGAAATGTGATTAATAGGAAAAAAGTTCAAGAAGTGTGAATACTTTTGCATGGCTCTGTGGTTAATAAGTGTTTAAAACAGGAAACAGCTGCATGGTGGCTGAATGTCGCAGAGGACGAGGCTCTGCCTTGTTTGCTGAGCTGCAGCTTCAGTGGAAGAGGACTGTGGGGATTTGTTCAACAAAGTAATTGGACACAACAACAACTGAGAAATTGATTGCAGTTGCTGTAATTATGAGAAATATGGGACAATCAATTTTTTATTACAAATCCGATACAGTGAGGTGTAAAAGTTCCGGAGTAATCCTCCTGTGCTTAAAGTGGTTTGGGTGTATATTGTTTGAGCTAATGAACTGAGGGACTCGTATCGCAGTCACATCTCAATCACAACACTGACATACAAGCTGCAGTTTTAAATAAGGTACTTCAAGAAACTGTGACAACTGATGGAAAATGGGACTCAGTTTTTAATTTGTCTTTTATAAGCACTGACTGAGAAAAGTGAGCAAGCACTGTGCACACAGTAGCATTGATAAAGTCCTTGCACAGAAGAAAGGAATTGCATTCAACATTTGAAATCTGGTTAGTGCTATTTTATTATGTTTGGATCCTTAGAGACTAAAGACAGAATGTGTATGTATATATATCTTAAATTATTTTAAATGGCACAAAGGTTTTTTAATTACTCCATGTAAGAATTTAACTTAACAGTTTAGATACAGTTAGAGTGGTCTACACACCAACAGTCAATGTCAGTGTTTTGTTTTGTTTTTTCAAATATTTTGGTATTTTGTTGTAAAGCTTCATGTTGTGAAGATTCATTTTACCTTGTCAAAAACAAGCTTCCAGCAACCACAAGCTTGTTCTTTTGAAAGCTTATTTTTGGTGTTATTTTCTTCTTATTAGAATGTTTTAATGAAATTCATTTGAACACTTTCACTAATAATCATATGGAACATGTTTGCATAGGTTTAAGCAACATTTGGCTGCGATGAAACACATGGAGACAGAATTTGATGGATACTGGATTGGAAACCTGAAAATAGATGTTAAAATCTGTTAAAGCAAGCTGATTAGCTAAATTCCTCCACCTCTTGTGATGTCATTGACCTCAATACATATAAAATAGAATACGTTTTTTGTCCCTTTGTGCCTTTTAGATCTTTGAATTTTGTGAAATACTGCAGAGTAATTCCATTTTAACCAAGCTTTTATTGTTAGAATAAAATTGTTTACACCACTGGGTGGTTTGAGGTATCAGACTGTTACATAAAAAAACAATTAGATGAATAAATGAACCCAGGAAGCCAAGAAAATATACATGAGGTTTTCTTCTCCTTAAAAGGCGAAGCAGTACAACATCCATCCATCCATTGTCTATACACCCTTTGTCCCTAATGGGGTCGGGAGGGTTGCTGCTGTCTATCCCCAGCTAACGTTCCGGGCGAGAGGCGGGGTTCACCCTGGACAGGTCGCCAGTCTGTCGCAGGGCAACACAGAAAACAGACAGGACAAACAACCATTCACACACACACTCACACCTAGGGAGAATTTAGAGAGACCAATTAACCTGACAGTCATGTTTTTGGACTGTGGGAGGAAGCCGGAGAACCCGGAGAGAACCCACCATGCACAGGGAGAACATGCAAACTCCATGCAGAAAGACCCCGGGCCGGGAATCGAACCCAGGACCTTCTTGCTGCAAGGCAACAGCTCTATCAACTGCGCCACTGTGCAGCCTGCAGTACAACATAATACAACAAATTCTAATTCAGAAACATGTGATTGCAGCGATGAAATGAAAAAGGCAAATTACAATCAACACAACAATGAGTAAAATATTCCAAAGTTGGATAAATGCACATTGGGCTGTCACATAGAGGAATTGCAAGAAGTCTGTGCTTCTGTTGCTGACCAGCACGGAGTGGACTTGGAGTAGTATCCACTATCGCTCTTAACTTAATCAGCTTTCTACTCTCCGACATAAAGAGCCGAGTTCCAACCCCAACAACATTACCGGCATTGCAGATTGGTTTACTCAGCCTATTGGCATTCACTCCTCTCAGTCTGCTGCCCCAGTTAGAGCTTTGGTGACCACAAACTCATAAAACATCCTGAACATCGTCTGACAGCTGTCGCGAGACAAACGTTCTCTTAGAAATAGAAATAAGTTGTTTTAAAAGTGAAGTAATGGGCTTTGCTGCAGTATAAATTTGTATTTGTAATGATTCACTCACATTGAAAAATGAGCTGCAGGTATCCTGGTCCTCATTATATTCACCAACAATTAAATTTTTTGTTGCTGGGAGTTGCAAATTATTCTGTTTCTCCGCTACTCTGCTCCCAGTTATATATTTTTTTAATGCAGTGACTTACAAAAGTAATAGGAAGGACTAGTGTGGTCAGGGATTGCAGGGCAGAACTGGAAGGAACCTGTTAGAAACAACAAATGAGGCGAGTGAAGGTTTCAAACAATGTCACTATTATTTAACTGAAAATTTACAGAAGGAACTAAAGTGCATGAAAACAATCTCCAGAATGTCCAAGATTTGAAGACATTATTTGCAAAAGAATGGGTCAAAATTTCTGAGCAATGCTCAGAAAAGGCTTTTCTATTAAATTTTGAATAAATTTCTGAAATGTGTACAATACTTATTCACAGTGTCTTTTCAATTGCTACTTGCTTTTATTTCTTAGGTCATTAGCAAGTTCTTAGGTTTTTGTCAAACAAAATATTCGAAATATACTTACTGATGAAAATATGTCTGCATTCATTACTTATTTGTATATACTGTTATGTACTATGTTACATGCTTAGATGTGGTGTCATGTTGATGCATTATTACCTTTAGGAAGAACATCTCTCTCTATTCTCTTTCCATATAAGCTGGACAGAACAGCTAGCTATAGATACGTGGCAGATAAAAACTCCATTTAGCCATTTACTTAGCAATATTGCAATGTTTAAGTATGTGAATACTGTTGCATTTTGTAACAGTATTTTAAATAAGCTACTTGTTGCATTGTTTGATACATGATTGAGCTTGTGAAAAGCCAAGACTGTGCAAAAACAGGAAACAAAGGAATACATACAGACATGCATTTGCAGGTGTGTGAGGTGTGAGAAATGAACAAGAATCAACAAATCTGTTGCTCCCCAGGAGTTCCCAGATTTCACATTATGCTGTAACAGTTAATACAAATACTGTCTAGCTAATAAGCCATAGAAAATTGACCTGCAATTAATGCCATCTTCTGCTAAAGACAGATAACTCCGAGTGAGTTTCTGCACAGCTATATTAAAATCACGTCCACACATTGATATACAGCAGAATTTAATCATGATTCCAAGTTTTCAAGAAAAATACATTACATTCCTCCTTTGATTGAGCTGCATGCTATTCTAAAGGTTTCTGAAGTTCCATGACAAGAGTTGGAGGACAGTTTCTTATTATGCCCATTCAGTGAGACACAGATTATGTTGCTCTGCAGTGAGGATATGTGGCATGTGTTGCTGTGCGAGGACGACGTTTCGCTTAGGCGTGATGAGCCTGCAGCTCTGAGAGAAATAGACCTGTTAAGGGCTTCGATTTCTCCTTAAAAAATGCAAGAGATACTGGCATAGTTTCTGCTATCAGTTATGTAACAGTGAACATGGTGGCTGTCATATTAGCACAGATTATGCTGCTGCTTGTATAATAAATTATAATTCCTGATGTCTGGGTCTGACCTTTCTCTGCTTTCTTGGCCGCAGTCAAAACCTCTGAATCTCTTTAGGGGAAATAACTCATGAATAGTTCAGCAAAACGTCCCCATCCAAATATAACGATTATTGTGTCAAAGACTTCAGACCACAGAATATTTATCCAAAATAAAATTACAGTCTTAGGTCCTGTGTGCATTTTCATGATGTAATTTAAATCTTAATGCTGCTTTTGACCATACAGGGCCTTTCAAACTTATACAATCATTGTCTAGGCTTTGTCATTTTGCTTAAAGTCATGATAAGCTTAGTTTTTAAAAGAATGAGAAATTCTCAGGTATGTAGAAAGTAGAAATCCTAACTGAAAAACAACAAGAAAATTCAAATTTGAAAATACTTTGTTGATCCTGAAGGGTTATAACTCATATTGATTCAAATTCTTCAGTGAGTTATTGTACATAGTTATGGCTCTTAGGAAGAAAGATCTCTTGTAGCAGTCTGTATTACACTGAATTTGAAGAAGCCTCTGACTGAAGACACTAATAGTCTCATGAAGAGGGTGGTCAAGTCTTTCAAATCAAAAGCAGTTTCAAAACAATGGGAATGTCTGCAATAATGTAATATAATGTCTTAATGTAAAATGTTTCTGCTAATAAGTTCAAAGATAAGACGTGATATCTTACTAGATCTCTTGTACCCACTCTTGGAAACCTTTGCATTTTCCTCAGCTTTACATGCTGTCCGTATTGAGCTGTATTGACAGTGTGCAAATGTGGAATATGCAAGGTGAAACACAAGCTCTAAGGTAAACCAAATGGCTCAGAAGCTGGTATTGACTGCCTTTGGAAACTTAATAGAGGATTTAATAGGTCGAGACAGAGAAACAACGTACATTTTTCATGAAGCTGTATCTCTGGAGTATTAATGTTTGGACAGGCTGACAAATATATCTAAACAGTGTATTGTGCTTGCTGCAGCTCCTGCGTCTCCGAGGAACATTTTGAGGTGGATCCTTCCTTCCAAAATGGATTTCTTTCTAAATGAAACACAGACCTACCTGCGTGGACAAAATGGACTATACAGTGAAGTTGTTTTAAAATGGATCTTGTCGGATAAATACATTTCAAGCATTTCCTCACATAAAACAATCTGACTACTTGCACCATGATCATTAAGTGTTTCCGGACTCATTTGAGTATAATAATCTTCTGCAGAACAGTTACTTTGTTTGAAAGTAATTGAACATAATTACTGAAATATTTCTAACAATGAAACCAAGCAATACCATTTTTTCACAGGATAGATTCTTTTTTTTTCAGTTTACTTTTCTAAAATTCTGTAATACGTTCATTACTGTCTGTTATCAAAATTTAGAACACTGTCTGAAAATATATCTCTGTAAGGTGAAATTTGTATTGCTTCAAAATCAACACAACCACACTAATAGGAATATTCTAAAAATAATCCCCTTTCTTCATAAAAAAAAACAAACAAAAAAAAACAGTATATTTTTATTGCTGCAACATCAGGAGACATTTTGACTTTTTTTGTCTTAAGAGAAGTGAAATCAGCACCACAACCAAGGAACTCTTTTGTCCTAACAATTATCAGGCAGATGTGTGTGCTTTCTTCTCTCTTCCTCCATCACGGTGCACAAATTAGGAATGTGCAGTCTGTGTGAAGCCACAGAGGTGATATGAAGCAGAGCTGCATGGAAAAACATAATTTGTTTGCAATTTTGAACAGTTATATATATATATATATATATATATATATATATATATATATATATATATATATATATATATATATATATATATATATATATATATATATATATATAATTTTTTTTTTCCAAAAAGGTTTATACTTGCTTCTTGTCACAACTGCTGTCGGAAGAGCTTAGAAGAGTTTAAAAAATGCTAAAGATGCAACTCCTAGAAAAACTATCATTTTCACCAACATGTTGATAAAGTGAAGCATCAAAATGTACATTTTTGTTGTACATTGCGTTTCAGAAATGTGCCATAAAATAAGTTATATGGAAGATAGAAAGAACAGTTTAAACCAGCAGGGAAAGGTTTGTCCTCTATACACCGTGTTCCAAATTATTATGCAAACTGGATTTCAAACAATATGGGAAAGAGAAAGGATCTCTCTGCTGACAAAAATCATCAGATAGTGCAGTGCCGTATGACAAGAAAACAGTAGATATTTAACGAAAACAGAAGCGTTGTCGCTTCTATGAAGAGATTTGGGCTGATTCAGAACAAAGATGGGTTTGTACAGATAAAGGCATAATGAGGAAGGTTTCTACTAGACAAAATTCATTGGACTAAGAGAGCAGCTGTTAAAATACCCTTCCAAAGCAGCAAACAGTTATTTGAAGCTGCTGGAGCCTCTGGAACCTCAAGGTGGAGGATCCTCCAGAAGCTTGTGGTGCATGAACCTACTATTGGGCCCCTTACCAGAGCTCACAAGCAGAAACGGTGGCAGTGGGCCCAACCATACATGAAGATTAATTTTCAAACAGACTTGTTCACTGATGACTGCTGTGCAACCCTGGATGGTCCAGATGGACGCAGTAGTGGATTGGTGGTGGATGGTCACCACATCCCAACACGGCTGTGACGTCAGCAAGGAGGTGGTGGAGTCATTGTTTGGGCTGAAATCATGGGGAGAGAATCACTGGTCGGCCCCTTCAGAGTCCCTGAGGTGTGAAAATGACCTCAGCAAAGTATATGAACTTTCTGACTGATCACTTTCTTTCATGGTTCAACAAGAAGAGCCAAACCTTTCGTAGCAAAATGCTCTTCATGCATGACAATGCACCATCTCATGCTGCAAGAAATACCACTGTATCATTGGCTGCTATGGGCATAAAAAGGGAGAAACTCATGGTGTGGTCACCATCCTGACCTCTGACCTCAACCCTATTGGGAACCTTTGGAGTTTCCTCAAGCAGAAGATCTGAGGGGAGGATGTAGTTCATATCAAAACAGCAGCTCTAGGAAAGTTTTCTGACATCCTGCAAAGAAACTCAAGCAGAAACTATCCAGAAACTCATAAGTTCAATGGATGCAAAAATTGTGCTGTGATATCCTATGTTAACATGTAACTCGGTCTGTTAAGATGTGTTTGATTGAAATAGCTTTTGATTTTAGTACATGTGACCACTTAATGCTGCACATTCACAGAATGACTGTTTGCACTTCTTTATAATCCATAAAATGTTTAGAAAATCTGCTGTGAATAATAATTTGGAACAGTGCATTTTGAGTTTTTTATTTTTGAAAAAAATGCTTTTCTCATGGGGAGCTTTGTTCAGTAAAATTTGATTTATACTATAATAGTTCATGACTTGAAATTTATACTGATCATCAATTGCATTGACCATTCAAGAAAATCTGAGAAAATATCACTTGCATAATAATTTGGAACACGTTATAAACCCAGTCTTTTCCTTCTTTACTCCCAGAGGAAATCTAAAAACAACTCCAGATTCTTGGACATCAGCAGCACTGTGTTAATAAAGATTCCTGAACTGACTTCTGTGATACAACATTTTTAATTGCTCTATGGTTCTACAATGCACTTTACAAAGATTCTTTCATTCACACCCTTACACACTTTTCATTGAGCAACTTCTGCAAGTTTTGATTATCTCCAGCCTTGACTATTGTAAAGGACTTTGAAAACGACACTATGTGCCTGGAAAATACACACATTAAAGAAAAATATGCTTGCAGTCTTAGTCTCTTTTCCTAATGGCCTCTTAACATTTTTCAATAAACAAAGACTTAGGGGAAAATCTGCCTTCTTAATAGCAAGTCTATCATTTTATTCTTTCACCAACATGATCCAGCAAAATAAAAGATAAAGATTTAGAAACTACAGTTTTGTTTGCAAAACCATCCTGGATTGTAAATATTGTTTCCAAACCACAGCCATAAGTCTTCCTTTCCAACTGGGTGAAATCCCACTCATCCATCCTCCCACAGACAGACTCCCTGTCACCACTGTGCCACACACACAAACACACACATCCAGGCAAACCTTCATCCTTCATTTGCTGGCCCTGTTTCTGTCTGTGTCCCACTGTACGCCTGAAGAGCCACACTAATATCGCTAGATTTGACCAGGCTACACCTCCAGGCTGCCTGCCTGGTGGCTCTGGAGCAAAACGACTTTTACCCAGTTACAACTTGCAACAGCCTAGAAGCTTGAACATCAGCTGCAGAGGAAGGGCATACAGATGGATGTTTATTAATTCTGTGTGCTGCACGGAAATGGAGATGTCTGCTGTGGGTCGCTTGTACCCTTGGCCAGCTCAGATTCCATAAATAAGCACTTCTGTCCGCTCCTTTCTCAGGAGATTTAATTGTTGTTGGACAATATTTGAAAATCCCCGCTAAGTTGCCATAACGTTTCCATCTTTTTCAGCTTTAGTTGCTGGTACACACCAGGGTTCCTGTGCTGTAATCTCATCCTGTTGTCTGATTCATGTGCAGAAAAGAAGCTGATGAGACCCTACTACACGCCACATGAGGGGCCTCATCAGTCATATCACCTCCTCGGGGTCAAACGCACAAACCACACTGGCCTAATCATGCCTGCATCTTAAATTTGCTTGGATTTCTCCACGACAGACTGATGTTTTATTCTGTTCCTAACTGGCAAAACTTTGCTGAACTATATAATGATGGCGATATTACAGCTTGTGTTATTAGGAAGAGTAGAAAATGAGCAGATTTCTTTTCTAATTCATTATCTTATAAATTAAGATTTTGAACTCCAATTAGAAGTTTAGATCCACTAATAAACTGGATTATTTGTTCTTTATTTGGGTGGAATTATTGTACAACAAACAATTGATTTTTTTTGTTTAACAAGAATTCAGTATAATTGTTGGTTTTTGGCCAGAAAAGTATGCATTTAACATGGGCTTATTCAGTATTGAGCCATTTATATTTATCAACAATGACCACAGGTATGTTAGAATGAGTTATGGTGAGAGTTTCAAAACTGCTGTCAAGCATGGTGGTGGCTGCGTCATACTCATGATATGTTTCACTGCCACAACTGTTGATGCATTTTACAAAGTCGATGGAATAATTAAGTTTGATGTAAAACTATTTTTATTCTCTTTCCAAATTTGATTTCTTTTAAATGCAATTAAACTTAGACTTATTTTATGAATTATCAATTTTTTTGTTAAATTACAATTAATACTGCTGGTACTATTTTCAACTAATACTGTGGGTTAAGTGCATTATTTAATTTTTTACTTAATCTGATTAAATTAAAGTGAATTCAAAAACATTGTCTTTAATTTCTCCTCAAAATACTCAGTGAGACAAAATCTCTGTATGTGTGCTATGCTACCAAATTTCTGTGTAACACATTACGGTAAACAGAAAGCTATTTTGATGTCTTATCTGGATTGGTGTTTTAGTTGTAAATTAAAAATCATTGAGACCGATAGTGAACCCAAAACACTATTATCCAATCTCATAAATATTTCAGAGAAGAGGAAATTTACAACACGTCTCAACAGGACCAAGAAGAAGAGGAAAAAACCTTGCATGCATGGGGTTCTCTCAAGAGTCAGAAAGACATATTTGTTCATTTTCACCCTATTTCTTGATATATTTCTTAATCTATCATGCATTTTTCAAATAGCATGTTTTAAGAATATGTAAAAACTCTTCAGAAAGAACCTTTTAGAATACTTAGTATGATTATTTCAAGGAAACTGCCATGTCTCTCTAAATAAAAACCCAATTTATAGTCTGATTTTTTTCACCTGTATAATAAAGTTGGAATATTACATGCAATTATTTTTAATCTTTGTCAAACAGAAGCATAAAGGCACCATTTATGTGTCAATAATGGTTTGTATCTTCCACACTGTGTAGCATTCTCTTCTTTTGCTACTGTGTCCTTATAGCATAAGATAGGAAGAACTTTGGTGGAGTTCCTATTATTTTATCTCACTTTTTACCTTACAACCAAAGACACCAATGTCCTAAATTAAAATATGGATTAAAAACATCAAATAGTGAATCATAGTGAAATGGCAGAAAAGTAAGTGTTAGTTTTCACAAATCTTTACAAATAAAACCCTAACTCTGTTCTGTGTTGATATTTAGCCCAATTCTAATACCCCTAAATATAATTATGTGCGCTGAACTAACTTCATAGAGTACATGAGAGCTGAGAAAGAGTTCACTTCTCTGCATCTTATTCTCAATTTATAACTAGAGTTGTTCTGTGCAGGATGCAAAGGGTGGTTAGAGAATATTGGTGAACAAACTGCATCACAAAGTCCAAAGTTAATTCCAGTAGAGAACCCGTGGCAAAACGCAAAAAATATGTTCACAAATGCTTTCCATCCATATTGGATATTGCAAAGAGGATTTGGCAAAATGTCTGTGTCTAAAAGTCCAAAAGCTGGTAGAGACTTACCTCAAAGGACATCTCTGTAACTGAAGTGAAAGATTATTCTGTTTTCACCTTTTTTGAGAATCCTGTCTATTTCGCTCCACTTCACAAATATGCACTACTTTATTCCAGTACATTACATTTAACTCTAATGAACTACATTGAAGTTAGTTGTTGTAAAGTGACACATTGTTGAAATGTTCAAGAGGAATGAATATGTTTGAAAGGCACTGTGCAGCCGTTGCTGTACATTTATTGAAGAGCATTTCTCCTGAAACCACTTTTGCTCAATTTTGATAGCCACAGCCTTTCTGCCTCTTTTTGTACAACTCTTTTTGTATGTGTACAGCCTCAAACAGCAATAAAAGAAATGTCCAATTCCCACACCAAACTGCCTTTTAAACACAGTTTCGAGTGGAAACCAGTGTTAGAGGTTATATTATGGACTATTTCAATGTTTTCTTCGTCAGTAAACAACCACAGCTGGAGATGTGTAACTAAAAGATGTTGAAACGTCACTAAATGCATTTTTGTTGTGCCTCTGAGAGGAAAAGGACAGAATTTCCTCCAAAACTAGTCAACACTCCAGCAAAATAATTTTCTCTTTTATAAAAATGTATAAACACTGGCAGCATCTGTTGTTTTCAAACACTTCATTGTCTAAATTGGTGATGGATGCACGTGACTGTTTTTGTGATTTGCCAGGTAAGTTTTGTCCTCATTAACAACTGATTTTTCCATCAGTGTAGAATTCACTGACAATCCTTTTGATTGTCAATGAATTCCTGCTCGCAACTTTGTTTGTTTTCCTTTACCTTGAAGGTCTGAATGCTAATTCTACATTTTCAAGCATTTCCAGCAGTAAATGAAAGATTTGAATGATGACCTCCCTCTCAGCAAATGGAAATGGCTTAAACACAGGATCTCTATAGCATCAAATTTCCTGAGCCTTAAGGAGTCTCAGGATTCAGGGTTTACATTCACATGGCTGAGCTTTTTCCTACTTTTAGTCTGCAGAAAGCTGAGGTTCTCTGCAACAGCAGTCAGTCAAGTCAGTGAGGCTCATCAATCTTACTGTGTCAGTGGTGAAAAGTAAAGGATTCATAGGCTTCACTGAGTCAGAAGTGCTGTTCAAATACTTCCTCATGAAAACTGTCCACTGTGACAGTTATTGGTCTCCATGTTTATTATTTTAGTAAGACAAAGTCAGTATATGAAGAGACATTTTTGTTATTGTTGGTAGGATTCTTGTTTGCTAAAAGGACTGGAGACCACTCCGAAAGCAGCGAGCGAACTAGTGCAGGATATTCTGGGTCAATAGAGCCAATATAAGTGTGTGAGTCTAGAACTAAAGGGAGAAATGGCTTGTGGTCTTTTACCAGAGACAAAAGAGAAACCCAACAATCACAAAATTTTATTTTACTCTGTTTTTGTTGACATTTTGCAAAGAAGGAAGTTGGGCTGAACTTCTTTGAAGAGTTTTGTGTTGTTTCCTTCAATAATTCTTGGCAGCACCACCACAGGTGAGGAAGTGAACAAGTTTTTCCAATTAATTTGGATCATTTGGCGACAGCTGAAAATGTAGCAAATGTGGCAATTTTGGTCCGTAATTTAACCATGTCTGTCAGGTGTGAAGACAACCTTACTTATCAACTTAACTTATTAAATGCATCAAAAAAATATTGCTCTGTGGCTAACCAAATACCAACATATCAGAATAAGAAGGTTGGTGTGATATTTTTCCTATATTCTCTTCATAAAAGACTCAAGTATGAATGAGATCAGGAGGAGGAAGCTTCAATATGAAAATAAAATAGAGTAAAATTCTCTTTTATTAATCTTAAGGCAGTATGGAATGACTTGAAAGTCATCAATGTACTGAACAATGTAAGGAGCAGGTGGCTACAAGTTGGGGAGTTTAAAGATTGGTTAGCCTGTAGATGCTCTGAATGATTTTTATTTATTTTCTAATGCGAAAAGGAATTTTTTTGAGCGTTGGGTAAGTGTCCTGTCTTCCCTGAACCTGCCGTCTTCAGTCTGTGTTCAGTCAGTCAGGTTTATGTTCCACACACACGCAGTATAAAACCTGTATAACAAACTGTGTGATCACTTTACAGAGCTGTTTATCCTGTCTCTTATTCAGCAGAGGGACTCCAATCTCTGGAAGGAATCCATAATTTTACAAGTGGCAAATCATTTAATGAGTTCTGGCCAGCGACCTTGACCTCTGTTGTCATGAAATTCTGGGCAAAGCTGTTCTGACTGATAAAGAACGGGACCAGCTTGACCCATTGCTTACCTGGCACATAGATCAGTGGCAGGTGCTACTGTTACTCTTTTTAATTATCTATAAGCTTCTTGAGGGCACAAAAACCCATGAAGTGCTTTTATATTCTGGTGAAAAGAAACAAGTAAACATTAAGATTTGTGTGGTGAAGATGTTTTACATGAGAAGTCCTGTGCTTGAAGGTTTTGTCAGAAGTGACAAAATTAAGCAAATCACTGCAAATAATTATTAGAGAAATTAATAGCATAAATATGTGTTTATTGTATAGTTAGTTAGACAATAGCCATAAAAAGTGCTGGATCATGAAACAGGACCATGAAACTGATTCTAATTCTATTTTTACTAATTAATTCTTGATAATGTTATAATATTCTTCAATGTTTTTGCTGCTAGAGCATTAATTTTCATAAAATATTCTTCCTGTCTGGCTCAATATTGACTTTAAAAAAATGTTGAAGAAGTGTTTGTAGGCTCTTCACCTGTAGCTGTTTGTCTATTCTTAGTAAGGTTGTTTTATTGGTTGTTTTGACTATGATGTAAATTTAAAAGTTATTGTACTGCATAGTTATTGTCTGAACAGTAATTTTAGCAAATGTGAGCTTCATTTTCTCAACCATCACTATAAAAAGTAACAACTTATTTAAAAAAAAACAAAAAAAACCATCAGATATGGCGTACAGCAAGCTCAATTTAGTTTTTCCCCATGTTTGCTTGTATTATGTATGTAACCATGACAACAAAGCTCCTGTCCATCTTTTCCTACTATTGGATGTCAATGGTGGAGTTCTGGACTGCATTGGTTCAAACTGATGTATTTATTAATTTAAAAACATGTTACCTCCTTGAACACACTACATGATTTCATCAGTTTGAGGCCTGTTTTTTATTGACAGATCTCTAGAAAATAAGCATAAATCCAGAGTTCTTCAAACATAACACATCTGATTACAAATTAAAACAAAACTCTGCTTCCGTTTTGTCCATTCTGCCCTTCTGTCCCTCCCTTCAGCCAGGGAGGGACATTCATCTCTGTGAATCTTTGTATTCATTAGCATTCTCCATGTGTGTTTTGCCACCTTTGCTGGTTACTTGACTCCTGTATTTAAAATGCACACCTGTTCATTGCTCTTTAAACACTGTTAGTACCAAATGCAAGTGAAAAACATAACAGATGAACAGATGTCCAACATTTTAAAGAGTTTATTTTAAAATTATTTTTTTCACCTATTTTCAGAACACAATCACATAGCAGTGTTTGTACTACTGTGCATTTACAAAATAAATATCAAATTGTCTATTTCTGTGAATGTTTTATTATACTGTAGAGTGGAGTCCTTTGAAAATAGGTGAATAAGTCAAAGTCCGTTTAGATCAAGGCCTCTTTTACAAAGGTGAACTGGCTGATAGGTCAGCAGCACACACTTCACAAACACAAATCAAAAATTATTACATTTTACTGTCACGGAAATACAATTGTGCCTGTGGTAACAAGTACAATTGTAGACATATATTTTACTTGTTAGCTGTAAGGGAGCTCAATTTTGTCCCTGCTAATGATAGAAAGCTGCCCTCCTGACTTCAATCAGGTTCTTTGATCTGATTCTGAAATCAGATTTGAACCATGAAGTATGACTGTGAAACATCAGTGTGCAATCACATGTCTTCAGTCAAACTGTTCTGGCCTGTTATCTGTTGCAAAAATCTCAATCGCTATGGTCTAGATGTTTTCAGAAACTGTGCTTTACTTCTTTCAGTCCCTACATTATAGTCATTCAAACAAAATGAGGATTAAAACCCACATTGCACCAAATGTCTTTAATCCAATCCATAGATTCTTCATAATCACAATCAGGTAGGCAATCTGTTTGTAAACAACACTTCAGAAATAATCACTGCAATCAGCTACAGCTGAACAAGTGCTATTATTATGCTGACTCTGTAAGGGTAATCCAAGCTCATCATGCGAATGACCCGCTGCAGAAGCCCAGCATTAAGGTCTGTGACACCCTGTCCAAACACACTCATGGAGCAGAGCAATCAGACGTTTGGTTTCACACTGATCTGTTTACATTTTAGATAAAAAGGTTTCTAAAAGTTAAATCAAACCGAGACCAATATAACTGCATCAGCTGAATGAGTCAGCAACAAACTGCACAGATAACAGCCAACAAATATCCAAGAAAAATAGCAGAATTTTCTTTTCCCTCGGGTGTTTAACAGGGATCAGACTTCACCTCGCCGCAGATGCATCTCGTTCAGCTTCAAGCATATTTAACACGTATTTTTCTGATGGATTGGTGCTTTTACGCTTTCGTTATCCTGAATATTCATTTCGAGGCTGTCTCAAAATTGGTCTTTTCTTGCTGTTAGATGCAAAAGGTTGACAACTCACATGCTTATTGTCAATCACAGCCACTATTGCACTTTTTATTTGAGACATTACTAAACTGCCTTTGCCAGTAAGTAACCATCCCTTTCTCCCTGTCCTTTCTTCTGAGCTTTCACAGAAGACAGTTGACAAGGCAAAGGCAATTCATCTTCATTGTGGCATCCACATTACCATTAATGTGCTTTTTCGTACATAATGCATCTCATCTCCCTCAAGAATGCAGTCAAAGGAAAAGTACAATATCCTGAGAGATGAGCCTGTCATTCACGGTTATTATCACCAAGTCATCAAGGAAGAGCAGAGTGACTGATGACTGAGCTGAATTTACAAAAAAATACTCAAAGCAAAATCCTTAACATATTAAGCTACCCACAAAAATTATGACATTGAAAAATGGTTTTCTTATATGTGGAATTTTCTTGGATTTTGTCACGTTAGAAGCTCGATCTACAACGTATTTTGCTGTTTTTATATTTCAATGTATGAAAGACTTGCAGCTGGATTTGAAGTGAAAGGTGATTTTACAAAGCATTGACTTGGAAGAAGGGGGTGGCTAAATACAACAGCACTCCACTCTTTTCAGATTAAAAAAAACAAACACATTTTCATTTATATAACCAGGTTTGTTCTTTCTTCCAGTTCCTCTGCATGTTTTGTGCTAGTCTATCACAGGAAATCTCAACAAAACACAAGGCAGTTTCTGGTTGGACTTTGACAAAATGTGGAAAAGTTCAATACATTTCCGTCAAAAACTAGGTCATGATGGACAAAATTACTTTGTTTTCCTTAGCAACAGTCTTTTTCCACTGCCCTCCATGCACAATGCTTCATATTTTAATGTGTTTGTCAGTTTAAATGTAGAAACACCCAGATGAAAATTGCCTCACATGATTTCTTTCTTTATTTTAGATATTTGTCTAAAATATCTATCATAGCTCTCACTCCCTCTGGATCTTGACAGTTGCATTAATTACAAAGGTATAAATGTGTATAATGATCCAGTTCAAATATTATTACAGTGTCTTTCAGTTACTCAGCAAGTATCTGACTCAAACCCGCAGCCTCTGAGCCTAACCAAACGAGATTTTCCTGAGGTGTAGAAATCAGAATGAGGCTTGTTGTAAGCACAGAGGTCTTCTGAAAAATTTCTCTGCATGTAAACGTGCTGCTGCGATTTCTAAGCCTAACAATCAACCGTTCTGTTCCCTATTTGCATACAGCACTCATATATTCAGCTCGGAAACTCAAAAGTACAAATTTCACAGCAACCTTGTCGCTTCATGCATAAATTTGTTTGCAACTCAGTTTGAAATGGCTCTGAAAAACTGCTTTCTCCTCCTGGCTTTCATTTCTTGTCTTCGGATCAAAACACATTATTATTTAATGACCAATACTTTGATCTTCCTAATGCATAATGCACCAGTATTAAACACAGCATTTAGCCGAGCTGACTGGGAAAATAAAACACTATCAAATTTATGGTTTGATTAAAAGAGTCTCCACTGGAAAGTGACAGGTTAAAGGAAAGATGCTACAGAGTGCTTGTGGTCTGTGCACAGAGCCCAGGCTGCTATGAGACAACTTAAAAAAAAAAAAAAACTGCAATGGTCGAGCACTGGATTTGGGAGGAGTGGTATGGCATCGCTTACCACTCCATACCACCAGGACAGATTTCTATCCTGGTCCATCTACTGAGGGGGTCATGGGAGTTTGGTGGACACATCCACATGGAAAGCTTAAGATCATTTCCATAAAGACATATTGTAACTACCTCAAACTTGTATAAACACAGCAAGAGCTAGGTTCATATTCACAGCAACCATCCATGGATTCTTATTTATGTTTCTTGGGTTTGATTATTAAAAATATTTGCTTGTTGAAGTCTTTATAATATTGCTTTAGTAACAGTTTTGTTTGTGCTGTGTGGATAGCGCTAGACTTGTTACTATAAAAACAATTGCTGGATGTTAAAACTTTTCCAGAAATTTTTGTGACAAACAATAATATCGCTGTTTTGAGACCATTTTCAACTAATTCAATGACAATGGCAAATACACCTTCCTAAAGAACAATATGGTGGAATTTCCAAATAACATTTAATGCTGAAGCTTGAAGGCTTTTTGAATATACAAAATTAATAGCAAAGCAACCAAAAATGATAAATAAAATGACAGTGGTCTCAGAACCAAACGAGGAGAAGAGGCATTTAGCATCAATGCACCAAAAATCTGGAACAAACTTCCAGAAAACTGTAAAACAGCTGAAACACTGACTTCCTTTAAATCTCAACTAAAAACCCACTTGTTTAGAGTTGTATTTGAAACGTAATCAATTGCTAATTTATTGACGGAATCTGACTTGATGTGTTTTTGAAGTTGATTCTATGTTGCATTGTGTTTTCGTGTTTGAGATGCCTTGCTGCTGAAATGTACTATACAAATAAAGTTTGATTGATTTTGATTGATTCTTTCTGTGTTGCAAGACCATACAACTGATGTGAAAATTCACTCCTCATTACGCTAAAGAAACAGAAAAGCAAGGAGTCTGATGCACGGACTGAAACCTTGTGTTATCCAGTCTTCAGTGCAGTAGAAACAGAAAGGGAGAGGAGCATGCAATTAAAAATGATCTTCCTCATTTCAGTTTATCATCTGATTATTTGATTTATTGCTTATTGAGGCAGATTTAGGAAAAAAACTCTGGCTTTGCTTAAATACTACCGTGAACTATTAACAAGTAGTGACTTTCAGAGACCTAAACTTAAATCTAAACAAAGTTTAAAGGAATTTTAATATCCCTCCAGTAAACGTTAAGGTCGAGTGGCTGAGTTCTGCTTTAAATATCGAGCGAGAAGCTCCAGGGGGAAATTTGGGGTGGAGCTGCTGGTGCTCCACATCGAAAGAAGTCAGCTGAGATGGTTCAGGAATCTGATTACAAATGTTAACAGATGGCTCCCTTGGAAAGTTTTTCTAGATGAATGGATGGATTGAATTAAGGTTTTATTCTTATTTATCACAGTAAACTGAACAGTTTTTGGCCAGCATCATTTCCATGCATTGATGGGATAATCACATATGAATATTTTACATCTAATGTTTCATTATGATATATATATATATTTTTGTAATTGCTAGTTCAGTCTAGAAACTGCAGTTAGGTTTATACATCAGTCATTATCATTATTACAGCTCCTGTAACATCTGAAATATTTGGAGCACTTTGATATAGAAAAATTGTTTTTGAGGATTGTTTTTGTCATGGTTTCATCTCTATTGTTTTATTCCAGTGTTCTACATACTGAGGCTGTAATGATCCCCTATGGGATTAGTTTCTGCCTTACCGTAACGGAAAAAAAAAGGGCATTCAATTTCACAAGTGAGATGGTAACTTTTCCAGCAACACATGCTGGACAACTCTGCCACAAGCTTAATGTTTATCGCAGAAAAACTGCTGCTTAATGTGTGGTAATGATCTGAGCAAAGACGTTCAGCGTGTTTGAAACTAACCGAGACACTAAATTCAGGCTCTGGGGCCTCATTCATAATCACACCTCAATAAATAAACAGCCCTCATTCACGAGCAGCCCCAGGTATTAGATCTAATCCTGCATGTTCAATTCTTACACATGACGTCAGCAAAACCATAAGGAATGGTTTTATAAAGAAATGGCTTTTTGCTGAGTTTTTATATTAAATCACAATAAAATCTTTTTTTTTTTCCCTCCATTCTTTCTGTATTGTAGCTGTTGAGTTTACCCATTCCAAGTGGCAACAGGCTGATTCTGATCTCATGAATCATGTAACTCATATTCTGCTACCTGAAGCACAGAGCTGCCTTATCTCCACACTTGTTTACTGATTCAAGATGAATGCTGCCACGGGTAATACAGAGGAGAGGATTACCAGGAATTAACACCTTTAAAGTAATACTACCGGTAATTGGATTTGTCCTTTTTATTCATTCACTGGATCAAATGGTGTTGGCTAGAGAGAAGGCCGCTCCCATTGTCATTTAAGCACATTTTAAAGCTAATATATCCCCCTTCATCATATATTAGCTTAATATTTCAAAGTATAAGCACGGACTGGAAATCCTAGTAGTTTATTTTTTAGTCTTTACATAAATTTAAATCTGTTTGCACTCAAAACAAGTTAAATCATCACTGTTTTCTCTCCGATTTCTAAATATAGGATTCAATAACTGGATAATCAGCTATCCAGAGTAGATTTTATCAACCGAGATTAAAATTTTCTCGCATTCTTATTTATGAGTGAGCTGTAAAATTAGAGGATAGTGGTAGTGTAAATCTGATGGGCCAAAAAACGGCATCTGAGTGCGTTCAACGATCTCTGAACCCAGCTAAAGTCATCAAAAATCTAGATTCTGTTTTCCCAACTATAGTTTTGAAATTGAATCTCGGAATGTTTGTCCACAGCTTATTTTCCACATTTATAATAAGAAAGACATGCAGAAAGAGTAAACAACTGCTGTTTTACTCCCTCTTTCAGTGACAGTTCTTCCTACTGATGGGAAGAACTGTCACTGTTCAAGTAATGGATCAAGCTGTGTGGATGTGTTTCGTCTGTGTGTGTGGTGTGTGTGTGTGTGTGTATGTGATCTTTCCTGAATGGAGGATCTTTACTGGAGGGCACGGCCATCCTGCTGCAGACTCCACACCTGTTTGCAGTCATCCCTTCCTCTTCTGGAAATTTGAGAAGCTCTTGGAGATGCCATCTTTACCCAAAGGTCTGCTTTTACTGGTAGAGTGAAGTAAAGTGTTACTCTGCGTTAACGTCTTGCTGTCTAAGCTCATAATTCATTGTTTTACCCTGCTCCATGTTTATCCCTTAAAGTTGTTCTATTTTCTTGGGAGCATGGTTTTTTTAAACTGTCCAAGCTGAAAGAAAAGAATAATCATGTCCACAACCTGACTCTTAGATTTAGATCTTGGTTTTGGGTTGGGATTAGACTATTGTCAGAAAATAACTCATGAAAATAAAAGGACTGAAGAATGCATTATATAATGTAAAAGTCCTTGTGGAGAAAAAGACCCAACCATGTGAATGTGTGTGTATTCAGAAGTGACTCATGTTTTTGTTGTTGAATTAATGCAGTGTTGTTATTCCGTTCAGGCGTTGTTTCCTGCTAGATACCATCAAAGTGAATGGTGCTTTATAAAACTAAAATCGAGAGCTGAAAACAATCAGCTTTAAGTGCTGAAAAGGAAAAACAAAACGCATTCAAACGTACATCAACATTGCTCTCAAAGTGACCTGTGGAAAGGTCAAAATTAGTTTAGCAATTCAAAGCACACCACTGCTTTTTGAACGAAGTGGCTTCAATCTTCACACTGAGTTTTGTGTTATTGCATTACATCCCAATCAGGGCTGCAAGTTATAAATGAGAGTTTGATTGATTTTATCGATCAATCAAAATGGCCACTTATTAATTGACAAGCAGCCATTTAGTTTTCTTGTGTCAAGAAGGTCGACCATCTTACCAAAACATGAAGGGCATTTTTTTTTTTTGCTAAATTAAAAAAATAGCATATTTAACAATTTTTGTGTCAGCTGTATTAACTACTGACCAAATAAACAAAAAATGTTGGTTTTCTTACATTAAACTTAAGACATATTTATAAGGATGTTTACTCTTGAAGCAATGTGTCAGCTTTGCTCTATGAAGTGCATTAAAATCAAACACATTTCTTGTGGTCAGTCATTAAACAGAGATGAAATCTTTACAAGTTGAAAATATTTAAGAGAGCTCCAAATGTTTCTGGGCATCCTGGTAAAACAGTGTAAACCCTAGAAGAATTATCAGAACCTCCAGAGTGCAGTCTCAGAAACCACATGTCTGCTGACATATTAAATGTTAGTTTATCACAGCACAACTGGTAAACATGGAACACTGTTCAGCTTGTTGGGAAGGAAGTGTTGCAAGAAGAAAGCTTCTTTACACTAAACAAAAAGGGCAGAACAATTTCGCTTTGCAAAACTGCATCCCAGCTAATCTCAAACACTTTTATGATGCACTTTACAAAGAATCTGACTGAACCTTTAAGATGTCTTCAACAATATCTTGTGCACAGAAGAGACCAAAGTAAAGCGCCATGTTTAGGGAAAACTAAACTTAGCATATCAGTACTAAGGCCTCATTACCAGCTGTCAGCTGGTGAAGGTCTTATTTTGCAGTCTTTGAATAAATCTGAACCCCTTTATACTAAAGTATCTTTGAGTTCAAAGTGAGACAGTCTTTCCAACGGCTGAAGCTGTAAAGAAATAAAGGACAATGACCTCAAACACAGCAGCAAACCTACAAAAGGAAGGGTGAAAAATTGCAGTTGACCAGTCAAAGTTCAGAGGTCACATAATTAAAAGCCACTCTTCTGTCTGTTCTTGACAGAGTTGTGCAGATGCATATGTCTGCAAACTAAGTGAACCAAAGCAAACTTGAAAGTCAGTAAGGAAAGTTTAATTTAGATAATGACAACCTTAGATAAACATGAGAGAAAATCAACATAAAAACTATTAACAGTGAGCAAAAATGAAATAAAGGGAAATAAAACAACATTCAAACAAAATTAAAATAAAATGAAGGCTTATTCATGCAAACAACTTCAGTTTGAGATTATTTTACTCTCCAGGGGTTCAACAGGAAAATCAATAACCTTTGATCCGATTATCGAGGAAGAGGAAGATAGCATATCTTTGTCAATTATATGCCACAAAAATGTTTCTTATTGCTTGGATATCCACGTTTTTCATCATTCTGAAATACTAATTTTATATTTGATATGTATGCACAGTACTTTTATGTCATTAGAAAATTATGTCCGGATGCATTTTCTTGCAGTTTAAATAAAATATGCCCCACTTGCCACCTTAGATGGCTGACTCAGTGTCCAGACACTAGAATCAAAAAGTGCATGTTATTTTTTCTCATTACTTTATGCATGACTAGAAACAGCAGTATGTGTAACATGAATGAATAAAATATTTATTTTTTTAAAATTCATGATAGTTCAGTATTCAGCAAGCTGCAACACTACAGTACTTCTTTCCACCAAACAATTCTGATTGGCAGTTTAATAAATGCCAAATGACTCACTCACAGCTATGCTGAGATGCTTTGTAATTCTGATTGTGTTGAATAAAAATGGTGATATTATTCCTTTATCTAGAAGCAACCTGACCTTTAGCTCTGAACACACTGAGCATGTTCTTAAGACAAGCTATCATTACCCAAAATCTGCATCATGTTTGATAAAGTAATGTCAGTAACACTTTATTTGATGGGTTGTGAGTAAGACTGTCATGTCATAAACATGACATAACACCTGACATGAACATGAATAAGTCTTCGTGAATATTTATGACTGTTGTCATAAAGAGTCATTCGGTAAATCATGACACTTTTAATACAAAGTTGACATTATTCAAAATGTCTTTGTAATGACAACTTGTCATTAACCAAGAAATCATGATCTGACATAAATTTGTTTGAAAGTATTACTGATTAAACTTGAGCTTTAATAACATAAAGCTACACAATTTTTAAAGTGTCATGACAGTCTTATTCACAATCCATCAAATAAAGTGTTAGCGTAATGTCTACTAAGTCTGTGTTTTGCAGTGTGAAACTCTAGGTCACCACCGTCTTGTGTGTAATTGAAACACTGACAGGCATTTTCAAACATTATAGAAAGCCCTTTAAAACAATGAGAAGCTTCATGATAAAGTAACTCTTTTGCATGTATATAAGCAAATGACAAAGCATCAGCTTTCACACAGTCTGAACCTTCATAGTTATTATTTACTTTCACTCTAGATATTTCTTAGAAACTAACCTCATCTTATAAATGGGAGATTAAAGGGCACATCAGATGAAAAGAGACAACATAAGCTGTTATATTTACACAATGGAATCATACAGAATAAATATAAAGAGAACATTGTGACATATTCATGTGTTCATATCATGTCAAACTGAGTACTGTACTTTGAAAATACTCTTAATTAGACAAGCAATACCTAAAGCGATTGAGACACCAAAATGGAAAAAAAAATAAAGAAAACATTTAGTAAGATGCTGAAGATGTTTAACAACAAAGTTTCCTTGGATTGAAAGCACTAAATGCATTTGGACAGCATGCATGAAGACTGCAACATCCCTGGGGTAACAATCCAGAGGAAATCCCCTCTGAGTTGAAAGCCACACCTCTTTGACTCTGTAATCATGGCAACATGAGCTGAAAGCTGACACAGCCTGGGATCTTAGTGGTTCATTCTGTAAGACTGTGGAAAGACAAAGTATACCTTATTGTTCATTAAACCTCACATTGAAAACTGTCTTGGCACTGCCATAAGTGATAACATCCACAATGAGTATTTCTTATCTTCCCTCTCGGGAACAGAGCCAGTCAGCAGCAGAGAAGATGACTGCTTGATGTTGCGTTGGATTTAATCTGAGGTAAAAACGGCAGGTGAAGTTGTGCCACACATTTTTAGATTTATTTTAATATTCCTTTTACCTTGCATTTGTATGTGTTGGTAGAGCACAAAAAGTTCCAAAAAATAAAAAGGTTTGTAGATTTCAAATAAAAAGTTGTGGAAAAAGCTTAATGGTGTAAATGCTTTTCCATGCAATTTAAGCTTATCAAGATCGCTGTAGATAAATGTTTCCATGACTCCTGTGAATCTGAACTGTTGTAGTTTCACCAGTTAAATTTGGTAGGTCATTTAGTGAAATAGCAGCAGACATTGTTTGAGGTTGCTGTTAACTGGCATATTGTATGTGTCAGTAAAATCTAACTGTTTCAGATGAATTTAATTCCAATTGTGAACAATTTTGCTGATGGCTTTCCATTTCTATTTAAATATGGTAAATAACACTGTTATCAGGTCTAAGCTTCTTCTTAGCTGAGGAAATTGCTTTAAAAGCCTCAATGATGTTTAGCAATGTTTTTTTAATAAAACCTTTCAATAACCATCTTTCTGAATTCATTTAAAAAAAACAATGTTTATTCATCATTCAGTGTTATTATCCTTTAATACATGAATACACAAATGTATACAATTAAACATTTACTGAAAAAAATAATTTATATAAATATTAAAATAATCACCTACTGAAGCTACAAGAGTTTTAGCAGCACTGGCCACCATTAGCAAGGAATTTCACTCCCATCAGCAAACAAATGTAACCGAGTTGATACAGATTTCATTTGTTTCAATTCTGTCAGAATTTAAATTTCTTTCAATTCTGTGACAATTAAAAACAGCAAACCAACATGAAGCTCTACTGAGGAGTTTGATAATCGCTTTAATGTTTTGTACTTTGGAAAGAACCTTTTGGGACAGAACTTTTCTGGATTTGACTTGAGACTATTCTGGATTTGCTGTAAAAACCTGTCTTATTTTCTCCAACAGTTTCTGATGTGTGTCACTGTAAACTATCAGGATGTCTGCTAAGATGAATAACACCTTTTACCTTACAGTCCATCTCCTTGTTTTATAACTTCTTACAGAATATGATTGTGATATTTAGGATAGTTCATCATTCAAAAACAGAAAATTAAGGAACAATGCACATGAACTAAGAACACTTAGTTTAATTAGTGTAAGACAGCATTTCACATGAGAAAGTGGGCTTTTTTTCTGGTTGAAACAATGCTAATTGTGAGTTCCATAGTTTACAAAAGGAGTAAATTTGCTTCTTTGTTTGCAGAGAAGCCATCGCGCGCTGAGCTGAGTAGCAACATTTAAATTTATAAATTCAACAGAAGTTATGTTATACTTAGGCTGCTGCAAGAATTTACAAGTTAAATGCATGTTTACCAGCCTTTTCAACTTTAAGGCTCATGAACCACAAGCTGATTGTGCAAAAAGGGACACTTAAAGTTATAATAAGCAAGTTTCATTGGAAATTAAGTCATCCCCAGAGCTAGGCGCCTGCCTCACTAGCCAACTGGATTACACGGCACCTGACCTTAATTACAAACCTGCTCAATCAGGATAAGACCAGATGGATAGACGGGGAGAGGGATATGGATGGAATATTATATATGATGTTTGTGGTTGTTTTGCATGTCTTCTGCCATTTATTCAATGTTTGTTTTCTCAGCTGTAATAATTTTATGGTTCTTAAGGTCACACATAACACAGATTTACAATATGACTCGGCAATATTTTCGAACATCAGATTTCTGAGCACCTTATAAATTCTTTATTTTAGAATCCTTTCTCTTCCTCTGGAAGTCTAGTCAAATTACATTAACGCTCAAAGTTGATTTGGAATCTTTTTTTTAAAAGATTCCTAACATTTATATTTTAACAAAACTTGCCACTTGTAAGCCAATAAATAATTCTTTCAAATAGATTATACAACATAATGTTATGCTTGAAAAATTATTCACTTCACATTATATAACAAAGCAATAGCACTTGGTAAAATATTTTTTTTGTTCCAGGATATTATAATGTTGAATATCGCATTCGTTAAAGTTGCTGTTTATTATGTCTTGACTTGGTTTTCTGAATATAATGGCCTGTCAGTTTTGGTCGACTTTAAGACATGGGACAAAATAAATTGTTGATTATATGAATAAATTAATTTGAAGTCCTATAAAGCTACAATGTACCTACAGTGTGAACCAAGCAGCAGAGTTGACTGAACTCATGTCATGTACTTAAGACTATAATGCAACTATGAAAATGTTCCTTATCATTTGTAGAACTGCAGAGGCCCACTTGTACCTACAAGTACTGCTTAGATGTAAAGCTCGACCTGACATGGGTTGGATCAGGCCAGAATTATACTTGATGGTTGGGCTGGACTCAAACTTCTAATTAGAGTCAGATAATATTTAGGCCAGATCTAAACTCCATTTGCCAGAAGTCAGGGACCACAACAACTTGTGAATCTGCAAATACTTAATGACCCCTCTGATATTTCAATCACAGCATACCTTAATATGTATTAACATGCACAGTGGAAACAGTCTTGGCACTACCGTAGAAGCAAACATCCATGGTCTTTCTTCACTACTGGGGGTACAACCAATCAAAACCAGATAAATTGATGGTACTCCTGGATTGGCTGGTTTACAAATGCAATGCAATATTGTGTTAGGTAGTATTGTCCACAGGTATTTCAGCTTCCAAAGTTACATTTAAAGCGCATACCGGTACTTAATATTTAAGAATAAAAAAATCTGCAAATTGCTGGGTTTCAGATGACGTAGCAACGATGTCATCCAATGCAGATGGAGGGCAGGAAGTAAATGCAGCCCGTTTATTTCTGCTAATTTTCCACAAATAATTTGGATTCACATTTCCCAGTAAAGTCCTCAAATACTGATGCTTGGATGAGATCGGTATTTGCCCTACATTTTTAAAATTGTTGAAATCTTACATTCTTATCTGGTCATGATTGTTGGTGAACTCAGTTATCTGTTAGTCATAAAGTACAAATTGTCAGTTTCTTAAGTTTCAAGCATCTGGCAGCTTGAGGTGAGTGATTCTTCTTTAGCGTAGACAGATTGTCTACATAGTGTTGAATGTGAAAAGGTTAGTAATTGTTGTGCCACTGTTGCAATAATGAGTAGCTGTTGCAAAAACACTGTTGAGGTGGTACACATGTAGTGTACACAGTGTGTAAAAGCTACACCGCTCATGCTATGGAACGTTTTGACATAAAAAATCAATAGCACGCTAGCTCAGCAATAGCTCATGAAATTCTGTCTGCTTCTGTGTTTCATGGGTGGAAAGGAGATTCTCAATCCTTTTCATGCATGGCCGCATATCTTCCTACTGCACTGAAATAGAAGGAAGTCATAGAAATTTAGAAAAGTAGACATTTAGATAACTTAAGCCCCTATTAGTGTGCTAAGAAGTGGCTTAATTCATTTATGTCTTGAACTGGTTCTAAAATAAGTTACTGCTCCAACAAACTCAGAAACCGAGTATTTTGTGTTACTGATCTAATTAAGATTCATTGCTCTCATGTTCTCATATGTATACATTGGTCATGAAAGTTGATACAGCCAAAAAATACAGTTTACACCAACAAAAGCAGATGAAACTAAGTTCCATAATCGTGGCACAAAAAAATCACAGCATCCTAAGCATATTTCAGCAAATCAAAGTTTGAACAGTGTCTTTTGTTTGTGTAAGTGCTCTTCTCAGGGGCTGCTTGAGTGACAGAAACACATGGTAGCGATTAGGAATATTTCAAGTCTTTTTTATCCAAACCTAACTTCTTCCCAGAATGTGAGCATTTTCCAAAGTCACTTCCTTTCCGTGTAGTGATGTATTTATTCATGTCATTTTTCAGTCGTTTGGCTGAATCCAGCAAATGAAGCAGCAATGTTTTGATTATACTGTGACAACACATTATGAAGAAGTCTGTAGACTTACAATTGTCCTTTCTTTTTTCTTGCTTTTTATTTTCTTCTACAGAGGGAAAACGAGAAAGCCGGAGAACGTTGAGTATTGCCATCCGCCCACCAGATTTCCCTTTTCCAGCTTCAGATAAACTTTGTCCTCTTTTTCAAGATAAAGTAGAACTCCATTGGTGGCAGCTTCACGAGTCACATCTTTGTCGCCTGCAAAGGCAGAGATGACTGGTTTTCCGTTTAGCATCAAATTAACCTGAATAGAAAGTAACAATTAATGAATGTGCAAGTAAAAGGATGACAATAAGGTGCAAACAACAAGCACAAAACTGCAACGCAGACATTTATTAAAGTTAAGACGGTGTGCTGGTAAGTATAGAATAATATTGTCAGTCGAAAGTTTGACTGCATCCTCAAGTGAGATTTTCAAATTGGATGAACGTTCAGGGAAACCACTCACTTTTGGCTGCTTTGACACTAAGATACTAGAAGTTGAGGATTTGTGAAAAAGTAAAAAATGTTTCCTTTTATATATTTGCCACTGAAGAACATGTAAATGTGAAATATGATGCTTCCCTCTGTGATGGAGACATTTGCTTACTTGAACAACAAAAGAACCCAACTTCCGCTCAGTCTAAAATTTGTTTGCTATAATCTGCTGTTTTTCTTCATATTAAATGATTATTCAAATAAGTAGACTTCAATTTATTATGGGACTATTTTTATACATACTTTGATCCTGCTTTTGTAGAGGTATATATTCATTGCCATTTGTCTAGACCAGTGATTTCCAAACTTTTCAGGCTCTGAGTAACAGAATACTGGTGGAAAAGACCATCATTTATCAGTTAATCATACCAGAAGGTCAATTAAACAAGAGTGTTCTGATAATAGAAACATAATCATGGGTAAATATATTACTTTTATCTATTTAACACTGACATATAACATTTACAGCATAAGTGTGCTTTCTATTATCAGAGTAGTGCAGAGAGGTTCTGGACTCCACACTTGCTGATTCACAAACCCCAGTGGGGTTCCAACCCCGAATTAGGAAACCAGTGGTTTAGACTACTAAACCAATTTAATGAGATTTAAAGGAGCAGTGGGGCATTGGAAAAGCAAAAATCCAATAAAATCCAAGGTGACTTGCTACCACTGTTAAAACTGCTGCAATAAGAAGGGGTCCTTCCTGAGCTGACAGAGCTGTCGCGTGGTTGATATGACTAATGCTTGGTGAAAAGATTTTTTTATTCTGGTTAGTAAAACACCTATCCTATTAGTTTGGTTCTGATAGTACTATTTATCTGATTTACCAAAAATAAGTTCTAATAAATATATCTTTTCAACATATGCTCTGATCTTTTTTCTCTTGCTTTTTAATCTAGTTTTACTAAAGACTGCCCAGAGTCCAAACCCTTTGGTGTGATGAATGTCTAACATTTTTGATTCTGAATGATTTTATATTTAGGCTTTGTTGTCTGCTCCACTACATTAACATAGTTTTTCAGTTAACCGACTAGCCTTATTTCTTTTCAGTCCCATGAAGGCACTGAAGGGAATATACTCACGTATGTACAAGAAACACTTATCAGCTTAGATTTTTCAAATCTTTTGGCCAATTAGTGATCTCATAATTATAGAGAAGTCTGCATAAGGAGTGTGTGATAAATAAGTAAAGTGTGCCATCAAATGATTATCAATTGACAAAATGGCACTTTTTTTAGTTAATACAATGCTATGGTGTGTTTCTAGAAGATGTCATTATATTGTGTTCACCTGAACTATTTTACTATAGAAGTTGGAAAAATCTAACTCTGATTAATAGGTTCAGTGACCCAACTAACCACATTCAGCTGAGTGACGCTAACAACAATCCAGCCATGGTGAGTTAAGGAGGAACCTCAGACTTTTCGAGTTGTTTTGATTAAGGCTGGCATTTCCACTAGACCACATTTATAAAATAAATTATTTTTTCCACGTGTCATGGATGCATTATTACCAATTCCACTTAAAGAAAGCATCCTGAAATGAAGGTATCAGATATTGTTGTTTTACTTCTGTATCATTTGTGCTTGCCTTCTGGTCAGCATAGGTATAAAATGCTAAATTCACCCATTTTTCTTGTAAACAAAATTGCTAAAAGTGATATGTAGAGTACATCTTTTTAAGGTTTTTGATGATTAACAATTTTTAAAGCTGATATAATTGTGTCAGTTAATATTTTTAGAAGAAATACTATAATATGTTTAGCCATTTTTACAGAAAATGGTGTGTGAACTAAATGAAGACAGTACCTGTATAGTTTGGCTCTGGTACACTTTAATGACGTGGAAGTTAAAACTGTAGACTCCTTTTCTTGGGGAAAGAAAGACGGACTCAAATGTGAAGTAGTTTCCTATATTCACAAGCACCTGGGATAAAAGGGAAAAGCAAAAACAGTATGTATTGTGACAACAGTCCTCATTCAATACTTCAATAAAGGCCTTATTTCTAATGGCTTTTGTGATTAAATAAAAAGAGTGATCAACCATGCCAGATTCTCTGCTGTGAGTGTCCTTAGGGTCAGACACTGAAATGACACAATTTGCCGAACATTTAACTGTTGTTTTAGGTGGATTAAAAAAATACATTCAAAGGTTTCCATGTTTTTTGGTTTTGCTTTTATGATCACATCACATTTTCCATTGCCAGCCCCAACCCTGAAATGATCTAGAGGCTTTGTCATAAAAAATAATCTACTGACAATATTTTTTTCAGGCATTTGCATGTTGAAATCTATGTAACCTGAATATGCCCGTCAGCATCTCAGCAGACCATTTACAACCACCTCATGGTGTCACTTAAAGGTTTTTCTGCACACTACCAGAAGTCACATTAGAGCCACTAAAGCAAAACGGAAAGAGAAGGTTTGTAGATTTTAATTAGTGTAGGCAGCAATTCTCTTCCTACCTGCAGTTTCACACCCTCCTGATTTTCACCTGCTCAAAAACCAATGTAAGCTGAATCAGAACCCTTCACAAATCTAGTCATGGCATTCGCTGAATTCACACACCAGATCATTATGCAGAGACATCAAAAGATCATGGTGTGCAATTCAGACTAGAGGGCAGACGACTGTTTCAGGGATCTCAACACTTAATGATGCCAACGTACGTGTAAATTTTCTGATTTTTTATGTTTGGGCTCTTCTTTCATGCTCAAAGGAGACTGCAGGGACAGTCCAAGAATAAGCTGTCTCTGCTTTCAGGTATGCCTGTCATCAACCACAGTAGAGCTTTTAAAATTGTCAAGTCTGTTTTGGTGTAGTTGGAAGTTTCTTGTCACCACAATTACCTCAAATGCTATATTTTGGTCCTGAAATCCAATGGGTCTCACGAAAGTGACACAAAATATGAAAAATACAATATTTATAGAGTATATAATACCTCCATCTGAAGCACTAGAACCAAATTGCATCAAAAAATAGTCTAGTGAATAATGGTGGTGATAGGAGCAAAATAGAAGGAAATTAAAACAAGCCACATGTTGTGCAGCTGACTTCACACAAAAGCTAATCTAGGTAGAAATCATGCCCTCTATTCAGATGTGTCTGGTTGTTCATGTCATTCATTTGTATAATCAAATAAACAACATGTATTTTGATCAAAAATCATTTTGCTTCTTTAAAATACAGCAGTGGTTACTTTGAAATAAACATTCCAACAATTGCTTTGTCTGCTGAGTGTAGGGAAGAAATTCAAAATAAATTAACGTTCTACTGTATATTTTTAGCTTACTAAGTGAACGTACTATTACTTTATTTCAATATAATTGTAAATTAAATTTATATTTAAAGTTCTGAACTTTGTCTGATTTGTGGCTTTGAGTATGTTTTAAGAAATATATTGACATTAGCAAATCCAAGCTAGTTCATAACAGTATTAGTTTAGTATGTTTGTATATACTTTAATTTACAATCTGATCAATATTTACCTTATATCTGAATGGATTAGATAAAGGGAAGTATCATTCTACTATATTAAGTCTTAATCATCACTTACTGATAAAAAAAACTCCAATCTGTGGTCTTTCCACTCAAATTACCTTCTTCAAGTTAAATCTGAGAAAAGCCCCCAAACATCAGTACTTGGACTTCTCTGATAATCAGAATAACAACAATAAAGAATATTTCTATCAATCAATTTTACTACTTCTGTATCAAGTGTATCCACAGCTGATGAGAGAACAACTGCAAACGGTTACAAAGCTTGAATTTCTCACATCTGCTGGACCTGATGGGCAGATTCCTCCTGCTTCTATTTAATGCAAAACAGTTGCAAAAACTCAAGGAGAGTGATTGCTTTGTAATTTTACCCTAAAAGGTCTAAACTCAAAAAATAATTTTAGAGCCAGTAGTGTAGGAGAAACCAAGAGGGGAAATGCCATTTTAGGGAATCTGTCTTGTGTGTTTCCACCGTATTTTTCCGGATTCCTGCAGAGACAAGCATCTGCTTGTTATTTTTAAATGCCACAAGAGAATCTAAAAAGTATACGGTTGAGTTTGTGTTCTAATAATTACAGATCACAGTAAAGAGGCTTTTTGTGATATAACAGTGAGGACTGCACCTTTTTTTGGCTAGAACTAGTTATACATTATGTCCCAGAACAGTTCTAGAATGTAATTTCAGTTTTCATTTTCAATAGAAAAAATATTTGAATCTTTAATATTATGTGCTCTTATGCAAGGTAAGCCAAAGCATGGTGGGTGATTTCAGGCATCTTTCTTTCAAAACTACCCATAAAGCTCAAGAAAGTAAACTGTCCGTCTTCACGGACAGATTGGTTTAGGATTAATTATTCTGTTTTTATTGTCAAAGACTATTTATTCATTCTAAACAAATAAGTAGGTCAGCATTCTGTGTAGACACTTATTAGGGAATTGTTACAACAATAGTATAAACACATTACATATGGGTTAAATTCATTATATCTCAGAATATGAGTTGCTTGATCTGTGTTGTTCACCTGACATTATTTTATACATATACAGAAGTAAACATATCACAAACTTTGTTTTTGCCTACATCTTTCAGTAGGCATAAAGTTGGGAACAATAGGCTATTTAAAATGTTCTTGGAAAAACATATGAATGCTCATTTAGACATTAATTTACTATAACAGCATGCATTAAATAGAGTGCTCACCCATTTGATTTATTGTTTCACATCATTTTTTAATATCTGCTACAGGGTTTCAAATGTCTGCCACTATCTCCATCAGGGAATGTTAAGTATCTGGTTTCATCCCTCACTGAAGCAACTGGCTGAAATAAATGTAAATACAGTATTGTACAGTTTTAATGGTATGAAATAGTTTAATTATACATATAGTTTGAGTGTTTTATGAGTATTGGATAACTATAGTTAATTAAAAAGACATAACTACAAAAATATAATTTTTTTCTTAAATTATTTATGAATATGTCAGGTTACCAGGTAACATGTCTGCTATGTTGTCAAATGAGCTGAGTTACAAACTTTTTGAAAGTTTTAAAAGCTATAGAAGTGATCATTTCATCCAGATGGTGACTGTAATATGCTTTGTTCTACACTTATGGGACTTGACAGTAGAAAGATGTTGGCATAGCATCACTTGCCCATGGGAGCAAGTGATGCTAAATGAATGGCTAATAATATGAAGAGCCCTCTGTTGTTATTCCACGTTTCAGGAATCATCAGATCACATGAAATTAGGTCCAGGATTACATAAATGTGTTGCTCTTTTGCTTTCGCGCCACATTAATGGGATCATAAAATTTCAACAAATGTTTTATTGAACTCTGAGTCACAGTATATCAATGTTGAACATATTTATGGTGATGAAACATATATCCATGACGCCTCCCGTAACCCAAATGGTCAATAGAAAAGTCACCACATCTAGACGATTGGACTGATTTTTTCTTCTGTGCAGTCTCATTCTGTTTAGAAAACTTCTGAGAGTCCACATACTGTATGATTTCATCCACAATGCACAGCAACATCCATATCTGTCCAAGTCTTAGATCAATCAAGTAGAAAAACTTGATTAACTCCTGTGTACTAACCTCATTATCCATGCACTGAAAGCATACTACCACCACCTTCTGGATGAAATTTCCCATTTATTATATACAATATAATCATTATTATTGTACAATATAAGTATTCTGTTATAACATGATACCGTTTAAAAAAATGTTTTCTTTGTGACAGCAAAATGCTTCCATAGGTTGTACTTCCAGTGAGATAATGATGAAATGAGGTTTGGCATTTCCTGATTTTGTTACAAAACCACAGCAAAACCTTCACCATGTATGATGAGCGTCTGTAAAGGGAAATCCAGAAGCTACAACAATAAACATAAAGTCACAGTAAGTTTCTATTCAGCTATTGTAAAAAAACTTGCAGGTTGCTGGTTTTAATTTAAATTCTTAGATTGAAACCTGAAAATTAAGAATTTCGACAAATTATCTGTCTGCTGGCCTCTTCCTTGAATTAGTGTTTTTAGATGTCTATTAAGTTAACACAGTGGCTGCATGTGCTTCATAAATAACACATACACATACAACCTAAAAGTCATTTGTAATTTCCATTGAAACGTTACAGTTTCCATTACTACATGTTAAATGCAGTGTAACAAACAAAATAAGCCCTGTTGTTGTTATTTTAAATTCCATCTAATTGCCAATCCTGAATACATTTCTATTTATAAATATGTAAATAATACTGTTATGTGTGCAATAAATCCTCAAGCATTAAAAAATTGCCTTTAATTTTTAAAGAAAACCTGTCCTTTGAATTAAACATTAAAAACTATAAATTGTGTGAAAAGTTCAAACTTTGGGGCCCCTTGCTGGCGGAGGGAGGGCCCTAAGCTGCAGCTTTGTTCACGCATGCCTTGAATCGGCTCTGGGTGAGCGTTACGCGTAAATGGCGCTGATGGTTGGAAGCACAGGTTCGTGTGTGTGGGCTCATACAGGACACAAGATCCGGTTACTTTCGGATCTGCCTGCAGACAACCACATAATCTGCGTGTCAGCTGCAACAACAGTCAAACTAAACTCCAGGGTGCAGCTGCATTAAAACCTTCAATGATATTTTAATGTTCTGCATCACGCCAGAGGCAAGTTTTACTACTAAGAAAAAGACAAAGGAGTAAAACTGGATTGAAAACATATTGACAGAATATTAAAACTTAAAACACATTTTTAATTACATTAATTATCACAACAATAAAAAGGTTTTAACCTGATCGAAGTAGATTATTCTTGTTTTGTTGCTCATTTCTGACGGCTCATGATTGTTGCTCCGGACTGCAGAAAAAGCCACCTTGGAGTTGGCGGCGCGCACGGAGATGCCGAGCGGAGAGGACGAGGACCTCCAGTCCGTGGCCGGGTTTGAGTCGCACACCACCAGGCATTTTCCTTCCAGGACGATCGGCTCCGTATCATTCTGAGCTCTCGCAACCCCGGAGATCATCATCCAGCTGAGCAGCAGTATGAGCGAGTTCACCATGGCGCTCCTATTTCTGTTGTAATAGCTCCGATTTGAAGAGAGGAAGAGACTTTCTCCTGCGCGCCGCGAGTTCTCCAGTCCCTCCACCGGTCTTCACCGCCGCAGACGCGTCTGTCGCTGTGAGCTTCTCTTACTGGACCCAAAAAAGAGCCATAATCGAGCGAAACACCAGTGACAAGAATCCTTATTATTTCTAAATTACGTTCCGCAGAAACAAAAGAAACAAAAATGTTATCATTTTCAGTTAGAATTCATTCAGGAATCGTGGATGAGACCATAGTGGACCACCGTGGCAGCTGGATGAAAAATGGCTCCAGTGAAATCAATCGATGAACCGTCCATAGCCCTCACTCCTACTCCGAATAACGCATCTGGTAACAGCTGCTCCCGCAGAGATGTTCCGCCTTTGTGCGCGCTCAAACGTCCACTTTACGCACACACGTGTGGCACAAGAATAATTAACTATCTGTGCGTAAATGTCCCAAACCTCACACTACATTTTCTCATTCTCCTCAAAATTAATTTGCTCTTCACAATCTCAAAGTACACTCTGATCCCCTGACAGTAATAAGAACATGCATTGGATGAAGAATGAGAAAAATACATAATCATCGAGGAAATTGTTCCCAGGTAATTTTCACTTTCTGTCTCTGCTTTGGGAGCCTGAGTGCAATAAAGAACATCTCATCAAAACATCTGCATCTGTCCAGACTATGACTCTAGTTTCAATGTAATATTGTGATTCGTCTTAGTCTCACTGCGCGCAGCTGGACAGTGCGTTGATCTGTGGTTCATCAAAGGAGTCAGTGAAGGAACCTTCATGGCTCCTGACATCACAGAATCTACTGTCAAATTATGAATATCTTCAAAAGACAGAACTTTCCATAAGTTGAAAGAATTTCTCTCCTGTTTTAAACTCAATTTCTTGCATTGTAAACAATATGAAACTCAAATGTATATAAATCTAATTAGTCAAAAGCTAGTCAATAAAATAAAATAAGCGTTCAACTCATTTGGCGTTTAGAGTCTGTAGATCTTCATTTACTGTCAGTTCAGGAGTTAGTTTCAATCTAAACAGTGGGGAATTTTAGTTCCGATATTTTTTCAAAGACATTATATCATCTGCTCCTGCTGAATGTTTGAAGCAGTATTGTTAGAAAATATTCCAAAAATCATTGCTAAGATGTATGGTAGATTGTTTTCAGTTTCAGCAGAATTAGACCAAGGCACAAGCCAGACACATCGCCAGTTCATACTGGGACAACAAAGAATCACACAGGACAGAGAACCTATTGTTGTGAGACGGAAATACAAACATGTCTAATATCTTAATAATCACTCTGTCACAGGGCTGCAATCAATCATGCAATCGATCAATCATTTTACTGATAACATCTTGAACATTTTGTGGTGAATACATTATAGTTTTTTAGATTGTTGGAGTGAAGAACTATCCAACCAGTTTGAGGTTGCATGTCATTTTCAGATTAAAAGTGTAAAAATAATCTCCTTTTGGGGAGTTTAGTAAATGCACCAGTGATAAGGTTTTTTTTTTCTTCAGGTAATTCCTTATTTCAGTAAACATTCAAGATTAAAGGAACAGGAGGAGATGCAGAGACAGTCTAGTGTTGACGGACAGTTGTGTAGCTCTGATCATGTCAACACTGTAATTACTCTTGCTTCACAGCAGGAAGGATTTTGATTTGAGCCTCAGTTAAGATGAGTTTTTATTTTCTTTCCATGCCTGTCTGGGTTTTTCAATATGAGTTAAAGTTATAACCTAGATGACTGCACACATCTATTTATTTACCCATTTTTCTCTTTATATTAAGTTAATTATGTCTGTATCTTTCAAAGTTTTTTCTTTATACCATCAGGTGTCAGAGTGATTATATATTATGATATGTAATACAGCAGCCTGAGACGATCAGTTTATGTCTTTAGTTTTATTAAAGCTAAGGAGAGACTACATTGTCACCTCATGGCCCTGTCTATTGCAAAGTTGTTTGTCTCACCACCAAAAGAAGCAAACTGCTCCCTAATGAACAAGCTCATTAACATGGTTACTAATGAGTCACTCTCGGATAATCATGTCTCTTTTGAAAAGCTGTCTCACCTTTTCTCTTTCTTTGTTTCTTGAAACCTTGCTACAGTTATATGTTCACGTCTGATGCAGATAGCAAGGTGCTGTTGTTGGTCTCATAACTTAAAAAGGCAAAAGTCTCTTTAGACGTTCCCACACAAAAATATGGGAAAGCTGAAAATACTCAGTTTTTAAAATTGTGCCTGAAATCATAATTATAAAATAATCAGCAGATAACTGGAAATGCCCTATTTAGTGAAATGATGACTACTTGCTTGCTGAAAAAAAAAACTTTACTTTTTCAAACATAAGACAATTAAAAGCATGACTGCAGTTGGCACACTTAGCTAAGCGACACTTAGCTGATGTTCTGTAAAGTTATAATAAATGTATCTGTAAATATTTGACGTCTACTGTTCTGTAAGAGACAGATGAGTTTGACTCTGTTTTTCCACCCAAACAGCCGATCAGTTCTATCACTAGAGTTACCAAACAAGTAGAGAACTGGAAAGGATTTTAATAAACTGCAGGTCCAACTTACCAGCTGTTTGGCCTCCGCATCTCTTCACACTTCTTCACTTCTCAAATGAAGGATACTGCTACTGATCTTGGTTTCACAGAACCTCACATCTAAAAATCAAAAATCTCCCTTTAACTCATCACAGTATAAAATTTAAAGTTTCTGGAGTTATTTTTAAAAGAAAGTTTTTGATTTTAAATAATGAATGTGTTTGTATTTATTAAGTTGGCGAGGTCTGTGAAATAAAGCTCAACCTACTATTCACAAGCTCCACAAAAACAACAGCTAAATCACCACAAAGATTTTTAATGCCTTTTTATTTATTTGAAATTCCAGTCAAGCAGCTCTGGTAGTAACCCAGACCCCCAAGGTCAGGTGACTCACACCTCTTTCACACCTCTTTTCTTTCTCTGCAATGCGAAGCCTCTAAAGAAATCAAATTTGATCAAAAACATCTGAGCAACCTTTAGGATTTGTTACATCGTCTGTAGGGTGAAAAGTAGCCTCTGCTAAAGGAAAAAAGAAATGACTTCAAACACTTTACTTCATTATTTCAGCTTAAGCTTAGATTAAAACTGCAGTATGTAACTTTTTAATTTCATTTTTTACATATTTGTTGAAACTGTTCCACAAAAATCAAGCTCCTCTGCCTTCTTCCAGTGCTTATAGTGCTAACTAGAAACGACCAATCACAGCCTAGACATTGGTCTTAGCGCTGTCGGTCATGACTCTGTGCATCCCTCACCCTCTCCTCTCTTCCTCTCTGCTGTGGAACTGCTTCTTCCCGTCTCCAGAGCCTGTTGTGAATGCTAAGGATAGTCAGCATGGCCACCAATAAACAGGTTTCTGTAATGCTGAGTTGTTTCTCCGCTATTAGCACATTTAGCAACACGTTCACTAGTTTGATTGACAGCACTAAGATGCTCCTATGATTGGTTGTTTTTGACGGGACCAATTAATTTCTTCAGACTGCAGTAATAGCACAGGCAGGAGTTGTAGGAGCTCAATATTTCATAGTGATAGATTTAAAAAATATTTTAAAAAGATGATAAAAGTTGCATTATGCCTTTCAAGGACATTGACCAAAAGGTTGTATTACATGGTGTCAATAACCTTCGATTAAATTGCCCGAAGAGCAGATTTTTTTCTGCAGTTTAAGCATTCATGTTTAAAGAACCCAGTAAACGTCTAACAAATAATGCCATATGATCCACCAGTGAAGCTTGCAATGCCACTTTCCTGCATCTCCTTCAACTTCACTGGGAGAAGTGGCACCAGCTTAGAGAGGAAAACTGTAAGCCATCTTCACTAACTATGCCATAAGTGCTGTGCTGCCTGTATGTCTGACTGTTATTTTCTCTCCTGCCCTAAAATATTCAGTTTTCCATCGTATCTTTAGGCTGGTATTCTCTCAACATGGCTTAGCAGGCTAGAATTAAGAATGTATTTTCTCCACATTTCATGCTGCAATATCAGACTCTGCAGCACAGTAACGGTCAGCATATCTCTAAAGCATAATTCAGTAATCAGGATAAGATAAGATACCCATCCTGACTGAGTCAAGCCACGCGAGGCCAAAGAGAAGCAGATTACCTGGATACAAACGCTCACATTTTCTTTTTATCACCTGCAGCCAAATTATACCTCTGCATGTATCCTAATATTTTATTGCTGAATAAAAATTGATGTAAACAAGTAATATTTTAGATTCAGTCTGTCATTTTGACCTATCACACACAGCGGTGATTGGATCACTGACCCTGGTTGGGCCATGTCAAAGAGGTTAAAATCTCTGCATTGATAGCACTGGGATTTCAGTGGGTGGTTTTTATGATAGTGACCTCTGACCTCCCACATAAAATGTTGTGTACTGATAGCCTGCATGTTTAGAATGAGACTTAATTTTTTAAAATAAAAGCTGTTAGACCTTGCTCTTCAGAGACATATTGTATAAACAAATCTATTTCTTTATGTCTTCACATAAATTTGAAGTTGATCAATAGGAAACATTTGCAATTAAAACAAAACAGTTAAAACCGTTGACAATGTCTATATAGTATTTAATTTGAATTTTCTGTTCTGCTTTAGAATGTTACATATTATCTGGTCTGATAATACAGCATTATACCAGGGACAAATGTATTAGTATGAAATATACTGCTGCCAGACAAATATTTATTCAAAGGTTTCACAAGCTCTATAATTATTTTAATGTTGATTAATAGTTAATTTTCCTGAGTAGCTTGTATCTTCCAGTCTCATGTTTTAGACATGAAGTACAGCTGTTACTTCCACTAAATAAGAGCAACTTGATCCATGATACAATGAGGGTGAAGTGGTGTTCAAGAGTGGAATTATTTTATTAACCATTTTAATGCTTGTTTACAAGGTTCATTGTTATTTTACTATCAAAGTCAAAGTCGGCTTTATGGTCTATTCTTCACATGTTCCAGACAAGGATGATAAGACAAGACATTCCTGACATTCAATAAAGCGAAGTACACAGGAGCAATAAAACATATTATCATATTTTTTAGTTTTATAAACTCATATAATATTCTATTCTTCCCATTTTGAGTGAATGCAGTGTTTATGTTGTAAAGATTAGTTTGAATGGCAACTTTAGCTTTAAGATGTAACACACCAAATATACACTCAAGACAACTATTGCCCAAGATAGACAGAAAGGTCATAGCATACTTTTGTGCACTCATTATTTTTTGTTCTTCTGTGAGACTAACTTACAACACAAATTGTTGTATCAGGAGGAGTGGTGTGTCACCTTATCTAAGAAAAAATGTCCAAGTGCCAGAATCTGTCAGCTCTGGCAAAGTCGTTTTCTTTCTATGCAGCTTTTACGTTAGTTTTGTAACTTTATTGTTATATCCTCATTTGTTAGTCACTTTAGATAAAAGTGTCTGCCAAATGAATAAACATAAATACATAAACAGGATTTGATAATCCAGTCAAAGATGAACTCCTCATCAGTTTGTACAGCTGCCCAATCCCTCTGAGTTACAAAATACTCACATTTTTTTATCTGACAGAAGGAAGCAAGAGACATGAAATTAAGGCCCAATTAAGGCTGATTATAAAAAAAACAATTGGGCATGAAAAGATTATTATGTAATCTGCATGTACCATATTATGCATGTTGTGTAGCGTCAGCACTGTTAATTCAGAAAAAGGAGCAGTGATTTCTACACCATGACAGAAGTTATATTTACATTCATATTTTCTTAAACATACACAAAGTAGTGTATGTCTTTTTGAACCTGGAGGTGAAGCTAAAGATTAGCAATTAGTTAGTGACGTTGGCAACGGTTAACCATCACTGATATTTTCACATTTTCCTGAGGAAATTTACTGATGCTGTAAGTCAGCATTAGTCAGACACTTTTAAGTTTACACTTAATCAAAGAGTAAAAGCATTATCATGAAATTTATTGAATGTCACATGTTTAGTATAAATAAAAGTCAAATCTTCCCTACAGGAAAAATTCTTTCTTCACTGTTTTTGCCACCCTTTAGTTGTTCAGAAGTCTTCACAAAGATTTCATCACAACCATTTCATGTGGAAATGTGTCTACATTGGTACATAGACATGAATGTTTGGCAGAATTTTTTCAGTTTCACATAAATATAAGTCTGACAGAATGAAAAAAAGAATCTGTCATTTCTTTCAAGTTGTAAAATGATTTTCTTCCATGTTGGTGACATGTGATGGTTTTGGTAAACATCCTGTGGGCTTGTCTGAAAAGACTTTGCTTATAAATCAGCTGGACGGGGCTGTATTCATTTCTGCCTAACATCAGAGCCATGTGTACCTGAAAAAGAAGCTAGCTTTTCATTTCTAAAGTGAAATCTCCAACCACACTGGAATCCCAAACCCACTCTTCCCAACAGCCTGATTGAATTCAAACATTTTTTTACACATTCTGATGTATCACCTAAAGTACACAAGCTTGTAAAATAAACACCAAAGCTCCCTGAGGTAACACTTGGGCTGGAGAGTACTAAACTGTTGACACTCAAGCACATGCAGCACTTCATTAACAGATGCAAACCAAACCCAGCCTACACATTGATGAGTTTGTATATCAGATTGACAGAAAAGTAGTGAACAAATGTTCTATGGCCAAATAAATCCAGGTTTACTTTTACCTTTTGAATGTTTGGAGAAGCTGCTTTTACACTGCTCTGTTGGCACAGTCATATACCCCCAGGTTTAGACTAGCAAGGTATTTTGAGGTGAAGTTTAAGAATTTAGAGGAATACCTCTTTATTCTCTATTGTATGTATTTTCTGCAATACCTAAGTACAAAAACATATCCTCAGTATGACACTACCACCACCAATTTTGACATTTATTACAGTTCTGTCGTCTCTCTCTCAGTTTTTTCCCGTCATTGAGCTTAATATTTATTTGGCAACGTTTCCAGAGGGTATTTAGCTTGTCAATGTGCAAAGCTGCAAGTTTCAGCTGCAGCTTTGGATTTTGACGTTTCTTGCCTGGTTGGCACTCTCTCTGCCATTGATGATATAAAACTGGCTTCACTGAGTATAATGTGAGGCTGATGCAGCTGCACACAAAAACAAAGTTAAATGCATAACAGCAGGGTTGCTATGTTTGAGCAACTTTATTGAGAATGGTTAAATTACAGTTAACCATTCTCATAATAACTGTTCAGTTATTATAAACTGGTGTTCAGTTTATAATAACTGAACACCACAGCTATTTGGGCCATTGTAAAAACCTCGACTAGAACAGCTTCCAAGAATAGTAAATGCAAAATATCACTACTGAAAATTTACCCTCAATATGTTAAGTTTGTGTTATTTGTAAATTTGTTTTAGTCTCTTTCTGTGAGAGAGTGAGCTAAGAAGAAACCTGTTAAAACATGCTGCATATCTAACGCAAGCAGTGTAATCCAGTGATCTAACCTACCGTAGTCTTTTATAATTACATCACAAAAAGTGAATCTCATAATAATCTGATGGAAAGTTGTTAAAGGTGACCTATTATGCATCCTTGAACAGGTCAGGATTGGTCTGTGGGATAGACAAAACAAGTTCATTACATTTTTTTTAGGTAATGATATTTTAGTCTGCTCAGTTCTGCATATTTTGAGCTCTTTTCAGAATGAGCTGTTTTCACTTTAAATCCAAAGACGCTGCTGCTGGCCACGTTCTTCCACCCTGCCTCTCTCAACGTTTACACTCACAAGTGAAAATGGCTGCAAACAAATGTGCAATCACACAGCTGTTTATCTTTGAAAAGCAGAAGTGTAGTCTCCTGCACAGCCATCAAGAATGAAACAAGTTTTTTTTCTGAATGGTAAGTCAAGAAAAAAACACTTTGTCTTTAACAGCAGCCATTGTAAAACGCATACAACAGTAAAACCCAGTAGAAGTATTAAAAATGTGCAAAATTTGAATTTCGCTTAAGATGTTACCTATAAAAATCATAGATGCAACTTATTGTCTGTCTTAGACTGTGGTGATATTTTATACCTCTGAATGTCTTCTTGCTTTGAATTCTGTGTTTCACGGGGCACTGAGATTAATCACAAACTTAAAATCCCTCTCTCATTACTGTCCGCTGTATTCTCATCCAGGCTGGTTCTCCCTTTCCATTCACTGTTTGATACACTGGTATCTTTTTACTTATAAGGCAGTATTGTGACTCCATCCTCCTTACCTGAATATTTATATCCACCAGAGGCCTGCAGAGATGTTTCACCTGCACTCACACGACCTGTTTTTACTGACGATTCCCAGAGTCTGCACTGATTCTGGCCAAAATCGATCTGTCATTGCTTTTAAGCTGCTTTAGAACCTAGGTTTTAAATTTTGAATATTGATGTTGTTGTTGATCAGTGAAAGAGTGTCTTTCTCTAAGTGACTACCGGTACTTAGATCTGTGCTGGTGCCACTTGCAGGACATTCTTTTAAAAAAGAGATTTCTACTCTACAAAAGCTGCTGCTATGAGCCACAGTCTGAAACAAATGTAAAGCCTTGTTTTTCTACAATAACCTGTGTACACTTTCTGCTGTTTGTTAATGATTTTCTTCAGCAGGAGAAAATAGGTAAAAAGTGAGTCAATAAAAAAAAATCTGAATTTTAGATGACTTATGCATTAAATATAGCTTTGGACTTTAATAAATATCTGACAAATCATCCCCAGACTTTACCTACAGGAATTTACATTCATCACCTACATCTCAAAATGCAGATCATGTTTAAAAGAGCCACAATCTCACAACTGAAAGGATTGTAGATTGGTGTTTTGATTTTGAAAAGGGAGAGTAACAAGATGCAAAAATATGATGTGAAAATCTGTTGTGTTTTGTTTGTAACACATTAGGAATATCAAGCAGGGTGCAATTTCACTATAAATATTACAGTTCACATCAATATGCAATCTAATATGTCATGGTGATAAATGAGGAGAAAGCAGTGTACAAGAGGCTCAAATTTGCTGAAGTCAACCACATTTGCAGATGTTTTCAGTGACATTTGAGATCTTGTGTTGACTGCCTCTGCAAAATCCTAAATCATCTCCACCAGACCCAGATGAAAAATGTCTTAAACAGTCTTAGTCTGTAAATTAAAGTGTTTTACATAAATTTGAATTGTTATAAGTTAATGAGGAGTGATGTGTTGAGGAGGTTCAACATTATTGCTCCCTGTCTCTGGTGTGTTTGGGAATATAACCCAGATTAAGCTGTGTGGCTTCAGCACCGAACAAAGGAGTTTCACGTTGTCTGTGCTCTTTCTCTTTGTGGAGCTTGTGTGAGATTTTTTCAGTTTCATCACAAAACCACTAGAAAATATCAAAGATTGCAACTTTACAGTTTTTCTCCTCTCATATTAAGAAAAGATCTTAAAAACACTTTTCAATATCTCTTTCTTGTCCAACTGCTACTTTACATGTCTTGCTCCTAAATGTTCACACTTTGCTCAAAGTCAAATCCTCTTTTAAAATAGCCAGATATTTACTAGATATTTATTATTAATGGCTGTGAGATGTAGAAAATCCTGTAGGAGGCACAATTAAAAATCTGTCGACATTTCCATTTTCTGACCAAAATGTCCTTTTTTTCCATTTTAGCATCTGTCTTCCAACATGTCTGTGCAAACCACTGCTAACCTTTGACACTTCTTATCTGCTCTGTCACCAGATGATTTTATGTATTATGTATACAAATAGTTGTAAAGCTGAAAATCCGCTGTGGACCAATGAGCAATGATTTTACAGTTATTTGAAAATAGCCAGTCACTATTCCTATTTAGTCGAGAAAGATACATTTAAAATTTGACTTTTTGTTACATGTTTTGCACGAATTTGGAATAATCAAGGATGGTGAAATTTAGTCTTGTTCATGCTAGTTGATATTGTTCAAATTCCAAAACTTTCCAACAGTTATTGTATAAATTTCAATGTTTTGTGTCTGTCCAGCTTTCATTTTTGAACTGTTTTTGCATTTTTACATAAAGAAAGGCAAAAGAGTCGAAATTTTACTTTTGTTGCTTCAACAGTGTCTTTTTTCCTAATAAGTAAATAATTCGCTTGTGTTGAATCTTACTTATTCCAAAAGCAAGAAAAAACTGATGCTATGTCAGCAGAAGAATTGCATTTAATTAGCTGTCTAGATGGCAGTTTAACACATTTATTTATTTCTTTAAGTCTTAAGATAAATATCGGTGAAAGAAACATTTAATGATTTATTTTCTGACTTTCCTGCTAAAGTTTTTGCACAGAGTTTTAATTAAAGTCGTCATTTTCTCACTAAAATAAAAATGTCAAACTTTTCCTTCTAATTAAAGGGTTCCACTCATTATGCCATCAGGTTTTCTTTTTCTTTGATCAGGCCCATAAATCACATTCTACCAACATCGGGAACCGTTCTGTACTTTAAGGAAAAGTTTTGTGTTGTTTCTGCAGTAGAGCCATGCTCCTGGGAGCCTTGGAACCTCCTTTGTAGTAGTAAGAGAAGAAAAATCCCTGAGCCTGACTAAATGTTCAAAATAATCATGCCCACTACTGAAGGTTGTCTCTTTCAGTTTTCCTTCTATCAAAGAACTGGCGCAGTTATATGTATGCAGCAATCTTTTAATTATCTCTTACAAAGAAATACCAATCTGATGGTGTCTTTTAAATCATTTGCGGTGAACTACTACCAGTGTCGTGCAGTGAGGTTCATGGTTGGTGAGGCACTGACTTCAAAATCATATGAACCCCTGAATGTTCTTAAATAAACTACTTCCTAAAGTTTTTGTTGTTCTCATTTAAAGCTTTTGTCTGATGTGGTATAAAAAAACCAAAATCCCAGTGTTTTGTTTTGAAATACACGTTTCACCTGAAGGACTTACACCATGGAGTGACAGGAAGCACTGTTGCCTCGTAGCAAGAAGATGGTTTGTTCAAATCTCAGCTGGAGCCTTTTTCTCTCAAAAGTCTGCCTGTTCTGCATGTGAATGAGTAGAGAATATGAAAACATGCATGTCAGATTAAATCGTCCCTCTAAATTGACCTTAGTTGTCAGTGTGGGCATGGTTGTGTGTCAGTGTGTGTGTAATGTGATGGAACTGAGTAAATCCCACTCCAATGTAAAACTGCATGGGGACAAATGACAAAAATAGACTAAGATATGTTTGGAAAATTCCTGTTAATGGATGACAGAACAACTTGTGTTTAATTTTGAATCACTTTTTATAAAAATAACTGTAGAATTAAAAAGATTAAGGTTGTGTTAATTACATTAAAAGCTATACATTTTTTATTTTTCATGATTAAGGTTGTTTTAACATGGAACTAATCTGTTTTGGAATCTGCTGCACTCTGACAAGTTGTTAGCTTGATGGTCAAAAGGCCTGTTTATCCAGACTAAGACTCTTCAGAGTGTTGTCTGCAGCAGGTAAGACACTGACTGCTCCACATAGCCGCATTTTGAAGAAGCTGAAACATTTTTTAATGTCATGATGAACAGAATGTGGAGTGGAGTCAGAGTCCCATTGACTTACTTTAGTAGATTATTCTGCTTTTAGGGATCACTAAAACTCAAGTCTTTTCTTTTTGCATTATTTATTTTTGTGTTACAGACATATTGCTTTCATTTATATGTTTACATTTAACACAAGTATGAAAAAAACTTGACTTCATGGCAGAGTTGCTTCCGGCTGGACTTGTATCGCTGAGGGATTTTACCCGTCATACTTGACCAACGTCAGCATCTTAAAAATGTCCAACAAAACTCCACATGTTCTTAAAATCCCTCTTATGGTCTCCTTCCAACAATAATCCCTTCACAAACGTTGTCAAAATGTCCTGATAAGTGATTCACACGCTGACAGCAGCCTTGAATAAGGCTCACTATTTTCTGCTATCACTATGCTACAGAGCCCTTGAATTTTCATCTTTTGACAGTTTTTTAATCTTGTGCGCACATGATAGAAAATATCACAAAGGGAACTTAAGGATCTCTTTAAAAAACTGTAACAAAGAAACATTTTTCTCAGTTCATGGTGATTTGAAATGCTGCAGAAGAAGTCATAAAATTAAAATTTAATGTTTCTATATTTCTCCAGATTCTTCTTCAGCATTCATTTACTCTTTCAACTTTTAAAGAATATGGTACCTATATGTATGCATTGGTTTATAGATTTGTATTTGATTACACAATCAACGACCCAAATTGGTGGTAATTGTACAAAATCAGCTTTGACATCAATCCTACCCACCACAATGGGATGAAATCAAACCCGGAAAACTTCCACCTCACTAATTTATGCTCTCAGAGTTGCAATTCAAGCAGTTTCAGCGTACACCTTTTGAAAGTCATGGAGGAACTGACAGACCATCCCGAACAGCTCCTGGGAGTCCTGATCCAGTGGTTCTCCAAATTTAACCTACAGATAATAAAAAAATTTAAAAAACAAGAAGATTACTTCCTTGAATATTCAGCTTGACAGCAATTACACTTCATGAGACCTTTGGGTCTGCAAAAACAGTTTAAGAATTAATAACTACATTTACTTTCATTAATGATTTGGTGTCTGAGTAGTACATGTTCTTTCTGCGCATGGCTTTCTGATATAATTAGCTCATACACTGCTTCAGCATGCATTCATGTTCTTGAGTGCACTCGTACAATGAGGAAGTTATGTACTGACTAATTAATACTTACCCTGCAGTGGTTAAGGGTCACTGGCATTGGAATTTCTTAAGTCAAATTTTGTCCTGAAAGGGTCACAGTAGCAAACCCTGCTAATTGACTTATCGAATGCTGTTGCAACTGCACAGACTGGAGTTCAGACCTGAGCTCCTCTGATATTTATTGTACTTTTCCCTCTATTAACTTTTATAAATTAAAAGTAAAAATGAACTCTTCATAAAAGGAGCTGAAAATGTATTTAGTTAACATGCTGACTGTCTTGCATTAAGCTCAAGAAAAGCTACAGCAGAGACATCATTCTTTATAAATACACATAAACAATATGAACAATATCGAAGATCATTCAACACTGATGGATTCCTTCAGAATAAGATCCTGCTGTGTATTCATAAAACTATTAATGAGAACCAGCTTTAAAAGCAATACTCCGTCAGATACATAATCCTCAATAAATCAAATTATTGCCCTTTTCCCTTCAACGTTCAGCCCTTTAATACTGTGGTGTTGGATAAATGTTACAAAGACAGTTTCTAAATTGTGTCCAGAGTTCTTGTTGTACAATTTGTAGTGGAATCATTATCTTCATCTGTAAAAGAAGGAAATACTTTCTCATATAACTGATATTTCTGCCTGATTTTATATTTCTGAGGGTGGGGGGGAAAACAACAACTTATTCTTGTATAACACTTTGTCAAAACCCCTTTCATTATGTTAACTTCTTTGAACTCAGTCATATGTGTCCCTCACATCAAAATACGGGCATTTCTGGTTATTTTCTTCTGAAAAAACATTAGATATGATATTAGATAGAGAACATCTGTGAGCATCAGTTGGCAAGTCTTGCCAAATATATCTTTGACTAGGCCATTCTAACACATGGATATTCAATCATCTACATCATCATCGTCTCATATATCTACAGTTCATTGTAGATACAGTATATAGGCCTGTTTGGGGTTGTGGACATTCTGGAAGGAAAACCTAATTTTCAGGTTTATTACAGCCTCTTGCAGTTTTTGTTTTTTTGTTGGTTTTTTAGCCTTTGGTTTTAAATAAAAAATATTTTTGTGTTTTAGCTTTTATTAACGCATCAATGTTCTTTAGAAAAACTGCAGACAAGAAGCAAGTCCATGCACATCATGACTCAGGTTTCCTTGGCCTTTCCTGATTAGTGTTTTAAACTGCACAAAAACCAATAAAATATTGCTTTCTGAATATTGTTGTACACCATTTTTTTGAGGAGATTTTTCCCTTGTCTTAAAAAAGAAAGTTATGCACATTTAAGGTAACAGAGATGCCAAACACAAATTTGTGCTGACATTTTGCAGAAGTATTAAATAGACAACTCAATTCAAATGAATAAAGTCTTTGTATTTTAGGACAATACATGTTTCAGATTATCTTTTTCTTTCATGCATAATAAAACAGTTATTTGATGGTCTGTAAAAGCCCTATTGTCTGTGGATACTAGAAAAAAATATATAATATTTTTATGAAATGGAAAAAGAAGCACAATATCCTTATTTTATTTAAATTGGGTTGTCTCAATTTACTTTATGTGATAAATAAAGAAGTGCATTGCAAACTTCTGCTTATCTGCTAAAAACTCCAATGATGTATTTTGTCACATTTAGTACAGAAATGTATTTCTGAGAATTTTTTTATTTTACTTGTCCCCAACTCCCTGTTGACAATATCCACTATTATGCTCACTATAGAAGGGCAATGACAAGTGACAAATTTTTTTACTTGATATTCATATTTATCTTCAATATGAAGATAAATAAATTTTATCTTCATATTTTTAAAGCAAGGGTTCCCAAACTGTTGCCATTTAAGGGCCATTTGCAGATCATAGTAACTTTGTGTGGCTCCTGATCACATTTAAAGATTCTTTTTTTTTCCCCAAACTAAAAGGTGCTTTCCACACAAGTCGGACTTAACTGTCCCCTACACCTTTTAGACACGTCCTTATCCTCAGCTATAGCACACATAAAACAAGAATACTAAGGGCTAATGGGAAAACAAATAAGCTCTTAGGTTGCTGCAGTAGCAAAAGTCAAATGTTGAAGTGACAGGGGCATGAAAAGCTATGAGAAATTAGACAGCACTTTTCAAATAAGATTCCAGTGGCAAAATGCTGATGCTCAAACACCAGCAGGTATGATGCCATATTTTGGCCACTCTCCCTGGTGATTAACATATCACTCTTTCCCTGAGGAAAATTTTACAGTTAAAGGTCAACCTGTTAGACGTTTTAAATGTCACAGCTATTGTGCCTCCATTACTAATAACAGTGGGAAAACTGATTCAAAATAATGCTGATGTAGCACTTAATAACATTACATTTTAGTGTGAAAAGTTTTGAGTAAAGGAAACAAAAAAATACAAAATCTTGTTACCATTCAGATTAATTGTACTTTCTACTTTTTTCAGCAACTGCTTTAGGATTTTTTTCCTACTGCTATTGAATATCTACCTTGCCATTCAAATGCATAGATGGAAAAGCTGCCTTGGGCAAATAATGTTCCAGCATTATATTCCCTAACTAAATGATGATGATAATAATAATAATAATAATAATAATAATAATAATAATAATAATAATAATAATAATAATAATAATAATAATAATAATAATAATAATAATAATAATAATAATAATAATAATAATATGTTACAAACTGGCTATAGTGGTCTCTTAAAAGCAAAATTTAGAGAAAGGTGGTGCCTACAAAAAAGCTACTTACAAACTGCTACTCATTTTCTTTTCTACAAGCTTGCTGAGTGCTACTCTGAGCTCAATTTGCTAATTTGGCTTTTGTAAAACTGCTACTCTGTAGATTTTCTTTCACATCATTAATTTGCTTCAAATGTTCCTGAACCCAGCTTGAAAAAGATTGAAGTGGCTGAGCAGGAGTAGCATTGAAATTATTTAAAAGAAAAGGCTTGTTAGGTACTCCTGTGGTGTCTTAATTAAAAAAATATGTGACTGTCCACACCTGTGAAGTTTGAGCACTGATCACTGTGGTTCACTGCTTTTCCTAAAGCCTTTAAAAAGTCTTTGTAAAATGTTACATTTTCATATTTGTGTAATCTGCCTTCTAATTTAACAATTTCTTTTAAACCAAAGCGAGATGTGTTGCTTTTTCAGATTTCTTTGGGGTTATGTCATGTTGTCAGGCAGATGTTTGTTTTTTTTTATTTTATGTCTTGATTATGCAGGTCTGATTGTAGCTATTGACAATCAATAAAATGGATGTGGTTATTCACTTTGTGCTTATTTTATGGCAAAAGTAACACTAGACAAAGTTTGTTTTAATAGATTTTTCAATAATAAATTAAATCATTTCAAACCTGTATTTTGTAAATAACTAGAGTTAGACAAGGACCCGACAAAGAACAAGGACCACAGGTGGGTTTAAATACATAGAGAGACAATCAGGGGAAACAAGGAACAGCTGTACTCAATCAAGGGCTAGAAGGGACAACAGAGACTTTACAGAACACAGAAAGCTAAATAAACATACAGAAAACCCAAATCACTACAAAAACTAAACATGGAGAAATGCATTATACATCTTCTCTGATTAAGTCCTTTTTATTTGCCTAATTACATTTCCTCCAAACTCAGAACCTCTCTAAGGGGGCTACTTTTAAATCATCTAACCTTCACTCAGTTTATGCAAATATTAACCTGCTAACCTTTTCAAAACGGAAAGCTTGCTTTCAGGAAGTGTGATATTTGCACCCAAATCCACCGAGTGGCTTCTGAGCTTTGCTCTGTGATTACTTTAACTTGGAAAAATCCATTGAACCTTTATGACACTGATTAAGTCCTCATAACAGATCTTCCATGTCATAAAGGAAGTGAGCACTGGCTAACTCTATTAAGCCTGGCCCTCACCCTCAAGCACATTTAAAAAAAATATCTTTTAATTTGATCTAAATGAAGGGTCACAACAATTCATGTTTAACCCACATGCATGGCAGTAAGTAGGTCTATCAACTCTCAAACACCAAACGTGGACACAATTTTTTTTTGTTGTTGTTTTGGCTGTTTGTTGTTTTCTTCTAGCAAACGTACCTCAGCACTTGCACAGGCAGTTTTCTCATTCAGAGATATTACAGAATGGAACAAACTCCCAGAAAATCTTAAGCTTTCTGCGGACATGAAGGACTTTTCTTGTAAAGTAACAAAGCAGCTCTTAGAAAACGTTCACATTGAAAAATAATTCCCTGCATTAGTGATTAGAGAGCAGAAGTTTGGCATTAAGTATTGATTATGTCATATTTTTATGATCTTGTACAATGATTGTATGTAGGGTACACAGAGACTTTCAATGAATGTTCTACGATATTCCACTATTTTACTAGCTCATGGACTGCAGTTGGAAACTAGCTTAAGCTAAATCTGGTGCGAAGCATCTGTCATTAATGTTTTTTTGCACATTGTCTTTGTTTTTGATAAACTAACAAGCTAAACTAAACAGTTAATATGCTGTACACCTTCTTGGCTAATTTAAATAAAATATGAAAACCAGTTGTCCTGAAATCAAAATGGTACAGTTTTTTTTCTATTTTGTTTTGTTTTTCTGGTGCAGTTTCTAGGTGCTGGTACACTAATCATTTGAAAGATCCAGACCTTGATTTGGAAGCAATCTGAACTCAGAAGATTATCAGAGGATGATTTTGTGGAAAGAATGCAAAACTCAATAAAGTCAGAAGAAAAATGTTGTTTATAAACTATTTCCTGTGTTTGTGCTGAACTGAGACTTCCAGGTGCTCATGGTTTTTACTATTAAATCCTTAAAAGCATGCTGAAGCTCATTGAACTATTTCTTGAACCTGCAAAGGTTTCAGAATTTTGTTCAAAAGCCACCAAATAAGCTCATCCATCAGCAGATAAAAAGAGCTATATAGAGAGATGCTGACAGACCCTCTGCATCCACGTCTATGTGACTGTTTGGAGTGCAGAGGAGACTTTCAGTGGGTGTAATAATAACACAATTCCCTCGCAGGCCTAAAGCTCCATCTTGCACTATCATATCTCAGTGTTCAAATACAGCAGGAAGGGTGAGTGGACTCTATGATGATAGATTGTCCTTAGACATACAAAAGTGATGAGAAACTTGCAGCTACTTTTTGTATTGATTGTTTTTTTTGTGGGAACTCTATAAGAAAAAGCCATGGCACCAGTTAAGGTGTCAGAAGTGGGACTGAGCTGTAGAAGCCTAATCGTGGCGGTTTAGTGAGCAAAGAAAATGTTCTTCATAATAGAAGGAGTGATGAAAGATTACAAAGGGAGCAGCGATTCCACTAAATCTGATATATGTGACAGAGGAGTTTCCTTTAATGGAGATTTCTTGTTGAGATGAATGTTCAGAGGAGACGGCGGTTCACAGACAGACTTATGGGATATCACTGTTTCTAGAGGCTGATTCACATCAAAAATACTTTATAACATCTATGGAGGCTGTTTTGGAAACGACCACTAACACAACTACAGCAACATGTGATGTGTCTGAAAACACATATAGTATAAAAATTTTAAAAAGTGTTATTAGCCTCTTTTACTGTAACACATTGTAATAAAATTCAGTGCAACCCACTGCTTTTAAAAAGAGGTGTGAATCTTTCAGTGTCTGGTGATTTGATTCCAATTTTTAGGATCACGATTTGATTCAGAACTATTTTTTGATTCAAACAAATTTTTCTTTTCTGCATAAAATTCTTTACCTTAAATTACCAGAACTAGGTTAGCTTAGCTTCCTAGCTTTTTCTTAAATAACAAAAAATATCTAAGAATTATTCAAAATACCTAGAGTTGACAAGACATCCTTCTACTGTGGTCAAGTGAACATTTAATGCAATATGTGGTATGCTCACAAATAGGAGTGACTTAAAGACATTTTAAAATCAATTTTTGAGCATTTGGAATCGGTACAGAATTCCAGTTCTCTGAAGAATTGATTTTTTTCCCCCTCACCTCTACTTTTAAACGTCACCAAGTAAAGTAATAAATAGAATCCAGTGGAACTCAAGACCAAAAAGATGTTCTGGAAATGCCTTAGAAGTTAATACAGAACAGTGGTGAGTAAAAAGCATTGTGAAGACAAAGGAACACAGAAGATGTATGGACGAAGTTATGAAGACGTTTAAAGCCAGGTTAAGTTATTAAAAGCATAGTATAATTGCAAAACCAACAAAATCAAGGTTGCCTTTATAACCCAGCAGGCTGGGTGAGGAGAGAATTTATTTAAGAGCAAGTCAAAAAGCTGATGGTAACTCTGGAGGAGCTGCAGAAATTGAGAGGTACTCCATCCATAAATCTGGCCTTTATGAAATGTAGCAATGGAAAGCATTCTAGAAAATGTCCTGCATTTTCTAGCATTGTTAAAATAAAACTATATAAATCCCCTTTGCAGCATGGCACAAGCCATGAGGGAGATACAGCCACAATGACAAAGAAAGTGCTTTTCTTCAGTGGAGCCACAGAAGTTGGTCAGAGTTGATAGGGAGATTGATGAAGCAAACTAAAAGTTTATGCTGTAAGAAAACTTTCTATAGGCTGGGATGCAGGTTCACCTTAAAGTAGGACAACCAATCTACTTTACTGTAGATTGGTTGTTTAAACTTTTTAACTTTAAACTTAAAAAGTTTAAAGTTTGCTTTGATCTAATGATTCAAGTACTAAGAGGCTGATGCAAATGCATTCCCTACTTTATGTTGATCACGCACAAAAAATCACATTGTAATACAAGAAGTCTAACATGACCAAATGTGAAAAAGACCAAGGGGCATGAATACTTTTGCAAGGCACTGTAGATTTAACGTTATATGAATGCAGTTACAATAAACACCATATAATATGCATTATGAACACCTGGTGCTACAGAAATAACCTCCTCCCCTTTGAAATATATGTAGCTGTGACAGCATAGCATCGGGGAGATGAGGTGACAAATAATTGAAGATGGCAATCTAGACACTAGCAGGATGGGGGCGACGGAGGCTTCCATCCTTGGAGCTGTACAAAAGAGAGATTGAAATAATAACTCAGGGATTACCAGTATGACAGCGTAGAGTTTCTTCATCTCCTCACATGTCTTCGTCAGCGACTCGAGTTGCATGTTGTACTTCTCTATTACCATCTGCAATACAGAGGAGAGCCCAAGGAGTTTGTGAGCAAACCACACACACCTCTATTCATTGTAAATCTGATGTGATTAAAAAACAAAAATTTAGCAAAATTGAAAATCCAATAAAAATTCAGTGATTTAAAGATGTTGTGATAGAATGCCCAGAACTACAAAAACTACATTTTTGCTTCTTTGAAAGATTATATGAAAAAGTGGAAATATCTACAGCACAGTGCATCACATTTAGTAAAGGTACTTAAATATATTTATATTCTCCAACATTACATTTAAGTAACCATCTACTTTGACATTTATTTGGTCCATTTCTGAATATGTCAAAATATTCTCATAATAAAAAGGGTGAAGCTATTGGCATTACAGAGCCATTTATTTGCATTTAACACAGTGGAGACAAATTCTTGCAAATTATACCTGGAAGAAAAAGTACAGAATAAGAGATAAGATGCAGGTCAGAAAGATGCAAATCAACATCACATCATGATGCATCGCCAAAGCTGCCTGCTCAGCACAAAAATACATGAAAACAGAATTAGCTGTTTCTTTTTTCTTATGTCTAGTTTCTGACAGCAGGTCTAGTCTGCTGCCACATGACTGAAGCAGCCAGTAATACTCTAGTTTGGTTTTGTCTCTCTGCAGAAATTATTCAAAGGAGTTTTAAAGTTCCACCAGGAATCTTCCTGTCCCCTTCCTGGCTGTACAAACATCTGCTGGTGACATAATTCAACTTGCGTTCACCCCGAAAGAATAAATACATGAATGTCTTGCAGACTGAAATCTGTTACAGCTTGTTTGAATTCCAAGATGCTGTCCAGTTCGGTCTTATTTCCTGAATAAGTCATAATAATCTATAATTTCTTGGTTCCTGTCGATTTTAGAGGATGTTGGTGAGGCTGCACAATATGTGGAAAAACAGAAAATGATTGTTTTTCCACATATTGAGATGCTCATACATGTAAAATGGCCTAACAATTCCTAGGAATTGGGATACTGCGACAGACTGGCGACCTGTCCAGGGTGAACCCCGCCTCTCGCCCGGAACGTAGCTGGAGATTGGCACCAGCAACCCTCCCGACCCCAATAGGGACAAAGGGTGAACAGAAAATGGATGGATGGATGGATGGATGGAATTGGGATACTGTAAATAATGATATTGCAAAGATGAGTGAGAGTTAATGTATTATGTAACTCTCAGACAGGGGTGCCCAAAATTGGTCCTCGAGGGCTGGCATCCTGCATGTCTTAGTTCTCTCCCTGGTTTAACACATCTGGATCAAATGATGGCCTAAGAATAACATTGACATGCTGAAAATGTTGTTACTACCACCAGGGAGAGAACTAAAGCATGCAGGATGCTGGCCCTTGAGGACAGACTTTGGACATCCCTGCACTAAGAGATTATGATCCACCAAAATTAGAAGAATGCTGAATGTTAATATTACTATCAAGAAAATAAATAAAATACAACCATGATAAAAAAAGAACTAACTTTGAATGGGACTTAAAATAAAACTTTGCAGCAGCTGGTGTATCCGGCTTTGCCTGTAGGTTTCTCTTTCAGTCTTATGCTGTTATGTGATTCTTACTTTTAGATTTTGTGTTTTTTGTCTTTTTATAATATACAATGTAGCCTACATGTGTAATAATTCTGATTAAATAAAATCATGAGAGGTTCCTCAAGGCTCTAATCTCAGGCTACTTTCATTAAATGATGGTGCTATAGTTCAGATTATCAAGGTCTGCTGTATTTCCCATAGTATTTATGCTATTAACAGAGTCTACTACTTTTTTTTAAATTAATGGTAATATTTTCCTAGTGATTGTAGAGGGAACTAGAAATGATAAGACATTTCTACTTCACCTTAAGATCTTTAGAGAAGTTTGGGTGATGAGCTGCAATGTTTCTCTTCTTGATGGTTTTTTTGTACTGAAGCACTTTCTGCACTTCGTTCTTCAGCACTGTAAAAACATAACATCCTCAGCTCAGACCTCATGGAAAAACATCATAATGTTTTCACAAAATATACTGAAATACAATGAGAAATGTAATGCTTTCTCACAACTCCACCTACAGCAGTATCAGCATAGTGAACACCAGGCTTTGTAGTAAAATGTGATCTACTTACCATCCACTTCTGCGGTCAAGCCTTTGATGGAAGCTTTCCAAAGAAGAAGGGGAGAAAAACACCAGTAGTGGTATTAAATATAAATGTATGTTTCATTTAACAGCCTTTAACTCAAAAGCACCCCACAGATTTTTTTTTCTTCTGCTGTTTTGATCAAATCTTGACGAGCAAATACCTCCAGGGACAGTTTCAAATTCTGCCAAGTCCTGGGTAAAAGTGGCCAGGCCCGGTTCCTGCAACATGATCTGCTCCAGAAGGGCATGGAGCAAGGTGAAATTCTTGTCCCTCCCACGCAGCTGGGAAAGCTGGAGATAAAGAAAAAGCAGAGAGAAGGTTGGAAAACATACCGGCTGACTAAAGACTTTTATTTCTTTTTTGTTTCTGTAATAATTTGCCTTCTTTATTTTCTTGTGTGTATTTACAGTGTATTGAAAAAGATAGGCACATCCCACCGCATTTACAAGCACTTAAAAGCAAATATTTGATTAGAGGGCAATCTTGTACTTTAACCCCTTCACAGAAAGTTCAAAAATAGCTGTTAAATTATTAATTCAAAAATATATTTAAATATAGATACAAGTATAACCAATGTAATATTCATCTCTGGAATAATTAAATAAGTTCCCCATCAAAAGCTGGGAGATATATATATGTTAGTCTTTGCATAATTATCAATCAGTGTAAAATACTGCAAGGCAAAATGCTAATTTCTTTGTAGATTTGCTAATGTGTTTAACATCATTATACTGTTCTAAAAATGTGTTTTGAGAACTATGTTGAAATAAAATGCTTTAAGATATGATTGGCACAAGGTGCCCATATAAACACAGACAGCCTTAAATTTGTGTTATATTGTGCTCACACTGAAATACTTAAGAAAAATTTAACATAATTTTGAGTGCATTTATTCAGTATGGAAGAAATCCAACATCAGGGAACATTTGTTCTGGAGGCACACTTATTAACATTAGCAACTTCTATCTAAAAACACATCTGTAACTATCTTTCTTTAAACTTTTCTTTAATTTGATTAGGGTTTCAGAACTTTTACTTTAATTAACGAGTTCATGTTTCCCTGGTGTATTAATGTGATGTAAAAAAAAAAGGCAAATTTTTCTTAATCACAATCTAAAATGGGAAAACAAGAGAATATGCCATTTCAGAAAGTCAAATGTGAGTTGATCTTTAAAAAATCATAACCTTCATTCTTGAAGGTTATATTTATGAAAAATGTTGTGTGAGATTATGCTTTTGTAATGAAAGAACATTTTATACATGTATTTGTCAGTAAGTATGGAGGTGCAAAACAAAACAGATGCCATAGTGTCCTAATATTGATAAATAAGAAACAAATTTGATGTGAATCATATAATAAATAAACAAAAAAGATGATAGATTGTGAAATTCTACACATTTTTTTATTAATGATAGTAAGTCAGATAAAATAATGATGATACAAATTCAGCCATGTTGGTTTAGCACATAATTGAAATTCCTAAGGTAGCTCCCTTATCCTTTAACAAACTTCGTCCTTCTTTCTTTCTAGGTTATGTTGTTTACCAGCTTAGGCCTCTAAGGGCTACATATGTAAGAGCTGCACCAAGTATTGATGCTCACAAGAAAAAAAAAAGATCTGAGATAACCTCGATGCATTTTCTTGAAAGCGGCTGGTCATTAATTTGAAGAGAGTCTGTCTTTAGCAGCAACAGTTTACTCTTCTCAATTAGACCTGGAAACACCTCTGAGGAAACACAAGGTCTCTGCTTTATTAAACGGAGCTGAGGACGCTTTACTTCTGTGCCCAGAACCCTGGTCCTCAAACTCCCCCAGCAGCGAGTCAGACTCCAAAGAGTAGACCAAGTTAAATGTAGAGGAATTAAATAAAAAGAACACTGGCATCACGTTGTCATAAAGAAAAAAAAAGTGCATAAATTAAGTAAATCAACCTTAAATGTATCCTTTTAGTTAAGAAGTATAACATCTTCAAACAGCAAGAAAAGACTTCAAGCTGTTTCTACTTAAGAACTGAAAGCATATCAGTTGATGTTTGGCTCTAATTCTACAGTAATATAACAGATTAGCAACCAAAACCAGATCATAACATGTCTTAAAATACACATTCAGCTAAAAAAAAACATAATTTAAAAAGACATAATAAAATATTGTGCTTGTCACATTCAGTTGTTTTTACATGTTCGCAGCATGCTGAAAAAGTATTTGGTCTGATTAAATATAAAATATAGTTTATAAGTAGTAATTTAAGCTGTAAAAGTAAAAGGTCTACCCAAAACAACCAAGTCTTCTGTGAAAAAGTATTTGACCCCTAAAACTAACTGAAAAATGTCATTAAGCAGAAGTAACAATAATGGTCATTTTCCCATCTCTTTGTAGACTTGTTTTAATTCATGGCTGCTCATAGCTCTTATCATGAGCAGCCAGTTTAAGATCATGCCAAGACACCACAGGTGGATAAAACTCTGAACTTTGACTAGGCCACTCCAAAATCTACACATTATTTTTCTCTATAGCTAATCAGAAGTCGATTTTGTATAGGCCTATGGCCACATCTTCTTTGGGATATTATTCTGAAGCAGTAGGCAGTCACAGATCATCACATTACCATCATCATGTTTCGCTGTCTGCTTATTGTTATTTTTGAAATTCTGCTTTAGTTTTACTCTGGATCTAACACGTTGCACACCTTCCACAAAGTTTAACTTTTGTCTCACCAGTCTCTAGAATATTGTCTTAAAAGTCTATAGGATCAACATGATGTGTTTTTGCAGTGGGATGGGCCTTTGAGTTTTTTATGCTAAGAATGGATGCTGTGTTGGTTTTTAAGGCTGCAGCTTGAAAGAAAAAAATAATAATTCTTGCATTTGATACTTACCATACTACTGAGATCATAAGTTGGTTAATGACAGCTGCATATTGAGCATGTGTTTTTTTTTTTAATCTTTTGTTTGATTTGGTTAATTCTTCAGTTTTCTTATCTTTAATTGAAGAATTTTCTCATTTATTGTTTTAATCTTATTGCATAAGATCAACCTGCCAAGGACTGTACTTGAAAACTAGCATCTGTTTCTAAATCTGGCACATATAAACAATACTCTAAGCTTGTTAATTAAGGTACATTTCCCCATTTTATATCTTATTTATTTATTAATGAATAAATAAGGAAAATTTAGCACTGGGATAGTGTTTGATGTGTACCATATACAGAGGCTTCAGTTCTTCTTTCTTCCTTTGCAGCATGTCTTCCTGCTTCCCTCTCTGCTTACTTCCTGTCTGGTAGCTGTCAATAAAGGCCACTCATGGCAAAATAAAATCTATAAAAAATATTTAATTTGATGTCTGTTTTCAGATTTTGGAGCTAACGCCAAGGTAGATGAGAAGTTGATTAACGTTTCTCAATCAATCTTCAATTTCTTGATGTGACAAACTAAGAAGGTCTCATTGCAAATCAAAAAAAGGGATTTGCACTGAGATTTGTTCTTAATATATTTTGGGTGCTTTTGACCTTTTTCTTAAAGATCTAAACATTTCATTTCTTTTGATCTTTCAATTTTCATATTAACAAACTTTGTTAAAAGTTGTTTAAAACTCAAGATGTTTTGAAAACAAGACGAAAAGGTTTTCAGAGCAACACTGGTGGAACTCAAGGTGTCTCTTAAAATTGGTATAGTGGTATAAGATCAGATTTTTTTTTTTCTTTTGTAATGATTTTTTTTTTAAAGTTTCAGAAATATTTATCCACATACTTTGATAACTCCAAGAAGTAAGAATACCACACAAAGGTATCTTGGTGCAAATGTGAAACCATGATGTAATAACCATGAACTTTTTACTCCTAACCAGACCAAGTAAATTCACTTTTACTTGATGTACAGATCCACTGGCTTGGCTGTACGATCTTATGCACCAAGCCACTCAAGTTCTCATTTTGTGCCACGTTTGATTTCTCTCGTGAAACCAGGCAGTGACACAGTCACAGCCCTGATTGAACCTACCTGGCCTAGAGAAAATAGCAAGATGCTCAGGGACCAGGCTGTGTATGTCAATGAGCAGAGTTATTAGGCAGAGGCGAACCGCAATCAAAGGTCAGACGAGAGTGTTGGAATCGTACTTTGGTTAAGGACGAGAGGCGGAATCCCTTGGCCTTTTCCTTTCCAGCATTCTCATTCAAGTAATTGCCTATGGCGAGGAGGTACTCCAGCACGGAAACAAATGACCTGGAGTTGTACAGCTGCTTGCACATTCTGATCTTCTGGTTAATCAGCTGCAAGACAAACACAAGGAACACAGACTAAAGTCATTTGTCTGTAATTCAAGCTCCTATGTCTCAGTCATGTTCACTCATTCATTTAGTCACAGAACAGCTGTGAGACAAAAAGAGCAGCATCAGGCTTTGTGGACGCTACAATAGTTGTGTTTCTATTAGAAATTCTGTTACAAAACTACGTTATCTTAGCACCAAAATGTTTTATCCAAAAACAAGTTGTTTTTTTTTAAATGTGGAGTTTCCATTAACTAATGTATTTTTAAAATATCAAATTGTGCGGTTATGTAGTCAATGGAAGCACATTGACTGCAATGTGTTTCAAAAAAGTTAACAAAAATCATTACACTACAAGCATAAACAGTCTTATCACAGCACCTCTACTGACCTCATAAAATGAATAATCGGCTTCCTGTTGTTGGGTAAGATTATTATTTGATATGCATTTGTGTCAAGTACAAATATCCCCCTAGAATATCACACAATTTCCATGTTTAACCATCTCTGAACAGATCCTGTTGAATATGGATAGAAATCATGCTGGAGAGAAATCAAAGTGGGATTTTAGGTTTTGCCAACGGTGTATTAGAGGAAAAGGGGAGTTTGTGTTGGGGGAATTATGCCACTCGAAAAACTTTTTTTTCCAACTAAGGCCCAGGCCAGCCAGCAACAATCGTGCCATATGTTTCTATTTTAAGAGTAACCTCCCTACGCCTACAATTGGGACATTCTCAATTAATCTGAGGAGAAAACAGATATCCAGCTACATCATATAAATTAGCTCCGAGCACGACCATCTGTGGAAAACTACTGTGCTTCAGCAACAATCAGATCAGCACAAAATCATCAAGGCTGTTTTTATTGAACCTTCCAAAGGTGTATGGAGGTCAAAGTGTATCAAATAGAGAAAATAGTGGAACATGTTGGGGTTTTTTTTCATTTTATGGAAGATTAATCATGCTGTCATTCCTTTAAAAGACAAGTGTTAAAAACACCTAGCATTCACTCTAATTTTTACATAGGTAGAGGAGGCAAAACACTGATTATAAAAAGTTAATTTATAATAATTTCATTCAAATGTAATATCACAATTGAAGTTAAACTCAAATTAATTTATTTTTTTATTTTCATTTGATTTTAATTTAAAGTATTCTTTGAATTAAAAATCTTGATAGAGAATCAGTGTTGGGAGTTAAAGTTTAGGGTAATGGGAAAGAGACCTTCCAATCCCAGAGACATGGACCTCATCACCAATTATAACTCATCAAAATATTAGTGGAAACATTTTTAAAAAACGCTAGTCGGTAGTAATACAGAGTCTGACTGTTGTAATGTCAAAAATAATATTTCCATTGATTATTAGGGAGGGAATTAAATCATTTTTGATAAGTCATTTTTAATAAAATGTAAAGAAAAAAGTATTTATTTTTTAACATGGCAACTGCTTTTACATTTAATATTTTTTGAGAGAGAGATCGAGTTGCTCATCTTTTTTATGTAGCATTTTCTTTCAATGGGTAAAAAACGCCATCAGTACTGCTCGATGTTGCTTTAAATTCACATAAATATTTATACTTCTTGTAAATGAACTGCTTAATTTGAATCTTTGTGATTTTACTACTACATAAAAACAAACACAGATGCTCAAGCTTTGCTCTTTTCTGTGACTCTGAATACATTTCTCCATTCACTTCCTGAAAATATTGCACTTGGTTTTGCCATGCAGTGCATCACAGCTTCAGGTGACACCTTACTGTCTGCTGCATCATCAGCTTAAGCTGTGTGTCTTTGACATTTTCTAATACATTTGGCATCAAACTGGGCATATCAAATGGTTTAAAGAAGGAGTTGGGTCCATAACGCAGAGTAAAACCTGTCATCCTGGAAACAAGGAAAAAAAACATCCCAGGTGAGAAGCATTCCCCTGGTTGGCAACTCTGTTCTTTCTCTGACAGGTTGCATGCAATTCATCTTAGTGTTCAGGCTTATGGACGTCAGTCTATGAGGATTCAGGGATTTAGAATATTTTGCAGCTAATAGGACACTAAACTTTGAGCACAACATACAAGAAAATACAGAAGATTAGAGATCATGGTTATTATTCTCCAAAGCACATGCATGCAAATCTCATACTTAAGATTGAATGACCTTTCTCAAATAAATCTGAGGGAGGAGAGGGAAAACAACAACAGGAGCAAGGAGCCAAGAGTAAATTGAAACTTAATGAAATTGCTAATCTTTCTTCTCGAGTCATCTTCCCGGCACACAATATGTTTGTCGCTGTGTGTAAGACAAAGAAAAATTAGTATTGCAGTGAATGGATCACAGTGCCATCACTCTTATCCGCTGTTACTCTTCATTTTCAGGCGGTTAGCAGACAGGAGATTAGGACTGAATCAGCAGAGCAGAAAGAAACAAAAGCTTTTGAAAATCAAATAAAAAATAAAAACATAGGAGCTGGGAGGTATTTTTGTGTAACTGCAATATCTTCACAGCCTGCGGACCCCAATGCCAATAACAACAACCCACTATGAGAATGTTAAAGATTACTTTGACTAATGATAAACTTGGAATGTTTGTATACTCCCATTGAACAGGGCTAAAAGATTTTGTTTTAAAGAATATAAAGAAATATGTTTCAGTTGTAACTTTTTATTTCACTCCACCTGGATTAATTTAAGTCTTTACTTGACTATAGAGCAGAAGTTTGCAGACAAAAGTGAAAGTTTTCACATTTCCCACAGTTAAAACTCCAGAGTGGGTTTTCATTGAGTATAAAGCACTTTTACGCCATCTACAGAACAATTGAACCTGATTTGATTAAGATCCATCTTTTCTTTTTGATCACAGAAGTGTCTGAAAGTGCCCCTCATTCCTTTCTATTTTCAAGACTATTAACCAGCGAACAGAACAAAAACATATACTTAAATGACCCCTTCAAACATAAAAGTCAAAGTTAGAAGAAAAGCTTTCATGTAATAATTTCAACTCCTCCACAAATGTTCTTTTTTTTTTTACTTACATACATTTATAAAGTCATAATTAAGGTTTGCATTACGGAATAAATGAGCTTTGTGTGGATGTGTGTATTTGCTGAGGAGAAAGACGTTTTAATTTTCAACTACAGCTGCTGTGCAGATCAGAATCTAAAGCATCTCCTGCTTGTTTTACTCTTAAAACTGAGTCCCGTTTCACCAGTAGCGCCTCATTTTTAGCTATTTGCCAAACATTTCTAAGGGGTCAGGTGTCCTTACAAACTGCTGTTGCAGGAAATGACCAAACTAAAAGAGGAATCTAGCTCATAAAAACACAGTTGTTTTTATGAATGGGCAAAATTTCCAAATCTATTCTCAAATGTTAATACTTCCCCAGCTAACTTATTCTGAATGCATCGTTTCAGATGTTTCTTTCTTGTTATAGATTTTGTTTCAATAGTGGCTACTGGTAGCTTAATAAAACAAAGACCTGGAAAAATAATAGGAAGATGTGAAGTAAACTGTTGGAATCAAATCAGCAAAATACAGCAAAAGTTGATAAAAGTTATATTTTTTATCAGTATTTCTGTATTTTAAACATTCACTTCTATCCCTTTTGGATGAAAGACTGAATACGTTTGTTTCATCTTTATTTATTTCCTACTGAAATAAACTATTATTAAATCAGCATTAATTTGATTAAAAATACATTTCAGTCTTGATTATCTTGATTAGAAGGTCTGTTTTATTTCTTCATTTTAATTGAAGTGTAATTATTATTGATTGAGGCTGAATTAAATTGTGATAATGAGAACTATAGAGCAGTTAGACTTTTTCATTTGTGAGAAATAATTTAATTTGAAGGAAACAATTGACCTTTCAAATCTGGCTTTTGATAGATGATGAAACCGACTTATGTATACTAACATTTGACATAGCTTGTCAATGCTACACTATGCTACACTGTTAATTATTGGTAAAAATACTAAAGCTTAAATATTTCTCAATTCAACATGTCCCGCCATAACAACAATGATATTAAGGTGTGCAATTTGAGCACAACATGTTTGGCTGTATTCTTCTTAACAAGCAATAAACAAGAAAGATACGATATTTATCTGTTCACTATACTGTGACAATAACCCAGACAAGTTACTAAAACTCTGTAATATATATCTAACATTTCGACATCTGAGCATTTCCACTCAAAAAATTAAAAATGAATTGATGGAATAAGGAAATCAAAGTCCCAAAGTCAGGAAGAGGAGTGAAGAGGCTCACAATCAAAGCTGTTTGAGGTTCAGTGTGAACTTTCCACAATGAGTTAAGGAGCCAATAAAGATACTGTTTTCATTTTACAACTGGACTTGGCCAACACATTCTCACTCCCTACTAGAACCATAACAAATCAAAGGGAAGCAAAGCATAGGATAACTTATTTTCTGCGACAATAATTACAGATTTTGTCCAGATCACGGTTACTGCGGTCTGAAAAAGAACCAGAACCTGTTGAACGGCAGTTTGGAGCACTCATCCAAACTGTGTGCTCTCCACCAGTATCTTTATGTGTCAAGACAAAATCATCAGCCAACACTGCAGCTTCTGATACAGTTTTTACCTTCTGTTCATTAATGTACACTGCAATCCGTTCAGAAACAGAGTTCTTAAATTGTTCCAGAACTATTAAATTGCAGAGGTCACCAAGTGTTTTAACCTCAGAGGAAGTGCACCATCGATTGAAATGAACCTCCAAATCCCTTGCAAACTCTATAAGTTTGGTCACCTTTTTTCCAGTTTCTAAACTTTTGTCTGTATGTTTCAGGGACTAATTCATATGCTTTCAGTATTGCAGCTTTAACCTCGGCATAATCCTGGCCATCACTTAAGCTCAACATGGAGAAAGCTTCTTGAGCACGGCCAACGAAAACACACTGAAGTAAAACTATGCAGTCTGAATCAGACCAGTCTCTTGTCTCTGCAACCCTTTCAAACAAAGTGAAAAAAGTTTCAACATCCTTTTCACTAAACTTAGGCACCAAATGCAAGTCACTTAAAATATCAGAGGCTTTACGTTTTGAGTCCATAACACAAGATTCCACAGACAATTTGCCTTCTTTCATCAGATTTAATTTCTCACTTTCTATCTTTATTCTTGCTAATTCAGTTTCCTGTCTTATCTTTTCAGAAGCACGAACCTTTTCCAAATCTGCTTGCTGTCGTAAATTCTCCAAAGCCAACTCTTTTTCCTTCTCTAATTCCATTCTTAATCTTAACATCTCTTTTTGTTGTTCAAACTCCAAAAGTTTGGGCTCTACAACCTGAGAATCCAAACTTTCAAAACACCCATTTCAATTAAGTTTTCCCTTAAAATTGCTTTGACATTTTCTTTCAACCGTTTCTCACCAACACTTAAATAAAGTGCTCAGCAATTTTTATTAATTGTTCTCTAGAACACTGCTCCAAAAATTCTACTGATGTAGATTTATTTAAGTCTTCAACAGACATGACTAAATTCTACATCACAAAACAGTGTTTCAAAATTTAAAGTAAATTGCTGACAATCGGTGCAACACAAAACAACCAATACTGTTTTAATTTTCCAACTGGACTTGACCAACACATTCTCACTCCCTACTCGTCATATAATGACGACTTGGGACGATTTCTGACCAAGCGTCACATGTTTTCGTGTCGGGTACCCCCTTTGTGTCAATAATTAACGATTTGGGAAGATTCCCTCAAAGTCACATGTTTTCCGTCAATTGTTGACATGAAGGCTTCTCTGAACCGCTCCCTAAGCGTGCAAAACCCAGGATTTGGTTAGGTTTAAGGTAAAGGTTAAGGTTAGGCTTAGGGTAGAACATTTCCAGGATTAAAGGACTAATGTCTCAGCCAGATCTAGAGAAACTCATCCATGTGTTTATCTTCAGTCGTATTGATTATTGTAACGGCGTCTTCACAGGTCTGTCCAACAAATCAATCAAACAGCTGCAGCTGATCCAGAATGCTGCTGCTCGTGTTCTCACTAAAACCAGGAAGATAGAGCACATAACACCAGTTTTAAAGTCTCTCCACTGGCTCCCTGTAGCTCAAAGAATAGACTTTAAAATACTGTTGTTAGTTTATAAATCACTGAATGGTTTAGCACCACAATACATTAAAGATCTGCTGCTGTTGTATCAACCTTCCAGAAATCTCAGGTCTTCTGGTTCTGGTTCTGCTCTGCATCCCCAAACGAGGAGAAGCAGCATTTAGCATCTATGCACCGAAAATCTGGAACAAACTTCCAGAAAACTGTAAAACAGCTGAAACACTGACTTCCTTTAAATCTCAACTAAAAACCCACTTGTTTAGAGTTGTATTCGAAACGTAATCAATTGCAAATTTATTGATGTTGTGTTTTTAATGTTGATTCTATGTTGCATTGTATTTTGTGTTTGATTTGATGTAAAGCACTTTGAAATGCCTTGCTGCTGAAATGTGCTATACAAATAAAGTTTGATTTGATTTTTGATTTGATTTAGAACTCCACGTTCAACATGTAACGCTGAGGGACCTACACATGCATCAATATATGACGAGTAGGGAGTGAGAATGGGTTGACTTGGCACCTGTTACCCTGCTTTAATAACAATAGTATCACTGTGTTTGATTGGCTGGCTAACTGGTCAGACCTGAACCTGAAAGTTCTTGTGAAAAGGAAGAGGAGAGACACCAGACCAAACAATTCAGGCGAGCTTAGGGCCACTCCTAAAGCAACAGTAGAAGGGTTCCCATTGCAAATTGTTAAACTTTAGCCATGTTCTGCTAATGTTGTAAAAAATACAGTTTTGCAATTGAGATGTTTCCATTAAACAAGAAACACAAGTGAACAAGTTTGAGAAGTCCTTACAAAACACGCCACGCCGTTATCTTCCAACTACATGTCATGTTCACATTCTTGAAGAAGCTGAATGCTGGGTTTTATTAGCTGGAAATGCAGTCATCAAAATTCACAACACTTGAAATCCATAACTTTCTCAGTAATGAGTCTATGTAATTTATTAGAATTTTTTTATTGAATTACTGAAACAATTTAACTTTCTGACAACATTCTATTTTCTTGTGTTAGATGACTTTCAACACATTATTAAAAATGTAAATTAACTGAAGTTTTTTTTAATCTTTAAAATACTCTTTCAATACTTTTTCATTTTTTTGTTCTTGCATATAAAATAATACATTTCCACATCTGCTGCAGAATTCACGCCACATATTAACAAATACCAGCATATTTATTGGTCTATGTAGTAGAAATCAACCTCCTGACAGCATGCAATATTTTAAACAGTACCTGAATTAGCTGTCAGGGAATGAGGAAATGGGATTTACAGTAGTCAAAGATTTGACTCTGGATGATGAAGTGAACTCACAGGCTGCAGGTCGTTCATGCTGATCGGGAGCTCTCTCAGCGTCAAAAGCAGGTCGAGTTGCGTGCTCAGATAGGAGATGTTGCACATCTGCAGCAGAGAAAAAACGTAAGGCTAATTAGTGCATGGGGAAGAGTCCAATTATCATACCATCAGACAACCCATTTCCATGTGATTATTCCAAAAGATCTAAAACAGCTGCTGAAGCAATTTACACACGTTTTTTTCAGCCCATTCCTGCTGTGCAGCAGGTCTGTTCACAGGCTGATTTAACAGACAAACTGACACTTTGAAATGATTGGTTGGGCTGCTGGCTTGACCTTTGTGTCTGAGCTAACCTCTAATAAATCACTCCACATTGTCAGACCATCTGGTTGATGCTCACATATCATCTCCCCAAAGCCAAAGGTCAGTTTGTCTGACAGATACTTACGGAGCGACATTAGGATTAGAGCTGGAAATCCCAGCCATGCAATCATCTGGATTTTTTTTTTCGCAGCTCTATTTAAGTGTGAATTCCTCCTCATACAGAAGCAGCATTATCTTGCTCATGCTATGCTTTCTGAAACATTTAATTTTGATTTGAACAACATGCAGTCTGAGAAAACAAATGACAACCTTTTAAAGTAATTGAGTTTTATGTCTCAGTGTGTGTTTTTTGTTATTTACATTTAACCTCCATCTCTGTGTGTCCCTGTGATGGACTGCTGATTTGTCCATGCTGCATATTGATGTTGGCTTATAATAAACAGCACCATTTTTGTCAGGCACGGTAGTGGAGGAGTAATGATTTGGGCTTCTTTTGTAGTCAGTGAACCTATCTTTCATTCAACAGCAGAACCTTAATTCAAACTGGGTCAATAATCCTACATTCAGCAGCAAATCTACAACAGAAAAGTAGAAAACGAAGAATCTACTTCAACTGGGTCATTTGGACTTTGACTGGACAATGGCTCAGTCTAGTGGGATTTTAATAAAGAGAAATATTTTTTCTTTTGCTTAGGACCAGATTTTTAACCTTTTAATTCAAATAAGATGTAATTACTTTTCACCATAACTGTAAATATAGCTGCTATGTATTTAAACATCTGCAGAATTCACACATGAGAAACGTTCTGTAGTGAAATCAGGTGTTTAACTTTTTCTGAGGTCTTGTTTTGTCAAATTCAATAACAGCACAAAGTTAACAATTACTATACACTTAATTTACATACATTTTAATTTCAGTGCACCACACATACAGTGTGACATAGGGCAATTATGGAAGGAAACAATTCCAATTATATACCTGGAATTGTGATGCAGAAATATTTAGGTGGAATAGTGAGACAGATAACAGCACAATTTCCATTAGGGCTAAAACTGTAGGTTATTTCTTTGCTGGATGAGGATGCATTTGAGCCAGAAAAGAGGAACAGGTTTTCATGTATTATTTTCATACTCTGTAGTGAAAGACCCCCAAAAATAATATGATTTTGGTTAGCAGATAGTGAATGCAAACATACTCTTTCAATCAGACTATGGAAACATTCCAGCTGCCAGATTTTATGATCTGCTACAATAAAAATCACAAAGATTTCCTTCATTGAAATTCCTAACATTAAATCTTTTATAAAGATAACCAATCCTTTTACATTGTGTGCAAAGTGGAGTTTAAGTGGGGACGTACCCTAACATTGAATATTTTGTAAAGATTTAATGTTAGGCCTATAACTGTGACATTTTTGTTCTTTACATAAAAAAATATGTTGCACAAACGAAAGAATTGCTTTTTCTTTTGAAGTTCTACATACAACTTAGTTAACAAAGAGAACAGATCTCCATGTTTGAAACAAATTCCACTTTTAATTTTAGTATTTTTAATGACATTTGCACTTTATAAAACAAACCCATACATTCAGAAACAACTCAATTTGTCATTAGTTTGTCACATTATAAATGTCAACCGCAATTTAAACGTGATTTACTTAGCTTCTTTTATTACTGTTATATTAGTTAATTTAATCTGAAATTTTGTAGTTGTTCACAGGATGACATGAATTTCTTCTACTCAATGCGATTCAGAAGACTGACTGATAATGTGTTTTAGTTGTGATTTTATGTGATAGACCAAAACAAAGTAAAGCTTAGTTGTAGAAAATAAACAACATTTGGAGTTTGCATCCCCTTCATTATGACACCCCTAATTTCAATCCAGTGCCTTCAGAAGTCACTTTATTAGTAAACAGAGTTCATTGGTGTGCAATTGTGCAAGCAAGAATATATTATGCAATATTTTGTCATGTAGTTCCCAGTAGAATACACTGAAGTTTGTGGCTGTTTCATAATAAAATGATGTATGAATACCTTCATGAGGCATTGTAAATAGATATTTATCAGGTTGTGGTCATGATTTGGTACAAAAGCAAATTCTGTGTTTATTGTTGTTGAAAGAAGATAAGCAGGGGATTTCCAGGCTGTCAACAAAAACAGAAATGAACTGTTTTTAGCCAGGCTCTTCTTAGATTTTTGATGTTCTTATAAAAGTGAACATTAAGGCAGAAAATTTCATGAGAGGTTTTACAACAACTTCTCCTGATTTCAGTTGTCATCTTCTTTTTGAGATGTATTTATGCATTTTTCTAAGAAAGAAACGTAAACCTCCATACTGCACACATTACAAAGGACTGGTAATAGAGTAGAAAGGGGCAGGTACAGAACTGATTTGTTCACAACAAACGTTGACACAAATTCAAACAAGCTGGTTCAAAGTTCTCCATTTTAATGCAATTTCCGACTTCATCATTTCCCTCTATTGTTGCAATTGCTGCCCTACCTCTTTTAAAAATGTTTTCTGGCATGGAACTAACAAATAAAAGCAGTTTATAAATCATGAGAACTAAACTCTTTGTACCCAATTGGAATCCCGCTCCAATCTACAACAGATCTCCATAAGGACTAAACACGTTTTCTGCATTTGACAGCCCTCATGTCAGGTGTCGGATATTTCTCGGCAGCTATATTATCTGCTATCTCTCCACTAATCTTCCACATGCAGTCCAGTTGATCTGCTTCCCTGGAAGGTGATTACCAGATGGAGCTTGTCATAACACCCACTGTGTGAATGAGGAGGCAGGTGAATAAATTCAAAAAGCGTTCCCACAGAAAACGCTTGCTGCCTTAATTATAGTAATCACAATACTAAGTAAGGCAGAAAAGTGGCGTCCTGGTTAGATCTGCAGTGTTACAATGAGAACGTTTTAAGAATTAACTTTTTTAAGTTTCTGTGACAAGTTTCCATCTTTATTCAATATGAGTTCAAATAAATGGGGGTAACATTGTAATGACCACATTAACATTTTTCCTCAATATGTAAATTGGACAGAATTGGGCCGCTGACATGAAAACCACATGCAATGTCAGCACACCCTCAGATAAAGCAAAACAAAGACATGCTAACACATGTCCATTAATTCATCTAGTGGAATAAAGGGAATTGAAATGGATCAATGAAAAACATCAAAGATAGCCGTAGACTCCTAACAAATAGAAAAGTTGCATGGATTGCTTAACATTAACACTTGTCTGTTTGCTTGGATCCTGAAGCTGTTTGAGGATCCATGAGGATACATGTTGCCTCTTCTGTGCACTCAGATTTTTATAGATTGGCCAAAATAAATGAATCCTTGAACAAACTTCATCCGCAGAGTCTTTTGAAATGAATACAAATAGAAGTCATGGCATTCAGCACATTACTGTGTTTTTGTTTATTTGAAACAACTGCCCCTGCTTTTCCGGTTTCTTTCTAAGTGACCTTTTTCTGATCAGTGTTTTGCTCCTTAGTAAGAAATGTTGTCACGAGCACCTAGTTTGTGATGAAATTATATTGTTTCTACTTCCATATTGTGGCCAAAAAAGACTCGCTGGAAGTTTAGAAATACATTTGTAATCAATGTTTTAGCCAGTGTATTTTAAACAATAAGGTTGTGAAGATCTTAATAGAGTTCTTTCCTAACCATGCGGGTTTGTTTTATGATTCTTTGCTAATGAGAAGGTTTGCTACCCACTGTCAATTAGAACTTGATCAGCTGATTTTTTCTATTGCATTGACAGAAGGCAGGATTGCTTTCCGAATGTTGACAGAGCTGAGATTTTCATTCCCGTTCAGTTCTTGTTTTTGTCATGTGTTTAATATTTCTTCAGTTTGTCACTCCAGTTTATTGCACAAAACTTGATTTGTGGCCTAAGATATTTACTGAGAAATACATGAGTCAAAACATATTTACTTCCTTTTAGTCCCCACATCTGTAAAACAGTAAACAGTACCTCCATCATGTACTGGTCCACAATATGCAGCTCTGAAACTGGACCCTTGTGGGATTTATACCTTTCCACATCCTCCAAAGTGGGGACGTACCTTAAAAATAAAAACAAACACTTTTCAGTTTGGATATGAATGAAATCTTAAAGACACATCAAATCATTTTCATTGTAGATAAAGTGCCCTTTAGGGAGCTTTTTACATGTTTCTATGCAAATTGTGACATTTTTGTGTAAATTATATTCTCCCACACACTTGGTCTTGACCCTCTGCATCTCTTGGCTCCACCCACTTTGGTGGAATTTTCACAGGGGAGCTGGTTGCATTTCAAAAATGTTTAGACGTTTTATTTATTTATTTTGTGAAATCCACTTCGAGTTTGAAAGGGTTGAATCCACAGAACAAACAGGTTTCGGATATTCATATGAGGCACTCCTGAATTTCCGCTTTATTCTACAAAACGGTTGTATGATGGGAATGGGCCATGCTTTTGGACATTTTTAGACTGTCTGAACACTGCTTCTCATATTTAGTTTGAAAGCAGTTACACAGTAAGCATAAAATAGATTTCCACATATTAGGATAATGTATATAACCAATTAAACGCAAAGATGCATCACATTTAAAGCATATTTTCATCCAGGTTAATGTTTAACCCTTTAACAATTTGGGAAACTGCTGCGATTTTAATTCTGTCTTAGATTATCAGTAAATAGTTGGGATAAACACTTGTTCAGGAAAATATATTTACTAAAAAAAAAGAGAGACAGTAAATGTAAATTCCATATTTTCCTTTTTGAATTTTGTTCCTCTATACAGCTACATGACCTCTTTTAAGTTTCTGAATGGAAGCTATTGGATTGAATTACAATGGCCTTGAGAAATGATTCAGAACCAAGTTGGGTTGATGGTTTTTGTCAGCTTCTATAAAGCAGCAAGACGCTAATTGGAGCTGCCATCTACTCTCTGGCACTGAATCTGAACTCTCATTTGGAGTTCCTTCTCCTGTCCTTTCTGAACATTCTGACCCCAAAACTAAAGGGATTCTCTTCTCAACGAGAAAAGTCTTCCACTGTGCCACTGGAGAACAGCAGTGCCCATTAATATTGCAGCACCTGTTGGGAGTGGTTCTTTCCTCGGGTCTATGCCAGAGCACATTAAAATATATATTACGTTTTCATAGAATAAATAAATCCACCACAGCAGAGTACCTTGGATCACTTTTGCCTTCCAGGAGGAAAACTTCCCAAGCTACAGAGTAAACTGCAGGTAAGAGCCAGGAAGTGTTCCACCTCCTTTCAGTGCCTTACTCCTGGGGGCAAGTCAATAGTTTCCATCTCCGCAAATAACCAGAAATAAAACTTTTAGTAGTAAGCCACTCCGATAAAAGCTTATTTTTAGCATTAGAAGATTGTGAAGGCTGCTGTGTAAACTGTGTCTCCTGTTCACCATCTGGTTCTGTTTCTTCCTGTTTCACATCATCCTGGATATCTCACACCTGCATACCTTCTTGGGTGTTTGTTGAGCTGCTAGTTTTGTTTAAACCCACTCAAGCAAGTATCAAACACACTCAGACTAGGGTACATAATGTCATTTGACTCTCAACTTTTGCTTATTATGCAAAAAAATCTAGGGTTTGAATACAAATTAGCACTTTTTTGGCACAAAGTCATACCTTCTCAGAGAGGTGATGTGCTCATCAGACAGACCTCCATCTTCCTCATTAATAATGAACAGTTTGTCCTTCAGCTCCCCTGGTTGCACCGGAAAACTTTTGAGGAAAATGTCTGGAAGAACAATAGATTAGAAAAAGTCAACACACTCAATGGTACATGAAAGCTTTCCTCTTGACAGATAGCCCTCTTATCCAACGATGAAATGAATAAAAAAAAAAAAAACCTTCTTAAGACAAAGGGACCTTTACTTAATTACTTTCTCCCTAAAGCCTTGGGCAAATGCACATATTTGCATCCTATCAAGTCGAAGCATATGGGAATTTTTTTCCCTTCATTTTGGGTAAAACGTCTGGATGATTCAGGATTCAATGTAAAGGTTCTCTTTGTGTCTAAGACATCATTCCTTCCCCTGAGCTTTCAATTAATCTGATTGGACACTGGAAACAATCAGCTTCTCAAGCAGTGGCTTCGTGTGGTTTACCCTTCATGTGAAAAGCCAAATAATGTATACCGGTACATGTTACTAAAACATTTGCATTTCTAAAGCTGAATTTGGACCAGATCAAATATGCTGACAATGTTTGACTTCCAATGTATATTTTATTTTATTTTATTTTAGTTTTTTGAGTGGGATTTGTTACAACAAATACATATAAGGTGAACAATATTCAGTTTTTAGTGTATGTTTACAGGCTGCAGTAACTGGTAGGCCGAATAAAGCCATAAAAATATTCATAAGGATGTCTGGTGTTTGGAGGATGTCATCGTTATCTGATCTTCTTTCACTTTCTTTTGTTTTTAAATAAAGTAAGCCAAAGATTTTTGTTATTTCGATCATTGTTACTTGTACATTCTTTGTATTTTTTGCCTTGTTGGCAAAACTGAAAACAGACCCATTTATTTATTTTGTCTTTCTACTGTTTGCTCCAGTAGAAAGCAAACAGATTATCCCCCTAAAACGAATTCATCGTTGAAAATTCTCTGATTGATAAAATAGTGCTAAACTCTTCTCTCTTTAGCATGATTTTATTCTGCATACCTCTGAGTCTTTGACATTGAAGTTGAGACAACAGTTCCTCACGTGGGCATGTCCCATTTTTTGGGACATGAAAGACCCAGAAGATAGGTCTTTCAAGTCCCATTTTCAAATGACATCAAACATCCTGAATCATATTTTACACCACTCGTAGTCTAGTGTGTCCTCCCGGCCAAAAATCCCTCACATGCAAACATGAAAGTGCAAATTAAACCCCTTGTCAACTGGCACTCAGACAAACTGGGCATTGTCCTGGTACATTGGAGCAAAGAGACAGAGAGGTTATCCCACTGGGGGAAGGAAGCCACAGGTGTACTTTTAATTAGGACTGCAACATTTCCTGCCATTAAAAAGGCTGCATGCAGAGGGACTATCAAGGTAAATGTTCATATGGGTCAGGCAGACATTCTACAGATAAATCCACTTTGGTCATACAATTCTGCATTGAATTTTATTTAATCATTATTATCAAGAATATTTACCCTTCTTTCATTTTTGGTTCATTTTTTTTATCTGTTGCAATTATAAATAGAAAAACTGGATTTTTTTTTAGTAAGCTATACTTTTAGACCAGAGTGGGATTTAGCTTTAAAATAATATGTGGGTCTTTAAAAATGTCAATCAGTTCCGGGCAAATTCTCACATTTACTCTAAAGAGTCTATTTTTTCTGAACTTCCATGAAAGCTTCATTTTGATTATTTTTATAAATTGTCTGAGCGATAATGGTCCATTACAGCTGCTAGAATAACAATTCAGTTGAAATGCATAAGAAAGGGATATGTTTGAAAACTGTCAAGCATGGAGGTTTTTATTCTGAAAGGAGAAAGTCATGCCCTTTTGCCTCATTATTTTACACCATATCATCATGCATAAAGTCAAAAGGCAGCAAGACCCAAATGATGTCTAAGCCTTTGAATTGCACCTGACTGATTTAAAAATTAAACACAATGAAAGCAGACATGGCCTTTAGAAGTGCTGGAATGTAATGTACAGCAATCCAAAGGAAAATCACACAAAAATGTCCTGTCATCTGCTCTGTAGGTGTTTCTGGCTGGTCTGTGTGGTGGTGCCACCCTCCAAACACATTTTACTGATATAGAGAAGGAATGACATAACTAGTCAGCCAATCAAATGCAGGAATTGTAGCTTTTTCAAATGTAAACGGAAAGGCAGGGAGCAGAAGCCTCTTAACATTTCAAACAGTATTTCTTTCTATATTTCTTTTAAGTTTATTTTTCTTTTGAAGGGGTTTATGGGGTTTTTTGGCTGCTGTGCTGCTACTGTGGTCTATACTGTAAATAAGTGTCATTTAAGTGAGAACTACCAGGGCTCCTTTTTTAAAAGGTTATTTTTGTTTGTTTGTTTTTTGTGATGTAATTGAATCTTTTGTAATTCAATTGAAAAATAAGAATGAGTAAACTTTAGTTATTTTAGTTTCTCCTGCTTACACAAGTTTTTGTAGCCTTAAACTAATTAATACTTTGCTGAATCACATTTTAGTTCAACTTTAGAACTCATTCTTGGTAGACATCTCTCAGCATCCCACATTATCTCATGCCAATATTTAGCTTCTTTACTTTTCAAATGTTTTCCAAACATTTGAAAAGTTTGGAAAACATTTCAAACTTGTGACATTTTTGAAATGTCACAAGTTGTGACATTTTTCCCCTTCCTTCTGCAACTTCACAGATTTTTTAAACAAAATTTAGATCTTGATTCTGGTAAGATTATCCAAACCTTAAATTTTCTTCTGGTGAAGACATCATGTTGTTGCTTTGGATGTATTTCTGATAACCTGAGTTCAATAAATTCCAAGTTCCTTCTAAAGCAAAGTAAAAGACAGGTATGATGCTGTCATGTTTTATTTGGTGGTAATTTGGTGCCCTGCTGGGTTGTTTTTCTGTCAAACACATCTTTTGCAATTGTTTGATCATAGCACAGAAAATCCCCAGACTTTGCCAACTTATTTACAGAACTGAGTGTGTTTAGGGTTCTTTTTCTGGGCAGATTTGTACATTGCAGTATTGTTAATATTGCTTTCACCTGCTTAAGAAAACCTATTTTAAAACAATTTTTATTCTTTCTGCTGGATCGCCCTAAAATTTTAAATTAAACATCATCTTCATACCACAAAAGCAATCTAGTGTCACTAATAGGGTTGAAGAAATGTAACTCCAGTTTCCAACACAGTAAACAACTTTAAGAGTAATATTTTTGAGACCAATGTTTCAAATGTGATATGGCACAGACTATTATTTTATCTCAAATGAAACTAAATGTTTGTTTGGTCAATTTGATCTAAAAACTAAAAAATGTTTATGTCCACTTTTTCAGTATTTTTAGAGATCTAATTATAAATTCCATTTGAAAAAGATCACAAGATTTGTGATGATGAAGATGATCAACAGTACAATGTTAGGGGAATTCCAAACACAAGTTATTTTGCTTTATTTATTACCTTTTATACCTGGATATTGATATAGCCAGTGGTAGAATAACTCTGAACATTTTTGTCTATGTAACATTATTAAGACCAATGAAATAAAAATCAAAACAGAGAGACGTGTGGTAATATTCTGCTTTGAGGCATAACGGTCTTCTTGCCTCCAAGTCCAATTAAAAGTAATTACAAACAAGAGCACCATTATTAATCTGGACTTGAAGTTTAACCTGCATGAGCTGGTAAGATATTCAACTTATAAAAGATTCAGTAAAGAGTCAAAGCAGGAACACCAGCCTTGCAAAGCAAAACAAACAGATGCTTTTTGCTGTATGTTTTAATTTAATTTTTAGAAGAGATCAAACTTAATTTCTACATTGTTTTTCTAAGTTTACACAAAGATAAATCAATTCACATAAATATTGCACATAAAAAGCTTTTTGCTGCTCATGAGCATTGAATGCTACAAATCTGCACATAATTGTAGGTTTTTCTTTTGGATACTTTGTTGCAACTGGTGTTCATTCTGGCATGTAAAGACAGTTTTGAGATCAAGCCACTTAAAAATTCCATAATTCAATGTTTTCTTGAAGTGATTAACTGTTTAGATTTGGTCACATTTTAGTCATAAACTTTAAAGAGATTTAATGTGATAGGCTAATGCAATACAGTTAAACTCAAAATTATTCAAACTCCTGTCCAATTTAGATCTAAAAGTATTTTCCTTCCAGCAAGATCTATTATAAATAATCCAAATAATGTTTTATGTAAAATCAAAGACCTTGCCAGAGAGTGGTTAAAATACTTTGTGCTGCAGAACACTAAATACAGTCTAAGAGATGAATGTAAGTTTACTGTACCAAAGGCTAAAAGTGCTAAAACAATACTTATTCATTCTTGGAGCTCAGTTACCTAATGTTATATGTAATTCACTGTTTCTTTTTAAAAAGAAAATTTCATGACTGAATGAATGTGTTCTTTGGACAGAGGACAAAAAAAAAATCTTTTCCTGTTGTATTTTCATTTTGTGATTAAAGGCTGCAAATTTAGAGTTAAACATGTGAGCATTATGTTCTGTCCTTTTGACAAATTTGCCTTTTTTTCTCTTTTGCTTTCTACCAACTGCCCTCCAACGTTATCTCATTTGTAAATACTTCATGGAGCTCTGCTCAGTCCGATGACAGGAAGTACATAGAGTATGGAGGAACTTCAAACCTACTTGGACATGACCAATGAAAGTATGAATCAAAGAAGCTGCAAAGAGTCAAGACTATTGGTCAAGTCATGCAGGGGACAAAGTAAATTAGTAGAAAAAAGATGTTGTGGTCAGGTGAGACCAAAACTGAACTTTTTGGGCTTCATGGAAAACTTACACTGCACTGCTGAACACTGCACTGAGTTAGAATGATCTAACTTTAGCAAACCTACATACAACTGATACACTTAAAGAATAATGGGCTAAATTGCAACGTCAACATGTGCAATGCAGGTAGAAACACAACTTAAAGGAGTTGCAGCTGTACTTACAATGAAAGGTGACTCCAGAGTCAGAATGGAAGAACAAAATGCACTTTTCAGAAATTGATTTGAGAGAAATAAAAAAGAAATGTCTCTTTTTGCTTTTGTTATGCCCTACTTTGTCTCTGTTGCCTAAAATACTGAAGAAATACATTAAGGTTTCTGATAATGATCAGAAAATTTGTGGAAAAAGTTCAAGAGATAAGAATACTTTAATCCACAGGCACGGTAAGACTTCCACCTCTTTATCTTCACACTCTGTTGTCTTTTAACGTCACTTTGAGTGCAGCAGCGGTGAGACACTACATACTTGTACCAATTATCACCTCGCTACTTCTTTGTTAATTATTAATTGTATACTTGTAATATTATCTGATCAAGATAGAGTCACATTGTTAGCCAGGGTGTTTCTGTAAGTGTAAAACAAAAACAAAAATACTTGCATTCAAGTTTCTCAAGTGTAATGGGATGAGATTAAGTAAGTGTGAAGGAATGAAACCTAAACTGCATGAACAGCGCAAACTTAGCCAGATTTCTGGGTGATGAAGATACAAGCAGAACCAGGGACTGTGTGTGAGAGAGTGTGTGTGAAGACTGTAAGGACATACAAAGAGGAGGAGAAAATAAAGTTCTGGTAATAATTATATCCTACAATGTCAATTGTATGTATACCATTAGAAATGTTTTTTTATATATATTTTATCATGTTACAAGCACAAAATCCCAATAAAACATATTGAACTTGGTATGACAAATGGGGAAAATCAAGGAGTATAAATCCTTTGTAAAAACACACAACTATTGCACTTTATATTTTTATTATTAATCATCCCAAAAATCACAATAAGTGTTTACATCCCTGCTGTTACTTGCAGTTTTTCATTTCTTGTAAATTGTATGTTTTTCCTGCACAAATTAGCATTTTTATCTTACTCAGTTTAATCTGAGTGTGCTATTTTTATTAAGTACGCAGTATTATTTTCTTGTGTTGTAAATTTGCTCTTACTGGACAGTCTCTAGCTTTTATTTTTTGCATTGACATATTAATCTTTTTTTATATATATATATGATTGCTTCCATTTGCCTGTCAGTTCGCTGCTGGTACACATAAATTTCCCACTAAAGGAAATTTAAATGTTTTATTCCATTTAAAGTTTCTATGATAACATTATACTTTTCACTTCAGATGTAACGGGTACCTTAGTCATGTATTGATATTTTTGCAGTTTTAAATTTACTCCAACTAAGAATGCTTTTCAAACATTAACATTTCAATGTGTGATATTACTGTATTTGTGTTGCTTTCCTAAATGAATGACGCTGAAAGTACTGTAACACATCCAGTTTACTGAGATTTTCAGTGCTGTAAGCTAACTTTTGCAAGGGTTCATTATGCTTCAAAGCAAAGTTGTGACTTTCTGTGCTGATGTAAAGAGGAACAAAGGAAGGAGGAACATCAAGCCAGGCTTACTCCCTTGTTTATCAAATGTCAACATTTTTCAAAAAGCTGGAAGCAGAAGAATGCATGGCCCCAGGTTGCCTGCAGGCTGTCATCGCTCACTTTCTGACACAACCAAAAGTTAACAAGTCTAGGAGTACTATCAGTGTGTTCTGCATGAGGGCCGGAAATCTCTGCTGCTGTCTCTTAGAAACCTTATTTATATTTTATGAACATGTGAACTCGAATTATGTTGCTAGTCTGCACATTCGTGCTGATTCCATTTAGCAGCCGGCCACTGGCACATCTGAACGTCTGGAACTGAGCTACAAGCAGGACCTCTGAGGGGAAGTTTTGGAAATGCTCTCCCTCTGGGAAGGTCTTGAAATGTACAAGCCTCAGGTAATCAAAAGTGAAAAGCCATTAGGTGCGAGATAGAATATCTTACAATCAGCTATGTCTCTCCCTCAGGGGCAAGCATGGCCCTAAAGATTGATGCAACACTGTCCCCTGCTGGCAGAAATAATAAACAATCTGTTTGCTTTGCAGCCAAAATGTCCAAGTCTTCAATGAGAAAGCGAGGATTTGCAGAATTTCCAGTTAATCTGTGTTTATTTCACACTGGTCCTCAATTCACCTCCAAGGTTTGTGAGTCATCTGTTGCCTTCCTGCAAGAATTATTGTTACTGTTTGTGTAGTGCTGCCATCTACTGGGTGAGAACAGTAGATGGCAGTAGACTATTACCCATGGAAATGAGCTTTTTTATTAAACTTAATCCGGAAGAATTGGTTTCGCAGCAACATGAAATGAAGAATCCTGATCTTCCTAATAATGTGTTAATAATTGCCATGCTGCTGCAAATGCTATTAAAATTAAACTCAGAAATGCAATCAGAGAGGAGTTACTCACTAAAGTTGTGTGCAATCTTCTGATTGAGCATGATGTTCTGCGAACTACTCGAGTCCGTTGTGCCAAACGATCCCAGATCTTTGACAGCAAACTGCTCAAACAAGCGTGACGTGTCGATTTCAGGCTTCTTGCTCTTTTCCTGAATCCAAAATGTTTTTGCAATCTGTTGGAAGAAAAATATTATAATCCGGGGGGGAAAATAACTCATACACTGCTCATTTATTAGTGCCTCTGGCAAAGTAAGAAACAGACTTTTAAAAATATTCTTTCATTTTAATAGGATAAATGCAGGCTGAAAAATGCACCATTTATTAGAGTCAATTTATTCAGTGGGGGGAGGGGGGAATCCTATGCAAAGAAATAGAGCTTTTGTAGAATCATTGGTAGGGAAAAACAGCTCCAAACATCACCAATAGCTACTCTTGCTAACAGAACAAAACTTTCATTCTTCACCTTTGACATTTAATGAATGGAGCAAACAGAAAAATCGATAACCCTTCATTACATAGGTCTGAGGAAATTAAATTACTGTGAAAATATTCACTATTTCTGACCAACTCTAATTCCAACCCTACTTTTAACCCTAATTACAATTCCTTTCAAGAAAATCCTTTCAAGAATTTTGGGGAGCTTAAGGAGTAGACTCAGGCTTAAGTCAATGCATCCTAGATAACATTTGTTATATGTGGACTTAGGAGAAAAGAGCTGAACAGCTGCTCAGTTTTCCAAAGCAAAGTTTGCATTTCATTTGGAAATCAATATCCCGGAGTCTGTATGAGAAATAGAAAGGCACAGAATGCATGTTGCTCGAAGACCAGTGTGAAGTTTATATAGTCAATTATATTTTGGTGTGACATGTCTTCTCCTGGGTTTTATGTAATCCACAGTCAACACAGCTGTCTACCAACTACATTTTATACCAATTAATTCTTCCTGCTGCTTACAAACTTTGTGGAGATGCTGAGTTGACCTGTTACCAGCCCACACAACCCAAGGTACCAAAAGTTGGTTCAGTGGCCAAGCGAACTTGTCTGATATAAATTTCAGAGAGGAAGAGGAAGATGAGAGACTGCAGAAGCAGCAATGCATGTGACCTGCAGGCAGTTATCTTCCATTCCACTTCAGCAGTGCCACAGGTTGATTGTGTCTATGCTGCATTTCACCGACTCAGTCGTTCATACAAAAGGTGCCCGACTAAGTAGTGAGAGCTTGAAAATGAACATGCCTCTCAGAACCCTGACATGTCGGTTAAAATGATCCTTTTTGTTGCACTTACTCTGGCATTTTCAATCTGAAGTTTGACTTTTCCTTATGTATAAGCCACAATCTTCAACTTTCAAAGAAATAAGTGTTAGAAATATTTCACTCTATGTAACAATTATAATGAATGAGTGACAACAAATATACAATTTTTTTCATGATAATCAAATTTTATAGATGTAAGTGTAGAACTTAAAGACTGAGAGGAGAAAGTTTAGGAAGAGTGGAGACTTTGTAATGATAAATAAGAAATAATGTAGTGAAGAAAATATGATGTAATTCTAACTGATAATATCCAATTTTTCCAATATAAAGATATCAAAATGTTATTTATTCAGTATCTTCTGGTGAAAGAAGGTCAAGTAAAAAAGATGGCTACCTTCTCATGCCCTACGAGGTCCCAGTGGAAGGCCTTTGTCCGGGACTTTTTAAGAGTACTTTGTTTAACAGGCAGAGGTGGTGGAGGTGGGATGAACTGGGGTGGAGGTTCTTCCACATCTGATGAGGTTTTTGGTTTTTGAGACTCCGGGCCTGAAGGAAAGAACATGAGGCCAGTATGGCAGGGTGAGTGTGGGGGGGACAGGGGTAGTTTTGAGACAGACGCACAGGGAGAGGTTGGAGACAGGAGGGGACTCAAATTGTCTGATCCAGCAGTAACTTGAATGGCAGTCTTGCCAATGCGGGGTCTTGGGACTGGTTTTGTGTCAGCTGAGGGAGAACTTGGACCTTCTTCCTCAGGTAATGTGCACTCTCTGTCTCCAGGTGTGGAATCTGAATTTTTATCATCCTCTGGAACAAAATCTTCACCACTGTGCTCAATATCTGTGTCATTGTCATCAACGTCTTCTGGTATACTGATATGTTGTAAGCTCTTTGATTCTTCAAACATCTGTTCAGATCTGGACTTCTTTTTCCAATGTGAACACAGTTTGTGGATGGCTTTGACCCAGGCATCACACTCCTTCTGCACAGCACCAGGAGAAACTGCTTCCTCTTGTGCAGGAACTTTAAACCTGCAACATATCAATAAAACTTCACCCAACTTCCCTGTTTATCTGAAAACTCTGATAAGTAACTCTAAAGACATCATATTGATTACCCTACAAATCAAACCAGGCTGGACAATAACTGTGATGTACAAAAAAACCTAAAAGTTTGGTACTAAAATGTCAGACTGAAATTAACACATTCTTACTCACTGGTACTCATTTCTGTGGGTGATAAGAACAAATGTGTCATAGCCATGTGGTTTCTGTACACTGGTGTCACCGTCTGATAAGTGAATTACAGTGGAAAGAGGAACTGAGGATGTCACGTCGCCATTTATGTTGCTTCGCTGCCTGAATGGGACTAGTGTTAGCTCCCCTGCGTGGAGCTGAGCTTTGTATCTGAAACAAAAGAAAGGGGAAATATGTGGTGCAACCATCTTAACTGTCAGTTGTATCTTTATACAACCCACAAGTTTTATTGCCTTGTAGGAACCACTGCAGTTAATATCATCATTGTTTTAAACTATAGTTGTGAGGTTTGAGTCAAATATTTGTCTGCTATGATCTATAAACTTCAAATTTACTGCCACATATAATGACTGCCAAACTGATTTTGTTTGCTTAAACTTTAACATAACCCTGTCTTGGCCCTGAAGATTGAAGAAAAATCTATCATTGAATAACCTTGGTTTTGGTTATATGAATGAAATAAAATTCATCCTTGTGTATTTTAGAGTTTTTTCCAAGTCAAAAATAGCACTTTTAAGTAATTTAGAGCTGCCTGTGTTGTCTTAATCTTTTCTATTTTTGTCATTGTCTCCTTTAAAAAGAGGCATTTTGTGTATACATATGTTCCCCTTAGCTCAGACTAAAACAAATAAGATAAGTATCCTTATATGCAGATGATACACAACTCTATACAACAATGTCCCCAGGTGACTATGAACCCATTCCAGCATTGAGTAGATGCATAGAACAAAACAATGTTCTATGCATTAAAACAATGTATGATGTATTAAAATATGCACTATATTTTCATGATAAACTTTAAAAAGCATTATTTGTACTCAATGCAGGCAAGACTCAGAATGAAGAGACCCACAAGGATTTATCTAACGTCTCCTCAGTGATCAGTTTTATTGTATTTTTATTCTTTTTAATAGTCAGCCACACAATTACAAAGCAGGAAAAAATTAAAGGGAGATGCAATAATGGGAATTTCTGCAACCAGTTGTCTCAGTTTGGTCAAAAAAAACAGACTGATAGGAATGGACAACATTAAAAAGCTGGAGGATGCAGCTCTCAAGGACTAAAGTTGGGTAATTCTGCTTTATGGTATCATAACAAGAAGAGCAACTGCAGACTGTTGAGCAGACTTGAGATCTTTTATGTCATTGTTGCATTATTCATGGAAATAGTATAAGACTAAAAAGAGAGAGTAGGCAAGAGAGAAAACAGATCAGATCCAGTTATAGTAACTGTTCTTGAATAGATAATAACTGTGTCTCTCAAATTCAAGGAGTTGATATCAGGGCCTGCAGGTTTTAGAGTCTGTGGTCAAGATTTCTTAAATTTTTCTCTTATTATATTTAAATTTTTATTAAATTTTGTTCTTTAAACTGTAAAATTGAAATAAGAAGGATGCATTCGTACTTCACCCATTTGAATGATGCTAGTCCTCCTCTGTGCAGTAGCAATACACCTTCTTTAAGGCTCTGTGATGCTTGAGGCTGCTGCTGCGATTCTGAGTTCTCACTTTCAAAACTGTTGTATATGTTTCCATGAATGATCTGATTCACAAGCTGCATCATCTACACGACAGAAGAACGCTGTAAGCATGAAAAGTCTCAACACATTCATTTCTATGATGATTTTCCGCAACTTTACCTTGTGTTTGTCCTCCAGCGATGTAGCCTCCAGTTCATAGTCATGGTGTCCTTTAAAAGAAATGGAGAACCTGGAACCAACCCCATCATCACAGCTCTTGACAATGGCAAAAGAGAGCTGGCGTTTGACAATGCCTTTCTCTATGCTGCACAGCAGTTTGGTCTTGAAATCAATCTAGGTAAACACAAAATTGAAAGTTGGTGGATAGGAGACTGGAGAAAAGTCTCATGGAAAAAACAGAGACAAAGATTTAAACAGGCACAGCAAAAGCAAATGAGGTGGATAAACAGTGCTTGCCAGTGGCTGACTGTATATCCAGGACAAATTACTGTGAAATATTGTCTCTGCCGGCCAGAAATTGAGTTGTTAGCATGTAGTGATACATACAGCAACAGTCTGAAGTCAGAGGACTCTTCAAATTTGCTGCACCACTGACTGCTACTGGAGGTCCTCCTTGCCCACATTATCACCATCCTAACAATTATTTGAAGATACTTAGATGATATGAGTTACACCAGTATTTAGTTTTTCTTTGGAATAAATAAAGTATTTTTGAATTAAAATTTTAATCGACAAAAACAATTGGGATAGGTGTCAGTGATAAATGCACCTTGCTCAATTTAGATTTCCATTTGTAATACATATTTTAAAGGTCATGTCGGGTTAGTCTATGATTTAAAAATACACATCTGCACTCCAGTTTGTGATTGTAAAATGACAAAGTGTGATAAAGTTCAGGAGATAGAAAAGCCTTTGCAACGTGTTTTAGCTTAAACTTGCACACCATGTGGCCCTTCAGGGGGTTAATGGCCCTGCTGTCCTTCAGCAAGTAGACAAGCAGCTGTTCAAACTCACCTGTAGAACCCGCTTCTGCCACCTGTAGCGGCCATGTTTATGAACGCTGAAGTTGTACTGTTGTGTTGTACTTTTCTCAGGCTGGTCCTGTAACAGCAATTATAGATCAAAGAGGAAGTCACTTTTAAAAGACAACATTTCAAATAATAGCATGAACTCCTTATTGTTTCCTCAAAGGACACACATAGCACTCCTTAATCCAAATGCAAAAGTAAGTTTGGTTACAGGAAACTGGCCAGAAAAAGATCTGCTTTCAAACTGACTCAGCAGGCTGAGCAGCATACCAGCAAAGACAATCAAAAGCTAGAAGCTTGAAATAAACCAAAGCATGTTTTCTTCAGCTTGGACTTTGTAACTGAGACATTCAGAAGGTAACTTTTGATGCTCTTTTGCCTGAGATAACTGGAGTGAGTACTGTGACTGAATGCTAATCATGAAAATCTAAAACCTTTGCCAAAAATAAAGCTAAGAATAAACCTGCAGATAATCTTGGCAGCCTAAGCACAATCAGGACAAATCTCACCCAGGCACATATTTTAGTCTTGCAAACATTGCAATAGCTGCTTTTTATGAACACTTCTAGCTGCAGTAGAACAATAAAACTTGCACTTTCTCCTCTTTATGTAATTGCTTCTCATGCTCAGTTTCCTTTCAGTGCTTTGTTTGTTCTCTAATCCCTTCTTTTGGTGTCATTATAATCTACGTTTCTCCAGCATATTAAGACCTAACCTGAAATATGACTCATCCTTGAAGGAGGAAAGAGACACGTGAAATTCATTGTCACTGCACTATAATCGCAACCATCTGCTTTCTGTTTGTGATTGGACTGGACACCCACCTGGCAGAGCTGCTCCCTTTCCTTTCTTGCCTGGTTCAGAGCGTCGTCAATGGATATCTCTCCATTTTTTACCCTATTCATGATACTAAGCTGCATTTCATTGCTCAGCTGAAATAAATACACAGAGATTAGAGGTTTGACTAAAAACACAAGATATGGATATTTATGAGGATGGCATATGCTCATTGGTGAGTTCCTCATTATTTTGCGACTTTCATGACTAATTACAATTTTTATGTAAACAAAAGGTTGCAAAAACTGTTCTTACAGAAGCTCATTGTGACTGATGGGAGCACACCAACTTGCACTTTACATATTTGGTCATGTTTGAGTCACCACTCAGTGGAAAAATCATCACGATGCAACATGAATAACCAGATAATAAACAGTTCCTGGCCTACCAGGAACTGTCCCCAAAAATGTCCTCATGCGACACATTTCTTAGTAAATAAACTGTCCCATTGTGGGAAAGTACTAATCTTAGGGAAGTCTGGTTGAATTGAGGAAGTGAGAAATGCTTGAAAGACCCCCATAAACTCAACCAAAGCTCTCTGTGCTGATGTGACGTGAATGAAAGTGAGAGGGCTGCCTTTTGTGGAACAAAGATAAAGTCAGGGTGGTGGTACATACTAGCAGAAGAACAGATACAGATGTCAATAGCATGGCAAATGACCTGGTAGTTACTGTAAGTAGAAATGTAATCTTTCCAGCCTTCCACTGTAAACTATGAGTCTTACCTGGGGCAAGTCCCTGATGGATCTGTCCGGTCTGGACACATAGTCTTTCTTCTTTGATCCTAAACCAGGCATTTCAAACAGATATCCATGCAACAGATCACGGTGCTGCTTCACAGACGCAGTGCTTGGCTTTGTTTTGATTGTCATGCAATAACCTGACAGACATCTGTCTCATAGGCGAGAGGGAAACTGCACTGATTTGTGGCTCTCTTGTTGCGACCGCCCTATTTCAGCTCAGGTTACATTTTTTTGGTTGTCGTTGCTCTTAAAAGGCTCTGTCTCGTCAGCCACACCTACAGAGCAGAGGCTTTCTGTGCCTAGCTGCAGAGATTTCAGTTGACATGTCTTCACTTGCATGTCAATGTCTTTATATTCTCATTGAACCTTTTTGTACAAAGTTGGGAGTCAGGATATTACTTGATAGAGCTTCTCCAAAATGTTGCTATGTATGAAATATGTAAAGCAATACTCTACAGCTTCAGGGAGAATAAATTCTGACTTTAAATGTATAACTTTTTACTTCAATGTTTGAAGAATGATACTTGTTTTAAAACAGTGCACATGCACAATTCAGATAAACGTACTAATACGCCTCAGACTTTTCATTTTCAACTTTTTGCTGTCATTTTGCAACTACAAACTTCAATGTTATTCATTCGAATTTCACATGGTTGATTAAGTAGCACATAAATTTGAAGTTGAATGATCAAAAATCATTTCACTGACAAATTTCTGAACACTGGTGAGTTTTTGTATTCAGCTGGGGAAAGTCCCAATGGATCTGTCCATCAGCTGTTTTTACTCCACAATACCCTTAAAATAAAATACTACCTCGTTAACCTATTAATAAAAAGATTCCACTAGATCTATGTCCAGGTAATGTATGGAGGGTATTATTTATTTATTTCCATTTCTTTCTATTGATTCTGTATTTTTTCTCACTCTGTATGATTGATCAGTGTGTATTACGTTGTACTGAAACAGCTTGTGATTTGAAATTCCACAATCCAACACATTACAGAGATTTTGTGGATAATATTATATATAATATCCGAGTACCAGCCCCTGTTTTAATCTTAAAGGTTCCTGATGTTGTTTAGCAACACCTCAGTATGCTGCTGCCACCAATTAAGCCTGCAGCAGCGTAAACTTGAACCAGAAGGTGAGCCGATCAAAGGCGCCATCACAGACTGTCTCCGCCTCTGAAGTTATTTATAAAGTAATTTATAAAGTGGGTTGGTTAGCAGTGAGTGATTTGTTCCCACGGCAAAATATGTGATGGTCAAAACAGAGAAAGATTGCTTGCTTGTCGCTAATTCAATGTTTTTATTGCATAACTTTAAATCATCTGTGGAAAAAAATGTTAGCAATTGTTATTGAATTGGCTGTAGAGTTGTTTTTATTTTCCAATAAAGCCATAGAAAAAAAAAACTACCTATTGTAGCTTGAGCAGACTTAAATCAAACAGCATCGGCAACAAGACAAGCAGGAATATGACACTAATTAGAACAGAATAAACAGAGAAAGAGGGAAGTAAGGAGCTGATGGAGTTGATTTGTTTGAAAGGGTTAACCTAGTTATAAACAAGCCTATATTAACTTCCTGGCATAAGATTATGTAACATCAAGAAACATATACTGATGTAATATGTGGATGTTCTTTCAACATAGTGGTTCATTTTTCTATTTTTTTATTTGAGGGTTGTTGTTAGAAAAGCATACTTTATCCTGGAAATAAAACAACTTCAGCTTTGAATTTTCAACACTGGTGGCCTCAAATAATTCAAGTTCTTATTGTAAAGTATTCCTGCGGTTTGTGATGCACCAGTGGAATTGTTGAGTATTCACTACAACACTTTTTTTTTTCAATATTTCTATACTCCATTGTTTTTGTGTTTTTGGAAATATTTTTCATTTATTTCAGTCTTTACAAACACAAAACTCCAATATGTGCTTTTGAAACATTTCTTTGGCTTTTCAGTGAGTTTGAAAGACAGAGATGTTTCTTCCTCACTGTGTTTTTCAAATTTTCTAATTATGTATTGTTTTCACTAGCAAATCGGTAAATTGCAGGTGATCAGAATCTCCTGAAATATGTGAAAGTTTTTGGCCTTATGGCCTCTTTTCACAGGATTACAGACAGCAAGTTATGATAGAACCATATCTAAATGCCTTTTATTCATGTTTTCAGTCTTTCAGTCACTTTGGTGCATTTCTAACATCACTATTAACATTTGAAAAGCAGCCAATTCATGTCTCATAATTATTTAGTGCATATTGTAAAATCTAGTTGGTTACTGGCAAAAGTGTTTCAATTAACTAAAATTGAATTCAAGTATTTATGGTAATGAAAATGTCAGTGTCATCAAAATGAAAAGTCCTGATACCAAATTAATGAATGAAGTTGCCACATGGCTTTGTTTTTATAACAGTCCAATGAAAGAAAGTTTTATTTTTATGACGCTACCTGAAAATACTCAAGACAGCCTACAAATTTAACTTAACACCGAGTGTATTAAGTTACACATGTGTGTAGCGTATCCTAAACCTATACACTCACACGTGTTGCACTACTTCAACATATTTTTCTTCAAGCAAAAGTTAAAAAATAACTGTTCAAGAAATGACTTATGAATAAAAAAGTTTAAAAAGTTATTTAAAGTTATTTACTTAATCAAGTAACTGATTGGATCATCTGATGTAATATTTAAAAATGATGTCATCAGACAGACACAAATGTACAGTCATGTACAAATTCTGGAATTAAAAAGATTAAAATGAATACAAGTAAAATAACTTTTTTACAAAATAACAGATTGAGGCAGAAGAAACATTTCCCAAATCATAAAAAAACTGAAAATAATACTTATAGTATTAGACACATGTACTTTATCTATATGTTATGTAGATAAAGTATGTTCCTTGCAGTAAAACCTAAGTGTAGCAAAGCTGCTCCTAAAACTAAAATTCTTCCGCAAAAAGTTACTTAAGTAAATGTAATTGAGTAACATTTACTACGCACCTCTGCACATTACTGTATTTAGCGAGATCAAGGAGTACAAGACACTGAATATGATGGTTTGCATTTTTGCTGCTTATGCTCTTTGCAGTGTTTGTTCACGACTTTGCTTAAAAGCAAAGTAGAAACTTATTTACAATAAGAAACACCTTTTGGGTAAAAGCCGAGGTTCTCCTCAGAGACACTCTTTAAGTTAGGAGACATTTTCAGAAAAGAATGATGAAAAATACAGAAATGCAGGGGGGGGGGGGAAGAAACAAAGAAAGAAGGGGATTTTATCTCTTCATTTACTGTAATTTAAAAAAAAAACCTACAACATTGTAATGCCTCCTAAAAAGTACACATCTGGTTGTGTTGCTATTCCTCACGTGATTTTTGAACAACTACTATTTCTAACATACAGCCAGAGTAGGACAATAACTAGGAATTTCCATATCCTGAAAAAATGTTCCCTCCCACTACATTACGCAATACAAGAAAAATTAGGTAAACTCAGACTCTCAGTTGAGCTGGTAAAATGGCTTGGTAAGATGATCAGAGTTTTTAGGGAAGTGTGTTTAGAGCAACTGAGGGGAATCCTCCACAGCAGTTAGAGATGGGAAATCCCCCTAATAAAAAGTTTTTGGGGAATCCCTTTGTTCTTACAATCAATACAGATTGAGGACCCAAAAACAAACTCAAGCTGTATTTCCTGAGAATTGATGGCATGCGGATAGAAGCACTATTACTTTCCGTATTGTTATCCGTAAATTCAGTTTAAAACAAGCAAACAACCAAAATTCTTTTTAATTTAACTGCAAGTGGTTTGGCCTTTCTTTAATGCATTTCATAATATTTAGAGTACAATACTCTATGACATTTAGAATATTCACCTGGAAATATATTTGCTGAAGACAAATTTCACAGACGGAATGAGGAAGGAGGAACGTGTTATGACATGTTGCATGTTGTGTAACAGAGTGAAGCAGCTGAAACTGAACAAAATTTACTAAAATATGAGCATAAATATTGTAAAGATTAACTAGACTCCAAGTCATTTTATAAAGCATTTGATATGTAAATATTATTTATTTTTTCCTTATATTTGCAAAATAAACCCATTTAGATACTGAAGAGGGGATTACAATCCATAAAGATCCCAAAACATGAAATGCACCACTCAGAAAATACTGAGGAGGATAAACTAGGATGGGAAGGTGGAAACCACGTCATACTTATTGCTTTTACAGGAAACGGTCAAGAATTAAAAAATCACGTGGAAAACCAGTTTCAGCTCCTCCCCTTTAGTTGTAACTACACACCATGAGCTTATAGGCAGCTTAGAGCTGCACAGTTGGTCTGAAGGAGTTACAGCGTGAGAGATTTCGTCTGTTTTTGTCATCATGTTTGGATCCCAGCTGCTGCTTCTGAGCGTCCTTATGGTGAGTAATAACAATAATAATAATAATAAATAGGCTCATTTATGTATTGCGTAGTTGAAAAAGCGGAAGGTTATAAACCGAAGACAGCTCGAAATACATTGTTTTTTTCCGACTTTATTTCAGATCTAGTTTTAAATGATGTTTCTAAATCATTATTTAACTTGAACGCTTATACATCACTTTAATGTTGGCAATTTAGGCTGATTCGTGTCCATTCACACTGTAAGCCCTCCGCCCTGCGCCCTCTCCTACAACGAGCGCTCTTTAGTTTCACTTTCGACACTGGTGTGTGTGAAACCTAACACGTAAAATAACGTTATTAGCAGGAAGAAAAACAAGAGAAAAACCCTGCAGCTGCTGTCCCTGGAGCTTTGAATAGGTTGAAGTTTTGGGACTTTCCAGCCCGACCCTAGCAGTGTGGACTGAGGAAGTGAAGCTACAGTCACCCACAGAAACTGCGCCAGAGTCACATGATGACAAGAGTTTATTAATTACAGAGTGTTTTTCTGCTTTGCAGGGCATGAGCGCCGCTCAGAGCTTATGCGACCCTGAGACCCAGTATGACCTGAATAAACAGTGCTGCATGAAGTGTGGACCAGGTATGTAACCAGTCTGGAAACGTCGTTTCGTCTCGCCTTGTTGATCTATTGGTTGGAGTTCATATATGGTATTAATACGTAGATGTGAAGAGGCTCTGTTGGGATGATGACATGACACAATGACGCCATTACACCAGCTGCAGATCCCCTCACTTTTGCTTTCATTTACTTTTCCTCTACCCTTTTCTTTCGCTTTCCCACTCTTTGGGGATTTCCACATCTTCCCTGTGGGGTTTGGTTCTGAATGTTTCAGGCTCATCCTTTAAAGATGTCTGAAAGCAACAGTATTTTTTTCTCCTGCATGGTAGGAGTAGTCCAGTGTGAGGTTTCAAAGTTCTCCTATGATACAATAGTCTTTAGAGAAAATACAAAAAAAGTCCATCCATTACTCCACCCATCCATGGTGGGTGGAGTAATGATTTCCCAAACGAAGAAGAAAAACTCCAACCATAAAAGATCAGTATTCTACATTTTTGTTAAATGCATCCTGTTGACAAAGTTGAATTATCTTTTCAGTCTGTCACCAAGGACCATATTAATGACCCATTTATTTTAAATTAGGTGGGTTCACGCAGGCAAAGCTTAGAATCATGCATGACTCTACCATATGGCTAGAAAACCCTTGGTAAATATTAAGAAATATTATAGCTGTGGTAGACTTGCTGTATGAAAACTGAGTATTGTGAACTGACCCAAGAGTGTGAATTGTTCCCACTTGTACTTCAGGGTTGTGTTTGCTCTGGCATATCATTAGCACTATTTACTCCACGTGCAGCATGTTAGCATCAATGGAGTTGTACTAAATCCAGCCAATACCACATATATCTCAATAATAACAGATCTGGGTCCCAGTGTTATGCTAATTTAGTCAGAATAATGCACTGGAAAAGCAAGGATTGCTAGAAAATAAGTTGCAGAGGATATGCTAATCCTCCCTGTCAGAATAAGTTGGTTTTTCGTGTGTGGTTAAGGAAATAAATCACTGTCCCATAACTTGTTTTGCAGGAACTAAAATGACAGATAATAACTGTGAAACTCCAAAATGTGAGCCATGTGGCCCGGATGAATATCAGGAGACATACACCATTGAAAACAAGTGTGAACCCCAGCCATATTGTGACCCAAGTAAGACCTTTGCATATTTCACACACATTTGTATTTTCTTACACTGCATGTCTTTTAAAAGTGTGACCTTTTTTCTTTCAGATAAAAACATGTATACTGGAGTCCATGACAGTAAGAAGAAAGCTGTCTGCCTATGTAAACCAGGGTTCCACTGCTCAAGTGAATACTGTGAAGTCTGCAGGCCACACAAGCAATGTGGGCCAGGACAGGGAGTTAAATCCAAAGGTGTGACACAAATTTTTAAATTACATAATTTTTTATAGAGCAATCAACAATTTTCTTTTCGTCTGGACACTATTTTTTTTAAATAATCACCCTTGACTTTCAGGGGATCAAACACATGATACAGTGTGCCAACCATGTATGAACGGGACATTTTCCAATGAAACCTCCATGAATGACCGCTGCATTGAACACACAAAGTAAGTGCTGATGCCCACAAATTGAGACAACAACACTTAGAATCCTTTTCTAATTCAGTGAGGGTCACAAAGTTCATTTACTGGTTTCTTTGTTGTGAACTTTGACTATGGTGACTACTATGATCTCTCTTTTTCACTCACTATTTTAATTATTTAATCATTTAGTATCAACTTTGAGCTAATGGATCAAATATAAGTGGTTCCTTTTTTTATTTTACTATAAAGTTGTGGACGAATTTGAACCACTCAGGTTATAAAACTGCATTCCAATCACTTAACATTACACAGAGTTCCCATCTGAAAATTGAAAGAGTATGACACAACCAGAAAACAGAAACATTTGTTTAAAAAAATGCCATTTTGAATGTTGCTTAATGGTTACAGCAGGCATTATATGGGACATAGAGATTTGGAAATTGAATTATTTGGATTTCATGCAACGCAGTTTGCTGCTGCAAGGTCCTAAAGCAATATGCTGGGCTTCTTAAAAACTATTCAATGTCATAATCTCAATTTCACTGCATTGTATTATGATGCAAGACGCCCACTGTGAGACACAGTGGTAGTGGCAGCATAATGCTGTTGGACTGCTATTATTTGGGAAAATAAAACAAGTATTTGGCTATCCTGGAAGAAAACGCTTTAGAAGCTGCAAAGACTTGAGTCTAGTGAATGATCTTCATCTTCTAGCAAGAACAATTAACTTAAATGTAAAGAGGGGTAGTTGAAGTACAAAACTAAATCCAGTTTGAAATATAATGCAATATTTTACTACCTTCTGTTAGTCTGATATATAAAATCCCAATAGTATACACTGAACTTCATGGTTCATGAGTTATGACTCTGCATACAAAGAGTTAAGATTTCACAAATTGGCCAGATATTGAAGTGACTCGCAGTATAAAGTAGGTAATAAACCTTAACACTGTAAAACTCTTTCCAGATGCCCGCCAGATTACACTACTGAAGTAGCTGGAACCGACCGATCTGACACCGTATGTGGTGAGTTTTGTGTGACTCAGAGGTTTCTCAACCTTACCTTACATTTATCTGTTTCCTCTGTGGTTAGAAATTTTGTGGAGTTGCTCAGAACGAAACTTTCTCACTGACACAGGCCTGTAAACCTGTTAGTAATGTGGTCCTGAGGTTGGGAGCAGCAGTGTGTTTTATTAGTGCATTGTTTAGATTACTTCTATGTGTGGAACAGACTAAAAGTTAAAAATACCTCTGCCTGTTCATCATTCAGGATTCAGGGATTTTTCTGTGGAACGTTGCTCCAAATAAAAAAGTAAAAAATCAAATTCAAATTCTCCTTGGGACGCTGAAATACCTTGGTTTAATGTTTGTATTTGCAACGCAGCCAATCCTGGAACACCTTTCATTTTTCTTTGCATTAATTGGCTTAATGGTCAATTAATATTAAGGTATATTTTGTCATGTAGTTGCAAATTTCAGCTGCAGTCCCTAAACCCCTCGGATATAGGGTTTCCACTGTATGTATTTTTTATGAAGTGGAAAACAATCCTTTTAATTTCCAACATTAAAAATGTGAAGAAGTAAGATGACTGGCATTGTGTTAGATATGACTTTATGTGTTAGTATCTAATTGTTGCTTTTTTCTGTCTGCTTCTCTTACAGTAAAGAAAAGCCGGGTCCATGTCATAGTTGGCACAGTGATGGGAATCTTTCTAGTTGCATGTTGTGTATTTGGAGTGTTTCTGTATTGTCAACGTAAGCTTCACTCTGAAAGTTCACATTGCGCTGTTAATAGTGTTGATCAATCATTTAAAATGTTTTTTTTCAATCTCTTTTCATTCTAGGTAAATCAAGTTTAGAGAAGGGGAAAAAATTGGTAAATATTAGTTTTATTTCAAATTGCTTGATTGAATAAATATTTGTATACATTTAGGTGGTAGATGACTGCTTTGTCTGTTTATTTAAAAAAAAATGGATGTACTTTATTTAATGGAAATATTATTTGTATTTTCTAAATATAAGGATTATAAAATAGACTGGGAACCACTTATACCCAACAATAACACATCCAGCATGAAATAAAAAGAGAAAATAACAAGTGACTTTCATAATATCAGAGGAGCATCATAAAGCAACATCAGAGATGTTGTCAAGCATATGGAAGCTGTTGATGTTTGGAGCAAACTCCAAAATTACATACATAAAAAACTTAATGAAATAATGTTTTTTAATGCAGCAGCATAATCTCACACTGAAAAATCCAAAAATGTGACTATATTTCCAGTTCCAATGTTAAGTTCTTTATCAAATTCAAATTTGTTGGTCTTAAATAGGTGAACTTGTATTATTATGCCATAGTCAATATGTTACCTGAAAATGGCTCCAAAATAACAATATTACAGTTTATCGCAATAATTACTCTGACAATTTATTGTCCAGCAAAAATTTGCTATTGTTTAAAACTATCGGTGTATTTTTATTATTTTAGTTTGTTTGTTTTTGGTTTTTTTGCTTCAATGTAGAAAATTGTTTTACCTTAAGAAACAAAAAATGGATCTTTACTATAAACCATATATAATTAAAGCTGTACTTGTTTTTTGTCTTTAATTAGAAAACAATTAGGCATACAGCATTGGATTAGTTAAAGCATAAACCTGTGAATAACCTATAATTTTTAACCAAAAGGAAAACAGAAACATCTTAACGCTATTAAACTTAAAATCAAGCTTTGATTCAAACTCAAACTCCCACCAGAGGTTTTAAATGCATAAAAGCAACAGTATTGGCTCTAAGCAGATGTGGATTTAAAGGTTACTTATTCAGTAAATAATAGAATGTACTATTTTTTTTTTTTTTAAACATCTGTTTGATTTTCTTTTACCATCTCACAGGAGTGTATTGACTGCATCGGACCGACGGCAATATACGGGCCAAACGAAGAAGCCTCACTGTTTCCTGGACCACAGACTCCAGTGGAAAACGAAGACAGAAGCATCCCTTCTCAAGAAGACGCAAGAAGCTTTACGGCAATGTCCTTCGGTTCCGCTGGGGAGCACGGAATTAGTGAGAACGGAAAAATTGTGTGTTCTGTGGAGGAGGAAGGAAAAATGGCCCGTCTCCCCCGTCAGGAATCACAAGTATCGAGCTCCTCTACCGTCGGCTTCAGTTCGTGATGTAACTGGGGAGAATTGGTTGTGTCATAACGGACTTTCTCGGAGATAAAGCTGTATTTATTGACCCTAATGTGCCTGTAAATTTTGCTGAATTGATTTACATGAGGTTGAATCATTTGTCGTTGTATAATTGCATGTTGTACTTAGATGTTCTACTTGTTGCAATGAAACACATTAATGCTGTTGTTCATGTTTTTGGTGTACTGAAGCACTGTGTTATTATAGTAAAAACTGCATTAAATTTTATTCATGTTTTTAAAGGACATGTGGTACTTCACCCAAACTACAAATAATTTAAGCAGACATATTTTACCTTAAAAATGTAGGGTTAGCTAAGGAAACAGTTTGGCAACAACAACTTTGAGTCTCAGCTCAGCAAATTTGTTGGTGTAATATAAATTTACCAAATTAACTATAGGCAGTTGCAATTAGACTGCCTTTATATATGTGTTATATCTGCCTTATTATATGTGTTTTGAACTAAAAAATAATACATCTATGCTAATCTTGCAAGTAACTATGTTCCATTATAGTTAGCATAGATGTATTGTTATTTTTTATGGATATTTGGTTGTCCTGATAACATTATTACCTGCAGTCTTAACAGGGAACATTTTTTAGATAAACATACTAAAAAAGACCATCACACAAAAAACAAAATATGTTCATTAAAATTTAAAGAAATAAGACAATCAAATATGAAGGATGTCTTTTTCTTTGTCCCTTCATTCTGTTTTTAAAGGAACAAAGACAGAATCCTGACTTAAACCTGAAGGGAAGGATTGTTGGAAGCTAAAGATTAGGATAATGGCAAAGAGACCTTCCAACCTAAATAAATTCTGATTTGATATGACCGCTTTAGGCCTATTGGTGAGGGGAGTCATTTCTCTTGCAGTTACCTCTTTCATCCTCAAAGTGGCGCAAGTGCGTTGCTATTAACTATTAGCAACGCACTTGCTGCAGCTTTATATGAAGCGCTACGGAAACACCAATCTGGCTTAACATTATGACCACTGATGTATGAACTGAATCAGATCATTTTAAGGTAATAATATATTCTTTTTGTAAATTAACCCACGCTGCCACAACTGGTTCAGAAATGGTTTGATTATCAGAAAAACTTTGAAATGTTGATTTTGTCTCCAAATCCGTCAGATCTACGCCCAATCAAGAATCTACTCCTAACATCTAGGTGTCATGTACCACAGCAGAACTCATATATTCAAAGTCTTTGTCTTTTGTGGGGACTTCTATTGCTTCAAGTTCAGATCTGAAGACTTTGATGCTTCAAAGTGAACACATACTAAAATCGTGTGAACCCGTTACAGTCTATAGGCCGTCTAAAATAATGTTTTTTAGAAATTTAAATGTGATTTTTTTGATTATCTTTAAAATGTTTCTTTAAAAGAGTCATAAAACAATTTTAAAATCATTTTCTAGAACAACTTTAATGAATCCATGTGCTGATTGTGAACTGTAGTTAACCATAGCTACATTATGGCTCAGTAATCCTTTATAACTTAATTTTGACTTGAATACACAAATGGAAACGCATTCTGATTAAAACAGCACATATATGTGCATATTTTATTAGCCTAATAATGTAATACTGTTTAATAAGTTTCATCATTTTAAATATCATCAATTGTGCAAAATATACTTAATCATTGCATAATATGAGTGAAAATGCAAAAAGTATGAAAGAAAATTTTCTGAAATAGCTTATAAAAGTGGTAAACGTACGGTTTAAGTGAGCCATCTTTTTTTTTAGTTGACTTTTTTTCCCCAAACAATCTTATAATGAAGACATTCCCATAAATTTCTTAAATATAAATTATGATACAAAAAACAAAGAAAAATTAAGACGTTAATGATTTTCTGACTATTTTTTCTTGTATCAGACTTTAAAGGTATAATAAAATGGATGTTGAGGTCCCAGTGAAACACTTCTTTTATGTTTTGCTTTTATTTATAAACTATTTTCTTTTACTTATCTTAAAGTTCATGTCAGAACAAATGAAGACACCTTAATTTTAGAATAAGCCAAAGTTTATTTTAACAAAATACTTATTTATGGTTAGACTAAGGAAATATAATTTACATCATCCAGGTGGAAAAATACATCTACATTTATTTACATGACAGAACATCCTTAGTCTTTGGTCTCCCAACAAATTTTTATACCATAACAAACTTCAGGAATTCTGTGAGGTTTGAAGGTTCAAAGTGCAAAATGTTGTTTTTTTTTAACTGTCTTCTGATCAGCTCAAACTATTTCATGAGTGGTGTAGTAAGCTGGAACAAAGAGTCCGGTCCGTGAAGCCCAGTTTGCCCACAGCTTCCCAGCAGGGTGGTAAAAACCATCCACAGGTTTCTTTGAGACCTCTGAGGTGGCGGTTTCTGCCAAAGACCAAATTTTGGGTTTCTGACTGACAATGTTCTCTTTGCTTTCTGAAGTGGATGATGTGTGGTCAGAATCGTCGCTTCCAGCTTTCTTCTCGGATCCAGCTTCCTGCACCTCCAAACGCTCCTCTGCAGCTGCAGAGCGCTCCGGCTCAGGCTCATCTGTGACTTCCTGCCCATTATGATGCTTTGCCTCATCATCTTGCTTCTCCAAGTTGCACTTTTGCAGGGGACCTTCCTCCTCGTCACTCTCCCCCTCCTGCTCCTCATCCTCCTCATCCGATTTGCTTTTGGATGCCCAGCTGACCCTGTTCTCCTTCTTCAGGCGCCGCCTGGCGTTGGCGAACCAGGTGGAGACCTGCGTCAGACTCATCTTAGTGATGATGGCTAGCATGATTTTCTCGCCCTTGGTTGGGTACGGGTTCTTCAGGTGCTCATTCAGCCAGGCCTTCAGCGCGCCAGTGCTCTCACGTGTCGCCACCTTGGCAACCCTGCCAAGATCCTCCGCAGCACCTGGACGGTAAGGAGGGTAGAGGACCCCTCCGCGGGCCAGGAGGGCATGATGATATGAAGAGGCGGCCTTCAAGTCAAAGCCACCGCTCTGAAAGACAGAAAGACGGAACATGAGAAGAAGCTAAAGAACATGAAAGAAACCATAGTCAGCAAAAAAGAGAAAGAAGGATTTATAGTAGCTTCTTCTCCTGTTGGCCTAGGCATCTTAAGACCACTTGATTTTAAACAAACCAGGTTTAAAAATACACCAAGTGTTCACATACTAATAGAATTCCTCATGAATCAAATCTTAATGCTAATTTGATCATTTTAGCCGCTTGTCTCTGAGCCAGGAAACAGACTTTCTGCGTAATTATTTTTACGGAAATTGAGCAGATTATGAACTTTTCTGTTGTTACTTGTGAACAAAACATCAAACTTTTCCTCAACTGCTTTCCCACATCTGCTTGAACTGAACTCCACAAAACACCATGTGTTGAACCCCTGTACCTCAAGGCATTATTTTTAATCATTTTCTTTAGAGCACCAAAAGAAAAAATATATATATTAAAAAACCGAACAGCTTCTTAACATCACACAATGAACTCCTGAGTCTAATGACCAGATGACTCACTGTTATATTTCCACATTATTTCATTGATCAGCCGCAAAAAGAGTGTTTTGATAAAATCAACAATGGTAATTTGCTGGTCAAAAGGTTATTAAAATGGCAGTCATTAGGTGTTTTGGTTGGAGTTTTGCAGCATCCCAACTTTTAAGAAAGTGATTTTTATACTATTCCTTTACTAGAATCATTCTAAAACAACCATCTTACCATTTGATCATCTTTTTTGCTGGTACTCCAGCCTCACTACTTCACATTACATGTCCTTCTTATGGTGTTTTTGCTGATTCTACATAATCCCAACTTAAAAATAAAACAGATTTTTGCATTATTTCTTCACCAAACCAGTTGGAAAAAGTACCGACTTTTTGCACTAATTGCTTCCTATATAATACATTGATTCGTTTGGACGATTTATTTATTTATTCAGAGCGCACGTATAGGTTGCGATTAGAACAAGTTTTCTTTGCGCATTTAAAGTAAAACAAGAAGTCTTATGAGAATATTTTATGAAAGTTGAGCTCACCATGTGCGCGATGTGCCTGTGGTGTGGATAAGGGACAAAGTTGTATCCCTGCAGTCCTGAGTATGTCATGGGAACTCCAGCTGCCATAGCTGCCAGATGCTGAGCCTGTTGTTGTTGTTGTTGCTGCTGCTGTACACCCGATGGACACCCCAGGACCGGGATCTGATATCCAGCTGGCATTACGAGGTTCCTCTCTAAGAAGAAGTTTCCAAATCCAGCTGGCGACGCGGGCATCTTTCCTGGTTCCCCAACTGTTCCTTGAAAAGTCTGTGTGGGACTCCAGCCTACCGGGTCTATTTATATATACAACCAGCTGCCCCTGTGTGTGTGCAAAGAGGAGAGAAAAGGAGGGGTGGAGAGGCGGGGGGCAGGTCCCACTGGTATTGACTGACAACTCCGTTCAAAAGACCTCCAGCTTTCACTGGCAGCAAATCCCATCAAAGCTCTCCGCTGTTCCTTTTAGCGCTTCTTATCGACAATTTCTGCAGGGAAGTCGCCCTTCCAATTTAAGTACAACACTTTTCCATGAATGTAATAATGCGTTAGTTAAAAAAAAAATAAAAAAAATAAATAAAAAATAAAAAACATTTAACATCTCCAACTCCTGCCTCTAGGATAAGTTTACGCACAGAATCCCCACTATTTGCAGGTCATGTCTATTCTAAGGGCTTAATTCGCTTCCCAGACCGTTTGATGTTTTATGAGGATTTTAACACATCTCACGTCTCGCACTGATCGACGAACACTTAAGAAAAATGTCTCCAATTCGGTTAGCAACCCCCTGCCAGTCTCTGCTGTGACACTTTCGGCGCCCACGCATCCCTCCTTCTGGGATTTTGATTAAACAACGCAAAGGCATCGCACTTGCGCAAAACAACTAATAAGACTGCGCTTTTAGCACGTTGGAGAAGTGTCACAAAAACGCACGTATTGCATTAAGAAAATGGTTTGCCAATATAACTTCCTCTGTGCGTAAAATCCATGCGCGAACCACAACAGTCTGCTCCTTCTGCATATGGATGATGCTTAGATTGTCCTAATTAAAACAAGGTTAGGGTGAACAGGTGTTGAGTAATGTAGCCTATATGATAATTGTGAAATAGCAGATGCAACGTGTGAGTGTGCGTCAGAGATAAGAAAACAGATTACTCGTCTTATTGTTTTTCCTCTTCAAATGAAAAAACCCGAGCATTAAATCTTATAAAAAAATCATCTGCATTAATTTTGACCGAGAATATATATACATATATATAGCTATGTTAGAAATTTTGCTAATGGGCTTTAATTTAATCCGTCGAAGATTTTGTTTATTTCTTTTGCGAACTTTTAATTCAAAATGTTGATTAAAAAATACATCCATAAATACCTTGATGTTATCTCAATCAGTTAGCTTAAAATGTCATAAATATTTTTTATTCTGATTGAAAATGAATAGAGATTCCAATTTGACAACACATTCAAATAGAAAATAGTTACAGTTATCTATTTTTTATTACCTTAATATTTTGGTTTTACTCATCAGTAACAGGCTTTAGATTAAGTAAATAAAAGATTTTTTTTTTTGTTATCTTTAAGAGGATTTCTGCCTGTTGAGCTCCTAAACTTTGAGAACTTTAATGCATAGTGTGTCTATTTAAAGTGCAGTTCGTTTCTGAAGTCAGAAACCCTTGATGTTTCCTTTTTCATGTCTGCAGAATAACTGTCACATTTCAAAGAAGCTGTGATTGCTTACCATGCTTTGATGGTGCAACATTTCAGAGGCAAGGAGCCACCTTTTAACTTCATAACCTAAAAAGTCACCTGAGAAATAATTTCTTAATGCCTTGATTTCTAGTTAATTTCTTGTGTTTTGAAAGTTCAGTCCAGTTAAAAGTGAAATATTTCCCTTCTGATTGTCCTCAAAGTCTGGATTCTGTTTGCTGATTTCCTGACTAACTGATAATAGTTGTATAAAAATTCAACTGAATTAAATTGTATTTAGCTATATCTGACTGCATTGGATTGTTTCCCATCCAATACAGTCAGAATAATATCAATTGAATCAGTTTTTTATTTTTTTATTAGGTTTCTTAAAAAACCTTCAACTGTAAAATGCAAATACAAATGTTACACATGTTGGTTTTATTTAAAAAAAGTAAAAAAGTTGGCATAGTAATTTGAAAGAGACTAAACAGGCTCAAAAATTATATTTCTTTCCGGAATATCATTAGACTTGATTTTGTATGACAGAAAAAAAGCATTTTCATAAAGTATTGAATGCATGCATTTATGGAAATATGTCCAATACCTGTCCCCTGCATTAGATGTGCTTCATTTTAAACACTGTACTTCATTGGAGGACAAGTTCTGTATAAAGTATCTTGAACTTTAATCTGAACAAAATTGTTCTGTGTTTAAATCTGTTTAGACATCATTAAGGGATTTTTTTATATCTAGATACTAGTGTTAAATAAAAGCCTCAAAATTAACTTAATTTATATTCATGAAGAAAAAGTGAAGAAGGGACATTGCTGACTCAGCTAAAACATTTCACAGATTTTTCATGCAAGAGTTTTATTAAAATGGAAAAAGAGCATTTTGATCAAGCACCGGCTCCTCATGATGACCCTTCCATATAGTTTTTTTTGGCTTGGCGTTTCATATTCTCACATTTGTTTTTAATTTCTCTGACGTCTCACAGACCAAACAGGAAGGTAAGGCCGTGACGCAAGGAGGAAGAGCTGCTGTGGTAGCAACAGAAAAAACGTGGTAAAGGTGAAGGGAGGGGAGGAATTTATTAGGGTGGGGTCCACATAGCCCAAAGCAAATTTGTACAAGAGCAACAATGGGTTTGACCAGAGAGCAAAGAGAAAGAAGGCTTATGGCATTGCTAATCTTCATCTGCCAATCCAAACAGCTCAAGGCTGCAGCTTTTGTCCTTGTTGTAGAACTTCTTTCATTCTCTTCCTCTTTTGCCAGCTCTGCCACAATGCAGGTGTTGGTCCTGCTCCGACAGGTTTCGGCTGACCTGTTTGTTGTTGGGATGTTGGTCGTTTACAGGAGAGGAAAAAGTGGCCAAATGGAAGACGGCCGTCTTCAGAGACTGAAGAGATCCTGCAAGATAGCAAAGACTACGAAATTAGTTTTATCTCTGTAAGCCGGCGCTCCGTGTTGAAACTGTGCTTTCCGTGTTTTTCTTTATCTGCAAATCCTCTGCAGATTCCATGTTCTGATCAACCAAACAAAGAGCTGTGCTTTTGGATAAATGCAGAACGATAGTGCAAGCAATCTGGCAAACAGACAAGGACAATAGCTGTAGGTGTGAGCTCAGTTGAAGGCCATCCCCTACCTGCAGGCTGACAAAAGGAACTAAACATGCAATTAGAATAGCTCATAGGTGGGTGTGAATGAGACAACAAAAGCTGGCAGTGAATCCACACCGTCTTTGACACATTTTGCTTGTTAGTTTACTTTTGTGGGACTTGATGCTAAATCAAAGCAACATGACAAGGCCTCATGCACCTTAACTACAGGATGGGACAGGGTTAAACAATTCTGATCTGACATAATTCAATTCAGACATAAAGTTGTTGTATTTTATAGATTTACTGCAATGAGTGCAATTTTGATAATTCAGTTTCAAAGATGACTTAATGATTGTCCAACAGACAGTAATTAATGGCCTCCATCAGGGTGGTAACATAAAAAAGATGGATGTTTATAGAGTGCTGTATCCAAGATCTTTAATAGAAAGTTTAGTGTAAGGAAAATATATAGAAACAACAGGAATAACTGCTGACAAGGCTTGAAAAGTTTAAAAACTAGAGACACTAGAGGCAACAATGCATCCAAGCTGAAGGCGCTATACCACATTGATGCAGTGATTTTTGCAAAAGGGTTCAAAACCAAATACTGAGTTCATATGTAGTAAAATATATGAAGATTATTTTGAGCCGACTGATATTTCTGTATTTTAAAAACCCTTTTCTATTTGGTCTTCACCAATTTTCTTATTTTCTATAAAACCAAATGATGTTTTTTCATGAAAAGCTATCAAAAAAGACAGAAATAAACACATGGAAATTATTATTGTCAGTGTGATTAATCTATAACATATATAGCATATTTAGAGTTAATCAAAGTTGCTCATTTATTGAGCTGTATTGTGTAAAATCAAAAAAGCCTGTAAAAAAAATGTACGTTTGGGGAGAATTTCTTCACTGGGAAGCATCTGACTCAGTTATCTGTAATTACATGCTGCTCTCCATGCAGCTCCCTTGTTCCTGCCTAATAGGATTTTCCTGGGGTTACCGACACAAATGGGAGATGTAAGCAAAGTGTGAATGTTATCAAGCTCTCCCACCTCTTTACTATCTGACCCCCCTCTTTTTAGACCCCCTTCCACTCTTTATCCTTTGTCATTACTCTTATCAGGGCCACTCTATCATTCTTTGAAAATAGTAGAGGTCCGAGATGTAAGCATGTCTTTGTTTAAGGCCGGCCAGCGGCCCGCCTCCCAGCTCCCTCCTGTGTGCAGGTTGATTGACGGCCCTCCGCTGGGTGAGTGACAGCCAGCGTTGGTTTGGACTGGAAGGGCCGCTGTGACAGCTGGTGCTCCTGCCTTTAGTGTGGGGCCCCGCCTGATGGGACCCCTACACAGAGCTCCACAGCTTGATTCCTGTACCCCTGGTCAGTGCTGATACCCCCGGTGAGTTTGTCACTACAGATCAGCTTGTTAGCTCCCTGCTTCTTCAAGCAGTTGTAGGTTTTTGTTGCAAATATACCCGGTCTGATTCTTCATAAGATGTCAGTTAATTCATTTCAAAGCTACTTTATTTATCAGGGCAAGAATCTCTGGTAGCAGTCAGTCTAGCAACAAATCTGAAAAACCCTCTGACTGAAGACTGTCATGACATGCTGACAGCTCTGAGGAAGGAACACAATTAGTTATTAGCAAACCATCTTAATACATTTTTGAAGACAAATAGATGCAATTTTCACATACAAATAAATGTCTAATCTAATAAAATTAAAATATTTAGACCAGAAGTCTACAACCTGCAGCTCTTAAGCCACCAGTGGCTTAATAATTCTCTGAATATATTGTTCTTTTAGTAATCTATTACTAAATTAGTTGACAATTATGATTAGTCATCATTAATAGTTTCACCACTAGTAAGGATTGCTCCAGGACTCCAAGTCAACTCCAAGTAGACGTCCAGTGCATTTTGAAACTTTGACATTCTGACCTCTGAGTAGAAATTGTACTCTTTAAAACTACACAAACCAAAGTTTATTATGTAAGTTCACATGAAAGCAGAACATTATGAGATTCATGTTACTATACCTGAATCCCGTGAAGTGAACAAAGTGAAGTTCATCCATCCATTATTTTCCGTCTATAGCCTCACAGAGAGTAGCTAATGAGGTTATTGAGCATATGTGACGTGACATCTACATTTTGGCCATTTGTAAAACAATAGCAACAAGGAAGCCCGGGACATTGGGCCCAGTGCTGTCCCAACTCAAAATAACAAAGCTGAGCAGGCGCTGGTGGGAGGCTGCGCTCTCATGGAAATGAGCAGCCAAACCAACAATGTAGTGCCTAATCTCCTCAGAGAGGGGAATCAGTTACACAGCAGTATGCACCCCTCAATGCTTTTCATTAGAGTCAGCGTGGAACTGAAACAGTCCCTCCACCCTCCCGCCTTGCATACAAACACAATCACACACACACCTAACCCTCATGTGTAGCCACAGAACTAACACATACATGCACTAGAAACAAGGTGCCCCCCCCATTCTCCAACACAACAACAGAAGGGTTAAAATAAGTGGGGCAGAGGCCTGGTGTGGGGGTGCAAGGCCTCAAAGCATGGGATTAAAGTTAATGTGCCCTCCCTGGGTTATAATCTCTTCAGAGGGGGACTTTGTTTGAGGGGCTTGAGGGCAGTGAGATAAGTATCTATTACAGAAACTCCCCTCTTATCCCTCCAACATCCCCGCTTCAAAAATGAAGCACAAAAACACTTGCCTCTGTTCCCCTCTGTGTCGTCTGATATCTAAGATCCAAAAGCAAGTGCTGCCCCTTTTTCAGCTAATCAGGATTTAGGAGTCCAAAGCTGTATGGAAGGTCGGAGGGGGACATATTTACTCCATCTGCAGCCCGCAAAGTCAGGTAGTTAAAATGAGATCAAAGCTGCTCGGAATCTCAGGTTATTGGGTAGAAACAAAGGAAATAAAGTAATAATAAAATCTGAAGATGCTGCGGATTCCAGCAACTTTGGATTGAATCTGTCCACGAGGTATTTAAAAATAAACTGTTAATGCATCAAAGTCAAGAAACACTAGAAATCAGTTCTATATAAAAGAAAGTTTAATTCAAAAATATTTTTATGATATAAATATGGTGGACAAAAGTATACAATGTTCAGATTACACAAATTAATAAGGCAAACTGCAAAAAAATGGTATTTCAGTTTTAAAATAAATTAAAATAATGAAAGTCAGAACAGTGCTTTTTAGTTTTACAAATGTTGACAAGAACTTCAATGTACAGCACATGGAAAGACATTTTTATGAAATCTATTCTAAGTAACAGAGAACAACAATGCCATAAAATGCTAAACATGCAAATTAATTACTGAAATGCAACACTTTCAATAATCTTGTCTTTGAAAACTCTGACCTACATGTTCCTTTGCAACAATTTGCAAAGATCAGAAAAGTTTCCCCAAAATTGTCCCAAAGAAAATGTCTTGTTTATGAAATTATAGTAATGACTCATAGGGCAGAGTTGGCTTCCTCATTGTGCCAGAGGCCAGATTTGTTAGGATTGTTCTTGTGGAATATTTTTTATTACATTGTAATAAAAGGCTACATTTTTTAAATATATTTAGAGTAAAGTTGAATAAAGGTTAAGTATTAAAGTAAGGTAAGACTGAATTTTTTCCACTTTGCCTTTTTGTGTTAAATTGGTAAAGAAGTTTTTCTCATAACACTTCAAGGTTGCAATTGTACTCCAAATGTTTTAACTCTAATACATTTTTGTCTTTAATAAAATCTGGAGCAGATTTAATCCTTGTGACAGCAGCATTTCTGACATGTTGTCACAAACTAAAGGTTTATTTTTAGGTTTATTTTTTTTAAGTTATGAATTCCTAACTCAGCACGTTGTAAAGCTAAAGCTATAAGTGGATACTATCTGTTGCAAAATGTTCACATATATTTTAGGAACAAAAATTTTAATGAGTGCTTAAAGTAGCAACAAACTATAAAAGCTATAATATAACTATAATATACATTTTTAACAGAATTGTGGGTTAATTTCTCATCATTCATTATACAATCCCTAATTCCCTGCAAATTTTATCTAAAAAAAATATTGAAAATGTTTTCCTGATCAGATTTTGAACTCAGGACACCCTAAGAAACTAAAACACTGACAGTCTTAGTTAGCATCTGCAGAGAAAACTAAATTCCAGAACATAATCAGTAACTAAATGTTTTCCACTCACCTCCAACCTCTCCCAAATTACATTAAATGAAAATATTAAGCTCTGAAAATCCTGCAGCCTGAACTGATATGACCACGTAACACGTTACATCATAAGTAATATTTAGTAACATTCATTAAAACTTTGCAAGCTTCAAAATACTTCAGTGAATAGCATAATGTACATATGAATAAAGCAGCACTTTCAAATTTGCACTTAACGTTGCAGCATCTTTGTTCCATATTGCCTTCTAGTTGTGTTATTAAGTGTTTTCAGGTTATGCGTCTGTTTGGTCCGTGTGTGTGTGTGTGTGTGTGTGAATAAGGACTGTTAAATGTGTGTTTTTCCTCAGCGGGAGAACTTTCTGGGCCTGAAAGGAGGAAGGGCGAGCTGATGCGACGCCGTCCTCTCCTCCTCTATCGGAGCCAGCTCCTCCGCTGAGCCCCACTTCTTCTTGGAGTGAAACAACGACACCAACTTCCTGTTCTTGTTCCTCTCCCTGGCCTGAGCGACTTGAAATTCTGCAACCGAGAAAAGCGAGAGATCGTAGTCGATGGAGATCCGCAGGATCAAAACGAAACTACCATCTGTCAGGATTCTGAATGTGACATCATTCAAATGCTTCATAATGGTTGCTACTGGTTTTACTTTCAGAGAAGCAACATTTTTGCCAAAGTTTAATTCATATAATGGATATTCTGAACTCAATCAAGAGATTAATTTGTTCTGCTCAGTGTTGGAGGTTATTTTGTAAATTTTCTTAAACAATGCCAAATATATCAACTCAAAATGGCATCTGCAAAAAGCCAAACTGAAAACTTCAAAATGATCGAAATCAGGAATAGTTGTTCTCTAAGACATCAGTTTAGATGTTTTCTACCTTAAATTAGTTTCACTTAATTATGTTGCTGTTTTACATAAAGTTCAAGATCATTTGTCAAATTCATAATTAAATAAACTATTTATAAGACAGAATTTAAACGTCAGGTCACAAATAATCCAGTGAATTCAAGAGACTTTTTCAACACTGAGAAATCAGAGTTACTTTGCAATCAAAATAAATTTAAATGTAAAATACAAAAAAAATTATCTTAAATAACATAATTTGAAATAATACCATCATGTGGACAGGGAACAATTTCTGGTATCAAAACAGAAAATGTCAAGGTTTCAAAATGTAAAAAAAATTCTGTCACTCTTTTATTAAAATTCCAGTTCCTTTTAATAATATTTCCTTACATGAAGACTTTTAAGACAGTGATTTCTCTCTCACACTGTGAGCTCTTTTTCAACTGGCAAAGGCAAAAAAAATCTCACGAAACTATCAGCTCTGTCTGAAGTTCAAATACAAAAAATACAACAAAAAAATCTCCAACATTTTAGAAACAAATATTAAGAAAAACCTGAGATGATCTCTATAAGTATTAAAACTCAAAGCCATTTTTAATTCAAAGAGTTCACCAGGCAAAAGGGACGAAACACTCACGCAGGTCGCAGTCCTCCTGGGGACCTTCAGGGTCTTTGATGTTCAGATAATGGCCAGGAAGACGACCGCTGTAGTCGCGGACGTTTTCTTTTGCCCCTGATAACATGAGAAAGAAATCCCCAAAACACAGACAGCGGTCAGGAAAGACAGGCCGCAGATAATCTACTTTACTGACACCTTACACCAATGGCTTATCGTGAAAATCTGCGATCTGAAGGCAAACAACACTTCCTGGAACCCGATGCCGAGCAGCTGGTAAGGCAACACTGACATTGCAGTGAAATGTAAAAATTGCACAATTTAAAGTGTGGTTAAATGTTTACCATAAGTTCCGATGAGTAGATCAAGAATGTGATGATGACCATGCAACGCTGCAATGTGCAGAGGTGTGTATCCCTGCAGGGGAAGAAAAAACACTCAAAAACGTTCATAAGGAAGCTTTAAACATATAGAACCTCTAAATACAGCAGTTACAAACAAAGAGTTGGTTAAAGCTTTAGTTTTTGCTGAAGTAATGGAAGGTTTTAGTACCTACCCCCTTGAGTTTTCCATGTCCAAATGCATCCAATGAAAACATCATGGAAAAAAAAGATACAAATTAGGAAAGGTTATGGAAACACCAGATAATGATAAAAACATAATTGCTCAGTAATTCGCTGAAAATTGCACAGCCGTGGACTTGCATGCTGGCAAACAGGCGCTCTGTTTTGGGAGACAATTAACATGACATGACATGATTTATTAGCGGCGTCCTCCTGCGGCCCCACCGCTCTCTGCTGTAATCCATTTGCACAGCTGGATCTTCACAGGGATTTTTAAGGAGCATTACATCACACAGGGGGCAGAATGGGGGCACCGCAGCAACCTTTCAAGTCAAACGGCCTACTGTACTGCACATCCCCATCACCGCCAGATGAAAGGCTGGTTACTCACATGCTGCAAGAGAGAAGAGCGCCGCAATTAGATCAGTGCAAAGAGCGCAAAAATAAACAAACTGTGTGCACACATTTTAGATGACAGGCACAAACAGGATGAAGTGAATATTTAAAAATCATAGATATTAATCTGCAATAGCAGAATGAGTTATGGTCAGTTTTTAAACATGAAGGTCTGTGTATTAATTGCTTTAAATTTATATTTCTACAGGGAAAAAGGTTAAAACTGGAGCTTAATTTTACCAATTTCACATTTTTCTTGTAGAAATTACAATGCATGTTTGAAAAAAGCAAAAAATGAAAGATAAATCTAATCTAAACTTTGCTACTAGTTTAAATTAAATTATGGATTTTATTCACACATGGAAATGTGCAAGTTTAGCTTATGCCTTGCTTCGATAAGAAAAAGTTGCAGTGACACTTTTAGTGTCCAAAACAGCAGACTTCCACTTGTATTTGCATGTTTCCAGATGATAAAAATATTATCTATAACCTTAGAGTGAGCAGGACCAATCAGACCAAGCATAAAATAGGACAGCTGTGAGGAGCAGGAGGTAGAGAAACAGTTTAGCCTGGACTTGACTTTCTTATTTGAGGTGGGAAGCAGGAATTAATATTGTACAGTCTGACCTTAGCAGAACACTCACTATATTGTTCCACTGTTTAAGGAGATCAAGCATGTTTACCAAGGAATCTATTGTGGTTGTGTGATTAAGTGCATGTTTGGAGCCTGAAGGCTGTTGTGCTGTCAGGAAATATCCCTCTAATACAGTGAATACAGTGCCTTGCAAAAGTAAACATAATACTAACTTTTTTAAATAAAGCTACATTACAACCACAGTGTAATTAATTGTTTTTATGTGATCCGTGCAAAATACAAAACAGATGTGTTACAAAAGGAAAATGATCAATTGTTATTAGAATATTTGAAAAATATGGCGTCCATTGGAATTTTTCATTTTATAACCACATTTTGCTGCAATTGCAGAATTTGTACGTTTTTTAAGGTGCATTTACGCCAGTCCTGTTTAGTCCACTTTAATCAGTTTGTCTAGAAAGCCTGGTTCATTTTGGGAGGTGTGAATGTGCAATCGAACTCTAATATGGACCAAAAAAGTGAACTCTGGTCAGCCTAAAAACATACATATTGGTTTAGCTGAAGTGATATCTGGTGCGGTTCGAATGCATATGTGAATGCAAGCGAAGAGCTCTCCAAATACAGGAAGTGGACACTAGCACACGATTGACTATTGACTATTACCTTAGAGTTAGCAAGACTTAATGACTATTATACTGAAACTACGAGCGCAGGTTTGTTCCACAGAAACACTTCATGAAGCGCAACCGGGTTGATAGGTGTGTAATAACAAATTTAATCCTTTGGAGGATGATATAACATGATCGATTTTAGTGCTTTAGCACTAGCTTCCACTAAATAGCTTGTTTGTATAACAATTTAGCATTAGCAGAACTAATGTTGATAATTAGTGCTTTGGGGTTAGTGCAAGTAGCTTTTTAGACAGCAGTGCCTGCCTCTGCTTAAGGATATCAGAGTAGAGGTTGTGAATCAATGTATGCCACATTTTTCAGAAATTTATTTCATGGATAATTTTTCTTCCACTTCATGATTATGTACTATTTTGCATTGTTCTACCACATGAAATTGCAATAAAAGACAGAAATTTGTGCTGCATTATGTAGCACATGACCTAATAAGAGCAAAGTAGTCTGTAAGTTTTTGTTTCAAACAAAGCCATTTACTTTAATAGATTTTCATTAAGTTTAAAGAGATCCACCAAAAAACTCTCTTTAAAACTGTTACTTACAGATTTAGTGTTGACATCTGCTCCAGCGTCAGCCACTAGAACGGCCATGTTCTCATTGCCATGTTTGGCGGCCCAGTGCAGAGCGGTCTGTTTGCAATAGGGATAAAAAAAAAAAAGGTGTTACACATGTAACAACTGTTGTAGCATTTTTACAAGCTGCCATGCGTCTTATTGGCTGTCAGAGGTCAGAGGTCCAGGTGTATGTAGAGAGGAGTCCATGCATGGAGGAGCGGTAAGAAAAGGGGAAGGTTTCCTGCCATCTAACGCAGCCTAATTACAAAACAACACAGCACTGTGCTCACAGTTGGAGGGCCTGGCCGCCTGTCACCACACAGAAAGATTGATGATGTTAGTGTGACCCCGGGGAGGGGAGACCTACCCAGACATCACAGCACTACTGTCAGCACAAGTCGAGGACGGAAACCCGAGCCTCCATTCGCACAACAGACACACCCAGACGGCGGCGCGCGAAAGATGCTCGGATGTGAAAATAAAAACACACATGAAGCAATAAGGCAGAGAGACAACACGAGTTCCACCATGTCCACCTGCTGAACCGCAGCTTTGATCCCCTGTTTCTCCTACACACTCAGAGATGTGTAATTATGGGCTATCGACAGGTGAAATCTGTGTAGGTGCAAATGTCAGCTCAGTAACCACATCCATCCCTTCTGCCATCTGACCCTTCACACAGCAAATCAAACAGCAACCATTTCACAATTGTATATTAACAGTGGATAGATGAAAAAGCCTCGACCTCTAGTTGTTACTGAGCATGTGCTGCTGAGAAACAGCTCCACGGTTTATGCACCAAACAAGATGAAAGCAGTAACTTATTTAGAGGGGCAGTATTATGTTTTCCAGACACATAGAGTCATTTTATAGCACAATCAAGTAACTATGTTCAGTTGCTATAAAAGAAATGTGAGTATTTTTAACTTAATGCCTTGAAATTGAGTCTTTGTCTCTTTAACCTAAGATTACAATTTTTAGATTAAAGAAAACATCATTCTGCCATAGAAGCTGAGGTACTAACCTTCAGGATAATTACAATTTGCTTGTTTTCATAATCCAATGATAATATTGTACAACCGCATGCTGTTCATTGCATTAGCCTGTAAAATATATCGTATGATCCCATGCATGTAAGAAGTATTCACCCCATTGATTTATTTGCCAAATAAATAAAAATGGTAACACATCCAGCAGGGTGAGAACTTTTTATAGGCACTGAGTGCAGCTTAAAGGGATAAAAACTGAGGCGACAGATGTTTTTCTTATTTTACCTTTCTGTGTGGCAAGCACAAGCCAAATAGTGATTCTTTCATTACTGTCTGAACGAGTCTTTTTCTCTTTACAACCTCTGATCGCAATCATGTAAAACAGGCTCATCCAGCAGCCAATAACAGAAACAGTAGTTTTTCGTACGGCTCTGTCTGACGCGTCAGAAGCTCAGATTGTGACAGACGCAGCGTGGTTGGAATATCTCCTGATCTTCAGTGTCACATCAGAAGACAGATCATCCAAAGTGCTGCTTGACAGGCGGCTGGCTGGGCTTCCCGGTGAGCAGGAATGATGTATGAGGCCCAAAACAGGATGCTTGTTCCCTCGTTTCTGTTCCTGTTCCCCCCACTCTCACTCCCACCCAGCTGTCGGATCACTCAGGGGGCAGCACTGAGTCTCCCAATGAAGACTCAGTGCTGCTGATTGGCCAAAGAGGACTCGTAGTGACAGAAGCACAAAGACCTGTCTGGTCTGGATGTGGAGGAAAGATGGAGAGGATTGATGGGGAAGTGATGTACTTACAAACTGTTTGTGGGAGGAAGTCCGTCACAGCAGGAACGGAGGCATGCGTCACATGGAGGAAGAGAAAAATATGGTGAAACTTTGATGAGAACTAAATTCAGATCCGATAAGTTGGTCCACCTTAAAGCCTTAAATGTGCCAAAACATATCCATGCTCATTGAGGTTTTTCACATTTTACTTCAAAATAACTCCAAACTTCAAAGTATTTATAGACCCACACAAAAAAGTGCACAATTGTGAATTTGAATCAAAACGGATAAAAAATTCTTCACAATTAAAAAGTTGTATTCAGTTGTTGATCATACGACACGTGGGATGAGAAAAATGGATTTCCATTGCAGTTTTGCAAAATACACTTATTTCAATACAGGTGAAAAACTTTTTTGTCAAAAAAATTTGAGTTTTTCAAAACTGACATGTTTCCCTTACGCAAATTTATTTTCACAATTCCAATTTGTCCAATTATGTGGTCAATGGAAATGCAACCAATCAGCCACTGTCATCTTTTGCTCTTCCAAGAGAGCTGAATCACATCAGGACTCATCTGCACATTCATGCTTAACAAAAGTTCACCTTACTGTTGCCTTTGTTGCTACATTTAGCAACTTCACAGACAAAAAAAATTTGTACTTGTCAAAATTGGTAAGTCGGAAATTTTCTTCTACATGAAAAAATTTGTAGACTCTACAAAAAATGTTTTTCTACAAAAAAGTTTATAGAAAATTTTTTTCGTAGAAAAGAAATTATACAAAACTTATGATTAATATCCCCCCCAAAAAATTAGCATATTTTTAACTTTTGAATCTCAGAAATAAGCACGCTTATTCTAGAAAATGTCTTAAGTTATTGTGAGTAACTTTTCTACTTTTGGACCTCAGACATTTCCTTTTCCTAGATGTTTTCTGAGATTAATTGCAAAATGTCAGAGTTTTTTTGGTGAAAATTTACTCAATCTTTTTTCTATCTACAATGGCTCCAATAACACAGTCATAGATCTGACTGAGCTTTAGAGATTTTGCAAAGAAGATTGATCAAAAAGAAAAGTTCTTATATCTATCGAGTTGGTAGAGTCCCCAATAGACTTATAGCTGTGAGATTTGTAATGACAGCTGGATCTAAAAGTATAAACTCAGGTGAGCTGAATGAAGATTGAGTAATGTGTTGGACTGTTACTCCTTCCTATAAAACTTGGCAGTGATAGCATCAGGTCAAATGTTCTATTTCTTAGTGTTTAGGTTTTGTTCAGGAGCGTTTTGGTTACTGTTTTGATTTTCGGTATCTCCCTGTGTTATCTCCACCTCTGCTGAGCAGTGTCAGGTTGAGGGCTGAAACATCAAAGAGCCCTGAGGGAGACTTAGCACCTTCCCAGGGACACATGCATCATTGTTCTACAATTAATCCCAGCCTGCTCTATTACTTTCAGATTATCTTTAAATGGGCAAAGTCTTTGTGAGGCATTAAGACTCTCCTTAATCTGCACCCCGCCGCCTCCCCAGCTCCCAACACTTCAATGGCAGCCGAGCTATCTTGTCCATGGTGGAGATGGCAGAGGCTTAGGGCGACTCTTAGAAGGTGGTCTGCCATGGCCACAGGACGGTGTGAGAACTGTGACACGAGGGGAGGGACAACAAACATGAGCTCAAATCTCTTAAGCGCACTGGGAGACAAATAAAGGGATTTAGGTTGTCAGGGGGCCACAGGAGCTAAAAAGCTATCTTTCATAATCCTTTTGATAGTGGACCTTTGAAATGCGTGATCTGGATACTCTGAGGAGAGTTGAGGAGAAGGACTGTTGGCGGTGGATAAGTAAAGAGCAGGTTTGAGACGGGAGAAAAGTGTTAAAGACAGTAGATAGTAAACTTGAATGGATGAGGCCTTTTTTTAAAATTATGGATGGAACTTACCCCCTGAGAGCAGTGGTTATGGTCACGATCAGCAGCCATTATGCGTCAGAATGTTGGATTGAAAAACTTCAGGTTAAACAAGAATCCAGAACAGAGAAGATAATAACTCTGCAGCATGCTAAAAATCCCTCAATATACTCACAGAGGTGAAGTCCTGGTTTCAAGAAACAAAACAAACAAAAGAAACAACCATGAATTAATCAAATCGCACATATTCACCAATAAAAAATTTCTAAGAGATGTGTATGATCATTTCATTCCATCTGTATTTCTCACATTTGCAATTTTATCTGTTTCATACCCAATTTGTTCAGGCAGGAAAAAGAGTCATCTACCAGTTTATTGGGACATTTTGTACCTACTTTAATAACCAATGACCGAAAGACACTCAATAAACTGAACTTAGTTACTTGATTAATTAAATCACTTGAAAACCAGAAAAACCACATAAATCAAATATATTAAACCTTTATGTACTGAAACTTCACCCCAATGCACATCTATAAATATAAATCTACAAGGTAAAGTAGATGTGTTACACTTTCAGTCAGAAAAGGTTCACATAAGTAAGAATGTCAGAATTTTGCTTTTCAAGTAGAAATTCCAAATTTAATGTTGAATAGAATGCTGTATATCTACACAATAACAGTTTCTGAGCCACCATTAAGCTGATATGTGATTAAAATGCACTAGTCAGTCCCTCCTGTTATTGCAGATTTACTTATCAGTTGCAAATTTTGCACAAACATGCAATTTTCACCAGTCAATGTAACTTTTCTGCAAATCTGGCCTATCACCTCAATGTTTTCTGTACATCCTTCTTGTCAGACCAATCACTGCAACCTGTTGTTAATCACAAAACCTTGCCAAGCCTATTTGTTACACTCACACTTCCAAAACAAAGAATCCCAGTTTTATTTCTTTGATTTATTGCAGTTGCTCTTTATAAGCCAGGTCATAAGGAGGTGCTACCTTTTTATTTGCCAGTGAGGGTTCCTGCATGAGCAACTGCGAGAGGTCAGGCACTCGAGCGCTGGCAGCGTGGTAGATCCACTCTTTCTCTGTAGGATCCAGCTGCAACAGAAACACACATCCTGTCGGGGACTCTTTTTGACAATGCTGAGACCACAAACCTCTAATCCATTTCCTACAAGCGGCAGAGCCAACTGACACATAGTGGGAGACACCCACGATCACGCTCCGCTGAGTTCAAAAGTTTTACTCCTCATATTTGTTTAACGGGGACCAACACCACTGGCAAGGTGGGTTTTATTTGCAAGAGGCAAACCTTAAAAAGGTCATTCTGAATGTAGACAAAAGTAGAGCAACTTTGACTTTGTGAACTGTACTGTTAATATGTTTTACCTCTTTGGTAAATATTAAGCAGAGGGAAGAATGTTGGAAAAGGCATTACAGGGACTTACGGCAACAGAAGCGGAGCCCATGCTGCCAGTGGACTCCTCGTCATGCTCCGACTCGGACTGAAAACACAAACCAAACCAGAGCATTACTCAACTGTGACAAAAAAAGCTGATCTCTGACACAGCTGTCCTGGGGCAGACACACACTGGTCACACTGCTGTGATGTTTTCCAGCTGATGTGATGCGACCAAAGGGGTGTCAGACAGATAGGGAGGTAATGAGAGAGCGAGACAGAGGTGATGCTTTCACACTTAGGCGGTAATAAATAACAATTCGATTAATAATTAACAAGAAAAAAGGAGACAAAAAAGTTTTTTTTATCCATTTAGAGCTCAAGAGAAAACGCCAGCCGTTTAGAAAACTGTCATTAGGCTGATTTATGGAAAATAGGAATAGGAATTTTTTCTTTCTCTTCTCGACTCTTTTGACGAACTCGCAAATTGTTCTCAGATCACACAGCGGCATGATGGTAAAACAGTGAGTCCTTTAATGTCTGCCATCCCAACTGCCACATGTCAACATTCTGAACACGAAAAGTGGAGGCTCGGTATTTATCTAGCTTTTTCCACTCTGACAAGTACTTTTTTTTCATCCCTTCTGGTAGAGACCAGTAATAACAGGCAAAAGAAACAAAATAACACTGGTGGTCATGAAAGGATGGAAAGAGAGAGAGGGCTCAAATGTTCTCTCAGCATTTTTCCATTTTATTAAAACCACAACAGCTTCTGGCCTAAAACTAGAAATGTTGTCTTCAGCTATTAAGAGTAACGTCTGCTCCTATTTGATGTAGATTGTCAAAACTAAAATAATCCATCATGCTTTTTCAAGGCTCAATGTAAAATATTTAGGTGATTTCTTGACACCAATTGTGTTCATAAAAAACTTGAACTTATTAAAAGGAGAGCATTATGCATTTTCAGGCACATAGTGCCATTTCCTCACATAATCAAGTTACTTTTTAACCTTCAATTGTTATGGAAATGCTACATATAAAAAATGTGACTTAAAAGGAAATTTGACGCTGCAATAAATAATTAGTATATTTTCAAATAAGTTTAAGATGTTTAAAATAAAAAATGCATGAGACAGTTTAAGTGGGTTTACAATTGCTGTGATGTAAGTTATGCATGCTCTGTAATTACACATTTAAGATGTTACCAGTGTTTGTAAAACAAATCATTTTATATAAATAGTGCATGACCACAGAAAGCTCGAACTCCATTTAAAACAAAAGTCTGACTTTTGCTGTTTTGTTTCACTGTGGTAAAGCAGTTTACTATGTTTATTATGGCATTGATTTTTGTCAAGTTAATGAACTCAGAATGTGTGTTTTAGATTAATGTGTCCAGGACTGTATATAATAGATTTTATTTGTTGTGCACTCAAAAAGTCTGAAGCATGAAAACTCCCAAAAGAACATTATTAAAAAGCACAAAAAAAAGAAACTTTAATATTTCATTTTTTGGATTTAGTTTCGTGTCGTTTTCACCTTTTAAAGTCTCAGTAACAAATCTTTATGGGAGCATCTATCTGTTACTTTTAGGCAACGTTGTTACTGAACACGCAAAACATCTAATGATATATTTTAATTAGTAAATTTGAATCGTGTTGTATTCCTACTAGTATATATAAATGACCTCAGTCTAAGCAGAGTGAGCAGGTCCTAAAGCAGTTAAGGTGGTGAGTCATACTCTTGATAAACACACTTAATCCAGTTTAAGAGTTATATTAACAAAGTCCAGCATGTTTAATGTTTCCACTGTGAAGGTCATGAGAGCCACATGCTATTTTTCTGTGGGTCAATTCTCTTTGCAGTAATGAGCACAAATGGCTATTATCTTTCTAACACGC